>NC_137874.1:14875469-15155469 GCF_963924005.1 Protomyctophum bolini | reverse complement strand
ATGCGAGCAACAGACAGGTGGATCATGCATCATGAACACAGTACATGTCTCAAGACATTTGCATGAAGGTCAACAGGGTCGCTGTATGTCACATACTGACTCATACATGTATTTGAGCAACTTAGGCCCTATATGGTTTGACTTGCAACAGCTAGCTCATAGTGTGTAAACATGTAAAAGATTTGCTCAAAATACCGTATTTTACACCAGGGTTAATGTGGTTTAAAGCATAGGCAGTAGGCAGCACAGCACATAACACCAGTGTTATTTTTGTTGACTGACACTTTTAAAAGACCAAAAGAAAGATTTTGATATTTAGTAGACTATAAGACTAGACTAAGACTATTTAGTATTTACAGGTGACTATAGGACTAGAACTTATTCAAAAGACAAAGACTAAATCAGTATTGGCTGTCAAAATTAACACATTGTACACAAAATAATACTGTACAAAATGAATACACAACAAGGGAAGATCTTTGGATGGGGCCTGATGATCCGATGTCAGCACTCATGAAAGGAGACCCAGATCAAAAAGAGCACGCTGCTTGTGACGGCAGACGTCAAGCACACAGTAACAACTATGTGGAAACAATGCTCTGTTGAGCTCTTTGATGAATGTCTTTAATAAAACATTAATTGAATGAGGCATGAGGCGGTGGCAGGCCTCGGCCAATCAATAGACGCGCTTTGCTGAGTTAACGCCAAGCTCTCTATCTCTCTCTCGCACCTCTTTTGCAATCTATTCCATTTGAGGATCATTTCTTCTCTCTTCTTAACCATTACCTTCCATGTGGTCTCCATCCATCTGCATGGGAATTCTATTAGAGGGGACAATAGTCCAAACACCTGCTGATGATGGCAACGACCACACATGCATCACACAAGCCCCCCCTTCTCTCTCTCTCTCTCTCTCTCTCCTCTCTCTCTCTCTCTCTCTCTCTCTCTCTCTCTGTCATTCTCATTCACACACACACACACACACACACACACACCCTCAGCTCCACACCGGCGTTCTCTCCTTTCTTTCCCCCCACACTATACCACCACCACCACACAATATACACTCCTCTGCTGTCATCGTTAAAAGTCACCTCCTCCCACGACCATAGCACCCCAAGGGGCCCAAAAGGGAGACAGAGAATGACAAACAGAGAGAGAGAGAACGAACGACATAGAAAGGCGTGGAGTGACAGAGAGGTGGGGGTGGGTTGCATGATGGAAAAAAGAAGAGGGGGCAGGAGATGGAGAATCCCCCGGTGTGAAGAATTCACCTGCTAAAACTCCTTCCCACCTCCACTCTCCTCATCTGTATTCAGTCACTCCTCTCTCCCCCTCCTCCGCCAGTGCTACCCCACCTCCCCCCTACACATCCTCCCCCTACACCTCCTCCTCCCCCCTACACCTCCTCCCTCCCCCTACACCTCCTCCTCCCCTACACCTCCTCCTCCCCTACACCTCCTCCTCCCCCTACACCTCCTCCTCCCCCTACACCTCCTCCCTCCCCCTACACCTCCTCCTCCCCCTCCTTTTCCCTCCTCCTCCTCCCTGTAGTCCCCCCCCCCCCCCATCCTCCTCTATCTCTTAACATCCTGCATTGCTTCACCTGCACCAAAGTGCAGCACCACTGACAATCAGAACCACGTGCCACTGCACGCACACACATACGAGGAACAGGTAGGGACGCAACGCACGCACACACACACACACACACACACACACACACACACACACACCCACACACACACACACACACACACACACGCTACAGGAGACACACACCCACCACTTCCGGTAGCCTCCACCCGCTCTCATCTCCCTCCCTCCCTCTCTCTTTCTCTCTCTCTCTTACTCTCTCTCTCAGTCTCTCTCTCTCTCTCTCACACTTTCTCTCTCTCTCTCTCTCACACACACACACTTTCTCTCTCTCTCTCTCTCTCTCTCTCTCTCTCTCTCTCTCTCTCTCTCTCTCTCTCTCTCTCTCACACACACACACACACACACACACACACACACACACACACACACACACACATGACCTCCACTGCAGACACGAAAGGTTCTACAATTTGTGACTCCAGACTCCGGTGCTTCATCACACTGAGATCTTCCCGCACTGAAGTGAATGAACTAAGTGTCACAAGATACATTAGGCAAGTGTATTAACCTATAACGTCACTACTACCACATGAAAATAACACGTCATATAGGTTCAGCAGATGTATGTGTGTGTGTGTGTGTGTGCGTGCGTGTGTGCATATGTATTTATGTGCGTGCGTATGTGTGTGTGTCGTTTCTCATCATTTTGGACCGTGGGCTATAGCCCATATCGTACGGCATACTATGGCACGCCGTTTTTTCATCATTTTTGAGGATTTGAAAAAAATGAAAAAATGAAAAAAACGATGGGTTAAAGCACAAAAGCTAAGGCACTGGTGTCGTACTTCTGGTTTACCGGAACGGGGTTCAACTCCCTGCAGTGCCCTGCTCAATGTGTTGTATTTACCGGAAAAATTTAGTGTTGCGCAGGATGAGAAACAATTTCCGCAATTTCCGATTTCCGCAATTTCCGATTTCCGCAATTTCCAAATTTCCGCAATTTCCAATTTACGCAATTTTCAATTTCCGCAATTTCCAATTTCCGCAATTTCCAATTTCCGCAACACTCCGCAATTTGCTAATGTTTCTCATCCTCCGCAACACTCCGTAATTTGCTAATGTTTCTCATCCTCCGCAACACTCAATTTTTCCGGTAAATACAACACATTGAGCAGGGCACTGCAGGGAGTTGAACCCCGTTCCGGTAAACCAGAAGTACGACACCAGTGCCTTAGCTTTTGTGTATTCAACTATTTGGATGGGCTATAACCCATCGTTTTTTTCATTTTTTCATTTTTTTCAAATCCTCAAAAATGATGAAAAACGGCGTGCCATAGTATGCCGTACGATATGGGCTATAGCCCACGGTCCAAAATGATGAGAAACGAGGATAACTTTTTTTTCCAAAATTTCAAAAAACATAGGCTATAACCCATCGTTTTTGTCATTTCGTCATTTTTTTCAAATCCTCAAAAATGATGAAAAACGGCGCGCACACACACACACACACACACACACACACACACACACACACACACACAGAGAGAGAGAGAGCTAGAGAGACACACAGACACACACACACACACACACACACACAGAAATAACTGATCACTGGCTGTTCTTTGATGAATTATTCAATAGCATGGTGGAGGAATATGTATGGTGAACATGCATATACTATAAAAAATCACACCCGTGTGAACTGAGTGGTGCAACTCCCCTCTCCCCTTACCCCCCCCCCCCCCCTCTCTCTCTCTCTCTCTCTCTCTCTCATTAGCAGGCAACAGTGCAGCACTATCTCTCTCTCTCTGTTTCTGGCACAACAGCGCCACTTTTGCCCCTACTGGTACTCATAGTCACACATACATAAACATACATATAGTCACATAGGTTAACACAGACATTGCTGTTCCTTGGAGTGGTTGGGACACTCAAAAAAGGATTATGCAAGGGCCGGTCATGAGATTCCAGGTAGGCTACTGGCCCTTTAACTCACTGTTGCTAGGGAAATGAAGCTGTTTACTCTATAGCCACAAACCCTCCACGTGCTACACGCTGAACAGCCCCCCCCCCCCCCCCCCCCCCCATGGGGGATGGACTATTGAGAGAGAAGAGAGCAGACAGAGCATAGATCCTGACATCTACTGGTTCCTTTATGGAACTGCAAAATGAACATTAGTGGCCTAATGCTTTATCTCACTGGGCCTATAGGCAAGAAAGATGCTCAATCCAAATTATTAGCCAGGTAACTTAACTTAAAGGGAGACTTTGATGATTTTAAACCTAAATCCATTTTTTTCTGAAAAGTACATATATATGGTATAGTGTTGGGAAGTAATTTCCTTTTTTCTGTAAATGTCTCCGTGAAATGCAGAACTGTATATGTCTGTGGCTATGACATCAAATGTGTACACCTGACAGTAAGACTTCACCCCAAATCACACCTTAGAAAGAACAAGTGTCTATTTCAAACGCAGTGTTTTTTTTTACCTGTGAGTTATATCTTGATGGCAGTAACTGCCTGTCATAATTTCACCCCCCTCCCTATCTAAGTATTGGACAGTATGTTGATATTCATTTTGTATTCATCCTTAGGGCCTCAAATCACACCTTAGAAAGCATGAGTGTCTATTTTTAAACACAATGTGTTTTTTTTTACTGTGGAGTCATATTTTGACATAGTAACTCATGCCTGTCATAATTTCACCCCCCTCCCTATCTAAGAATTGGACAGTATTAGGATGTTGATATTCATCTTAGGGCCCCAAATCACACCTTAGAAAGCACGAGTGTCTATTTCAAACACAAAGTGTTTTTTTGACTGCATGGGGTCATATTTTGAAGTAACTGCCTGTCATAATTTCACCCCCTCCCTATCTAAGAATTGGACAGTATTAGGATGTTGATATTCATTCCATATTCATCTTATATATAGGGCCCCAAATCACACCCTAGAAAGCATGAGTGTCTATTTCAAACACTGTGTAATATTTGTTTAAATTTCCTTTTTATAATGTTTCGTGCAAACAGTTAAAATAGCATATCTGCAAGCTCACGCTATTTTGGCTATTATGTGTTGTGAGCTTGCAGATTGGCTATTTTAATACTTTTTTAAAGCTTTGTGCCTCATGCACGCATCAGGCATCATGGTGTGTGTGTGTGTGTGTGTGTGTGTGTGTGTGTGTGTGTGTGTGTGTGTGTGTGTGTGTGTGTGTGTGTGTGTGTGTGTGTGTGTGTGTGTGTGTGTGTGTGTGCGCACGCGCACGCTGACCTGGCTGACCTGGCTGACCTGTACCCTGGTGGTAGTTTTGCTTCCCTTGCATTAGTACTATTTTGATCTAACTCTTCTGCCGTACGTGTTATGTTCAGTGTTGCCATGTCTGCTTATAAGAGACTTTGTTTTTCTGCAAAGTCGCTTAAAAATATAGATAGTAGTTGTGGCCTTGTGGAGTGCGGTTTTTATGGGCTTTTTCCATAGACATTGTTTCTACATCACTAGCAATAGCAAAAGACCAATTATTCAATTAGAATAAACAAGTTTCAATTAAGCTTGCAAGGCATCAGTGTGAGCTTAGATTGGCCAGCACAGGCAGTTGTATATTCAATTATGATGATAGCCTATTTTGTAAACTAATATACAAAGTAACTACATCTCAACTCATAACAAAAATAAAGTGGCACTTTTGTGTCAATACAGTTTGTACTACAATATAATCTGTCATAGCTGCCATCTAGTGGATGAAGTTGATTGCACATTATAGACCACTCACCAGTCGCAGGGACTATGTAAGGATTAAATAACCTTGCGGTTTTTTGTATATGTTTTCTCTAGCTCCCCCACGCAAGGCAAAACGGACTCTGCCCCCATCTGAAAATATGTTATTTTTTCCACATTTTCAAGATTAACATTTTTTTTAAACATATCTACAAACTCACTAAAGCTTACACAGTCGCTTCTTTTGGGCTTGTTTTCTCTTGTTGCTTATTTCTCTCGCGGCATCTGGCAACACGGTTTGTGTTTGTTTTGTTGTCGAGAGCGGAAGATGGCGGATGATCTAGACAGAGTACGAATCTCAGCTGCGGAACTCCGTGCTGAAGCATCGAATCTATTCAATACTGGTGACTGTCACAAAGGTGAGATCATAAGTGATCGATGGGTGGCCTTATAAGACCTTGCAATGTCCACTAATTTGAGTCGAACAATCAGTGAGTTCATTTACAGAAAGTAACCTACTAAATTGAAGTTTGTGCCCAGCTAGTTAGCCAGCTAGCTATAATTGCTAACTGACTGTTATTCTCTGGTGGCGCGTCGTTTGTTTTCAACCCAAAACAACAACAACCCTCACTTTCTATGCGATAGTAATTGGTTGACTTTATTAGCAGTTTGGAGGGGGGAAAGGCCACAGGGAAGTACAGTTCAATACAAAGTCTGCTACGAGGAATTAAACCCAAGAAAGCACTATGGATTGTTTCTAATGTAATGGGGTCCTTATGACTTTCTTATGTTACTGATGAATTGAAAATGGTGGACCCTGTTGTAAACAAGTGTAATGCTTTATCATGTAACAGTTTTTGTATTGAGTTGTGCTTTCGTTTGAAATGTACCCATTCGGCATACTGTTAATAAGTACTTCAATCAATCAAAATTCAGATACTTAACTCAACTGCTATCTTCGTCTTTTCGCTGGAGAACCTACCGTATTTTGTCTGCATGTAAAATTGTCATAAGATCACTTCATGGTCACCAATGGCCGTTTTACTGAGCCTGAAAATCCTGTTATGTTAATTAATAACAATTATAATTGTTATTGCCCTCATACAAAGTTTATTCGACTATGCATGGTCCTCGTCATGGTAACATAGCACCTCAAAGGCCCTTAAAACAAGGCTCTCCAGACTTCCCATAACAAACTGTTCAGGCTACTATGCCTTACTCCCAGATCCCACCTCACCCCTGCCCATTTTGATAGGCTGGAATGGTTGACAACAGAGTACAGCAATTACAATGGGCCTGGTCTACAAGATTCACTACACCACAAGATGATACCCATGTACCTGTCAAAATACTTCCTTAATTGCAACACAGTCCACACTCGCAACACCAGGGGGAGTTCAACAAACCACATGCAACCCAGATTAGGCTCAAACAAAGGATTAAATAAATCCCCCTCAATTGATAGATTGATTCTTTTATTATATTATTGATATTTATTTAGTTCAATTACCTGTTGCACCTCTAATTGTTTCTGTGTCTGCTTCTCTACAGCAGAAGAACAAGACGACCGCTGCCAACGGCAGCAGCAAAGGCGCGAGGTGAAGCGACCTGCTTTGCAGCTGTACAATCCGATGGCTGCACACGGACACAGCGACGAGGGAGAGAACGCTAAACTGGGTCACCACAGGGACCCAGTTCCCGCGACCTCCGACCCAGACCAGCAGGTCAGACCATCACAAGGCAAGAACAAGACCGTCTCAGAAAAAACGATGGGGAGACGCAACTGTACAGATGGGGGAGGCGGCACAGAAAGAGAAGATGAAAGCAGACCGAGAGGTGACGGTAGTAATTGTCACAGCGTAGTAAACGCCCCGACTGGCAACAGCCACAAGCCACCAGCCAAAGCAGAGGGATGCCAAGGTCAGGACTGCAGTGAAAATGACAGCCAGGAGCCAGCCAGGCCGCTCAATGCAGCCCGAAAAGCCCGTAAACCAGACAGAGTGTTCTATCAACCTGGGAGTCGAAGGACTGGTCAGGGGAAGGAGTCTGTAGCCTCAAGAGAGGAGGACAAGCCTACACCCAGGAGGGAAGAGTCTACGGCAGAACCAGAATGCCAGAGAGAGGCGGGGGCAAAAGAAGGAAATAAAAATCCAGCCATGTTGAGAGAAGGACAGAAGGACAGAGGGGATGAAGGGAGGGCGGAGAAAGCGAAGGGGGCCAGGGCTGGGGAGGGGAGTCACAAGCAGCGCAGGAGAGAGTCAGAGAAAGCTCCTGCTGCAGTGGATAACCTGTCCAGCGAAATGGAACAGCTCCACATGACGGAAGAGGAGGCAAAGACAGGAGTTGGAGGTCAGGAGGGAGAAGAGGGTAGGAGGCGCAAAGCCACCGCTGAGGGACGGAGAAGCCAAGGAGGTGGAGGTGAGGGAGCGAAAGATGAAGGAGGAGAAAAGACAGAGAGGAAGAGGGAAAGGGGAAACCGCAGGAGAAGAGGAGGAGGAGGAGGAGAGAAAGAAAAGGAAGGAAATCAGGAGTCAAGGAGGGGAAGAGCTGAAGGAGGAGGAGGAGGGGGGAAGAAGTGTGACAAGGGCGGTGCTGAGATGGAGAGAAACAGGAGAACATCAGAGGCAGACAGAGGAAAGGAGCCCAACAAAGCAGGAGAGACGCAACAAGGCAAGGGCAGGGACAAGCAGCGAGAGAGACTGAGATGTGACAGCAGTAGCAACAACAACAACCACCAGCCCCGAGACGTTGACAGGAACAGGCGGGAGACGTTGGCGGAGAGAAGTGAGAGGAACAAAACCGATACCAACGTTCCGACCATTTCGACGAAACGATACTCCAAGTCGGACATAAGGCGCTCGCGGAACCGCACATACAGCAGCAGTTCAGCGAGCAGTGTGACCAGCCTGGATGGGCCCGGAACAGGCAAAGGGATCAACAACGAGGGGCCCCAGCCGCGGTGTGTGGGACCTGGGCGCAAGGAGAAAGCAGAGCGGAGGATCGACGGAGGTGTCCGAAAAGGAGGTGGCCAGCCGCGCAGCTGGAGGACAAACGGAGAGTCGTCCACAGAGTCCCCTGAAGGCAGCGAGCTGAGCGACATGGCGGAAGAGAGAAGGCGCAGGAGGAGGGAAGACGAGGAGGAAGACTGTGTGATGGAGCGACGGCAGGAGGATAAGGGCCGACCACGGGGGAGCAGAGGGGGAGGGCGAGGAATCCTCCGGGTGTCGCTGGAAAAGCTACCGAGCGCATCTCCTGTCACCGCCACTGCCAGCCCACAACGCAGGGCTGCCCCGGGCCCCCGCGGTAGAGGTAGGGGCATCCTGGTACTCCCTGCCCACACAGACCTCTCCAACTCGCCGGAGCCCGGGCCCAGGCTGCTGTTCGGGGGAATAAGAGGAGGAGGAGGAGGGGCAGGGACAGGCAGAGGAAGGGGAGGGAGAGGAGGGGGAGTGAGGCGCCTCTGGGACCCCAACAACCCTGACCAGAAACCCGCACTGACCCGCAGCCAGCCCTCCCAGCATGCATCGCTCCAGCAGAAGCCCATGTACCTGCAGACCTCAGGGGGTGGGTACGGACAGCTCCACTTCCTGGACACAGACGACGAGGTGGCGGGCAGCCCCCCCTTCCACCCCAGCCAGCAGGCTGCCGCCATGGCCTACTACAAGTTCCAGAACTCTGACAACCCTTATTGCTACCCCGGCGTCCCCGGCGGCAACCCGCATAACCCCAACGCTTCAGCCGGCCAGCGCTATCCATACCCATACCAGATGGGTCCCTACCAAATGGGCCAGTCCAACGGTATATACCCGGCTGCTGGAGTGGGCCAGTATGGTTACCGGGGAGCTGGATACCCCCAGACCGGAGTGGACGGGGGCTTGACCCCCGAAGAGGCGGAGCGGCAGGCCAGGGGCGAGCTGGGGAGGCTTCTTAGGGCTGCTGACACACAGGAGCTCCAGCTCAGCAACCTGCTGTCCAGGGACAGACTGAGTGCAGAGGGACTGGACCGCATGGCCCAGCTTAGGTAAGGAATTATGGGAAACGGGTAAAGGTTGTTGGAACAACACTCTGGCTGTGAGAGAGAGAGCTATCCATCTATACATCTATACATCTATACATGACGTCACTATTCTAAGTCTGTAATTGTAAAGGTGTATTACTATATAATAATTGGAAGCTCTTACTGTATGTTGTTGACAGTATTCCTAAGTATCCTCCTTAGGAAGTATACCTTTCATCATTGTAGTAATGCAGTTCAATCAATCTATTAAATAACCTAAAATTCTTAACACGTTTTCTTTTATTTGTAATTGCAAGTAGGACATGAACCTACTTGCAAGTTGCATGTAGGAATTGAATATTCCTGTGTCAACATACTGTATGCCACTTTGTATTTGAACTCCAAGTCAAAACAGTTCAACTTTAATATTTTTGGTGCAATGCCACTTTAAAAACCAGTAATATGCTTGTGTCCTTGTTGTTTCAGGGCGGAGCTCTTGACGCTGTACGAGCAGGTGATCCTGACTGACATCGAGTTCTCTGACTCTCAGAATCTGGACCAGGCCCTTTGGAAGAACGTCTTCTATCAGGTCATCGAACGCTTCCGCCAGCTGCTCAAAGACCCGGCCGCTGACAACACCCCTCGTATCAGGAACATGCTGCTCACCCTGCTGGATGAGGTCAAGTAACACTTAAGTGCATTTACTCAAGTACTGTGTATTTGCTCTTATGTTTTCTCTGTGCTACTGTGATAATGGATTTAAATGGTATTACGGTGGGCAAAATAAGCTTTGTATTATATATATACTATATATACTATATATACTTTACTGGAGTATTTCCAGTTTTCAGCACTTTTACTTCTAATCTCAGAGACAGATATTGTACTTTTACTCCACTACAATTATTTGAACATTTTATTTACTAGTTACGTGGCTAAAGGAACTCAAATAATAACCCGGGTGGACCCAATTCAGGGTGAAGTAATAGCCCCCCCCTGCAAATATTACCCGGCTACTATTTATTGAATTGTCTATTCTGTAATACACTATCTCATCCACGGCTCTGGTTCCAGTGATCCAGCTGTCGCAGCTGAGCTGTGTGAGTGTGACACATTGTATTGTATTGTTCCACTTTTGCTTTGGCAATGTATGTTTTGTATGTTTTCCCATGCAAATAAAGCCCTTTTAATTGAATTGAATTGATACACCGCACATCATAAGTGATCGCGGAATGTGCCGTCGCTTTGAAATGACAGCGTAGTACATTCCGATAGAGGCAAATCCACTCCAGTCCTCGCATCGAATCCTCTCCTCCTCGCTGGGGGTGGGGCTAAGGTGAGAGTGCCGAGTGGAGGATGCGAGGAGAGTGAGCGAGTGTGAAAGACATTGGTGCACTCTGATATCAAACAATTAAAAACAAATGTCATTTTCTATTTCCTTGACCACATCATGAACACTTGCGTCCCTATTCAGGGCCAAACATTCGTTTAAAATAGCCGATCTGCAAGCCCACAGCGCGTTGTGTGTTACTCGTTGTGAGTTACTCGTTGTGAGTTTGTAGATCAGCTACGTAACCTTTGTCAAAGAGATTTGTTGTAAAAATTTAATTGTCTTCCTTTTTCTTTCCACAGGGAGCGAAATTCTTTGATTCGTTGCTTCAGAAGCTGCAAACTGTGTTCCAGTTTAAGCTAGAGGCCTACATGGATGGCGTGGCTATCAGGGCTCGCCCATTACGCAAAACGGTACAACACTGTGTGTGTGTGTGTGGGTAGGATTATATATCGATATTATATTGATATTGTGATATGAGACTAGATATCGTCTGGGATTTTGGATATCGTAATGTCATATAAATTTACTGGGTTTTAATTTTATTTCTGAAAATTATCAATTTTGAATAAATAATAATAACTTTTTAAAATAATGTTAAATGAATAAAATACAAAAAGAAGAAAAAGTGTGGGGAAAAATAAAAAAGTTTATTCCATAAAAGCCAACATGTTTCGACCTGTCACGGTCTCCATCAGGGCAAGAACCATTTTTGAGTGCTCAGGTCTCTCTTTCTTCTTTTTTTAAGTCTACATATTCTCATTGATCCTAGAAGCACCATATACGTTCAAGACGTTTATAATCTCCTGTGAGCACCCAGTTGACCTCTGTCAACTAATTGCTTGAGGAAATGTGCGAAGCATCCCTCCAGATGTTCATCTTTTAAATCTCAAAGGACTTGGTCTAGTCTAGTTGTTTAGTGTCTGTGTCTGTGTGTGTGTGTGTGTGTGTGTGTGTGTGTGTGTCTCTCTCTCTCTCTAAGGTGAAGTATGCTTTAATCAGTGCTCAGCGGTGTATGATTTGTCAGGGAGACATAGCCCGCTACCGCGAACAAGCCAGTGACTCTGCTAACTACGGCAAGGCCCGCAGGTATGTTGTGATCCACGCTACAGTATGTTGTTGGTGATGGGTGTGTTGTGAAACACATTGGATGATAAAACTGTGCATAGTGCATACTTTATATAACACTTGAAGATTTCTAAGCACGTACAGTACTCAACCTTGCTTTGATATAGAGTCAGTTGTTACTTAAAGACAGATTATCTTTGCCCCGTATTTTTTTACGTTTTCATAATTACCCTGTTCACCTGCAGAAACACACAGACCTGCAGACACTAACCCATGTCTAAACCAGCGGCTTCGAATGCTGTCAGGGACATCATCACGTTTAATCAGAATATTGATTGGTACTGTGCTGAGATACTATTGAAGTAGGTGAGATACTGACCGACCAGTAGGTGTTTTGTCGTTATTCTGTGGGTTGACCGTGACGGAGGCGTGGCTTTCTGGCCTTTCAAACTTTGCAACATTCGCAAATTTGCTCGCTTCAGCTTGCTCGATGGTGGCTCTCGTGGCTCAAGTTTGCTTGAGACGCGGTCAAAACAATAGCCATCATCAACCCACGGAATAACGACAAAACGCCTACTGAGCTCTTCGGTAGGTCAGTATGTCACCTACTTAGACCAATCAATAGTCTGATTAAACATGATAACGTCCCATTCAGTGTATTGACAGCATCCAAATGGGGTTGTCTTAGTTCACCTACCCATCTGTAAAATATTGCCTAAACACCACAATTGTACCCATATACTGTACCTGAACTTAGGCCAGGTATTATCACACTGCAGGGAGACACTACCTTCCATTTTATTCCCCCTATTTTATTTATTGTCCCTATTATATTATTCCCCATGCATCTTGTTTTATTCTTTTATTACAATTGTCTACTTTCATATTTATGTAGCCTGTAGGATTTTAACCCATTAAAACCGGGAAAGCATCTGTGTCATTTTAGATCTTTGCGTTGGCTATTCAAAAATAGCAGATATTGCACAAGCTTGTACATCTTCTATTTTTTAACATTTCAGAAAAATCTTGAAAGAACTACTGGTTTAGAAGGCATTTGTAGAATCGGCATTCAGTGATTTGAATATGACCCATTATGGAGCAACGGAGATGAAGGTTTGGTAACTTGAATCTCCCACGTTCTAAATTTTGAATAAAACTACGGTATCAGTTGTTGAAAATTGAGATTGTTTGTCAACACAATCGCATCTCACACCCAAGGTTGGAAACTACTTTTAATAGACAATCCCCCGTAGAGTTTACTGATGACGGCAGTGTCTTTGACTCCTTATTCAAAGCTGGTACCTGAAAGCCCAGCAGATTGCTCCTAAAAATGGACGACCCTACAACCAGCTGGCGCTGTTGGCAGTCTACACGGTATGTCATTAAAAACAACGTCTGATGCAGCTGATGGGAATTATATTGTTGGATTCATTCCGAAATAATGAATATAGAATATGCTAATAAGCTCTTTCCATTTCTCTTTTCCGTCCCTTATCAGAAGAGGAAGTTGGATGCTGTGTATTATTACATGCGCAGCTTGGCAGCCTCCAACCCCATCCTCACAGCAAGGGAGAGTCTGATGAGTCTGTTTGAGGAGGCAAAGCGCAAGGTCAGTCGTTTACCCTTCATGTCCTCAGTCCTCACAAGTACCTGGACCGTCGGAGACAAACGGTAACGATGTGGTCCTGCGATGTCCCCCGTTGGCTTCAAATAACAACACAGCCTGTTGGTGGTAGGCAACGGAGATTAGGCTGATGATGGCAATCAGCCCATTAATACTGATGTGGCCAGGTGGTCTACCAGGAAATATATTGTGTGTGTGTGTGTGTGTGTGTGTGTGTGTGTGTGTGTGTGTGTGTGTGTGTGTGTGTGTGTGTGTGTGTGTGTGTGTGTGTGTGTGTGTGTGTGTGTGTGTGTGTGTGTGTGTGTGTGTGTGTGTGTGTGTGTGTGTGTGTGTGTGTGTGTGTGTGTGTGTGTGTGTGTGTGTGTGTGTGTGTGTGTGTGTGTGTGTGTGTGTGTGGTGTGCGCGGTAGAAAACACACACATGCACACGAAATTGAGATTGACAAAAAAAAAGAAGAACTTTAATTTAATTTGACATCCCCCATTCTCAACAAGGTGTTATTTTGACTTTTTTTCCTCCCCTGCAGGCAGACCTGCAGGAGAGGAAGAGGAGACAGGAGTCTGAGGGTGGCTCCAGGGGACCAGCGGTGCGAGGAAGAGGACGAGGGGAGGACGGCGCCCGCGTGGAGACCTGGATCCGTCCGAGCGGTCCCACAGCAAACCCATCCTCGCACAGAGCAGGCAGTGAGTCCAGCAGGGACTCTGAACAGGACGGGGAGCTGGGCAGCCTCAGTGCCAGTGATGTGAGAATCAGACTTACTTTCTTTTTGACATGGACCCGATTTGTTTTCCGAGATCTGGTCATCTCTATTGTTCCTGCTATGTGCGCATAAATATGCATATGGTCTGATCTGCACATGTCTTGTCCACATGCTCACAAGTGTTATATGATGGCGGCACAGCCGCACAGTGAACGGTTTTCAAGATCACATTAATATGCAGACACATTGGAAGAGGCCCACGTAACCTTGCATTAGCCATCGCCTCCACCACAGACACATCTGAGTATTCTTCTAATGTCTATTCTAATCTTTCCTGTTCGCTCGCACAATGCCGAATATATTCAGTATGCTATTCTCGTCATCCTGCTAAATACCTAACCGACACTGACTTCGCTGATGACATCGCACTTATCAGTCCATCATTGGAATACGCTCAGGCTCTCCTTCAGTCTCTTGTGCAGGCCTCCAGCTGTGTTGGTCTTTATCTCAACGAGACGAAAACTGAATACGTAAATATATGCAAATCCAACAATAACCACATTATAAAAACACTCCTCTGAAACGGGTTGATGACTACAAGTATTTGGGTTCATATATATCTTCTTCCCAAAAGGACTTTCAAATTAGGAAGGGTATGGCCTGGTCAGCCTGCAATGACATGCATAAGATCTGGTCATCCCAGCTTAGTAAGATGTTAAAAGTAAAAAATATTTAGGACGACCGTTGAGCCGATTCTACTCTATGGCTCCGAGACACTTTCAAAGAAACTAGAGAGACGGTTGGATGGCACTTACACGGTCACCGCCTTCTAATGAGAGCAAAATCTGTCTTGGAAGAGCCACCCATCGACTAATCTAATATACGGCAACCTTCCCCCGTGTTTCTTCACTAGTCCGATCCGGAAGAACACAGTTTGCCGGCCACTGCTACAGAGCTGACAATGAGGTTATTTCTTCCCTTCTTCTCTGGAGTCCTGCCTCAAAGCAGACCAGAGGTAGAAAACTGTTGTTCCCTGATGTCATCGCTAGGGACACATGCATCAGTAAGCAGGAACTGGGGGTGGCAATGAAGGACCGGAAAGTCAGGCGTGGCATTGTGAAATCCATGATCTCGACCGCGGTCGAAAAATGATGATGCTATTACTCATCGTCCACGTTACATCTGCAGAAATGTCGCTGTCCTACATTCACCTTTTTTAACTTATACACTCACTAACCTCTGTCATCTTGTTGTGCTTTCTGTTTTTGATGTCCTTGTTGGTAATTTACCAATGATGATTCATATGTTTCTGTTTCTGTTCCCTTTTAGCTCAATAAGAGGTTTATTCTGAGCTTCCTGTACGGCCATGGAAAGCTCTTCACAAAAGTCGGGTGAGTGCTTGTGTACTGTGTGCTGTGCTCATTCTTGATGAGAATCATTCTCAGAGAGCATGTCATCTAATGCTTGCCCTCTTTCTTGCGCCTCTCTCTCTCTTGCTCGCATGTGTTTTCTTCATACAGTATGGAGTCTTTTCCTGCAGTAGCCAGTCGGATTCTGCAGGAGTTCAGGGCCCTGCTCCAGCACAGCCCCTCCCCTCTGGGCAGCACACGAATGCTTCAGATCATCACTATCAACATGTTCACTATCCACTTTGCTCATAGCAGAGGTAACAAAGACCTGTTACCCCTTTTTTATTTTTATATTATTTTAACGTTTCACAGTTACATGAAGTGTTCATATTCTGAAATAAAATAAACTGCCATACCGCCTTTTCCACTTTTCCACTGACCACATTTTTCGATAGGCTCATTGTGTTATGTGAATCCGTTCAGGCCTTACAGGCCTATTTGTGAGAGGCCACACCCACCGCTAACTCCAACCCTTTGGTGCAAAGTTGATCAGTTCGTCCTTAACCTCATGAGCAAAACTTTACACAAAGCCTCACGCAAATCGGTTCATAACTTTTGGAGAGATCTTGCCAACAAACAGAAACGGAAGCCTGAGGTAATTCTGATCATAATACATGCTGTGTGTGTTTGTCAGCTGGAGAAGGAGACACGCGCTCCGTCCTTCAGGAACAGAGCACAGCTCTGGGCTTGGCCATGTTTGGTCTGATGGTTCAACGCTGCACAGAACTCCTCAGAGACACACCTGCAGGTACACACACACACACACTCAACCTTCTTTCTTCCATTCCGTCACATAGTCTGTCTTGTGTTTTGAATGCAGCATTGGGTAGTCTGACGAACATATTTATGTACTAACAGACAGTAATTATTTAATTCTCAAGAGCGCTGCGAAATGGGGATCGGTTTCCTTTGATTTTTAAGGCTTACAATGAGTTTGGTTCATCAGGTTTACGTTTAAGCTCCTACCATGACATTTCTTAATAGCCACTATAATAGTTTGACAAACTTGATTTCCTAGTTTGATGTCCAATCTCAATATCTTGCTCCCTGTCTCAGAAGCCATCCCACTGGAGAATGGAGAGAAAGAGGAGGGTATGGCGAGAGTCTCTGCTTTCCCATTGGACCTCAGAGAGTTGCTGCCCAGCATCAAGGTCTGGTCTGATTGGATGTTGGGACATCCTGAACAGTGGAACCCACCGCCATGTCGTATCAGGTACACACACACACACACGCACACACACGCATGCACGTGCGTTCAAAGTCAAGCATGCACAAACATACTAACCTACGTCAGTCATATAAACCCAGCTAAAGCTAATGCCTATTTAAAGGCCCTATTAAATCCAAATGTTCATGTTTATCACATACTGTATGTCTTGCGCTGAATTTCACCTACCATATAAGCCAGTATCAATGACAGATGACTGACAAACAAGTTCGGTAGTTGTAATGTTATTTAGTTTTTTATTTAGTCTTTTCCTAGAAGTTTGGTCAATTGATTATCACAAAGAAATAGAAAACAAATTGTAATTTGTAAGTCTTGTGTAGGTTTATCCATGCTTTTTTCTGTTAGCAAGATGGCATAAATCCAACGACGTCCAACCAGGGAAACTCCCCCCTGTCAGGTGTAAAGGAGCAACTTGGACACTCAGGCATGTCCGTTGCTCCCCCCTTGTCCCCCATATATGGGGACTAGGTTGGTGGAGGGTGTGTAGAGCCCAGGATCACAATAGATGATTGACACAGGGGTGAAATATGGGTTACAAAATCGTGGGATCAAAAATAAAAAATATATAAAAAAAAGATGGCATAAATGTAGCGAGAATCAGTCGTTTCTGTTTTCCCCACTTGGAAGAGGCTCACAGACCACCATTGTAAGATATCTCACGCTAGATATCTTTCTCAAGAAATGTTTATATATATATATATATATATATATATATATATATATATAATTCTTTAACACTAGTCTACGCATGCCATGTGTGAGCAGTGCAGGGGCGAGCAATGCATTGCCTAGCAACCGGCTCGGGCAAAAAAAAGGTTTTTACCTGTGCCGTTTCAGATCCATATAAAGCGCTACAAAACGTATATATACGTCAGTCGCAGACATCAGATGGCTATTAAAACATGTGTGTGTGTGTATATATATATACGTTAATGGCAGACAATGTGTTTTAACAACAACATTGTGGTTCTCGTCTCCAGCAGCAACCCTGACGTCTGGCAGTGTCTGGCAGACCTGTGCAATGTGCTGGCGCACGTTGATCACGGGGAGGCGCCCTTATACAAAGCAGACGCGGAGGACGAGGGGGACGAGGAGCTGAGCCTGCTGCTACTGGAGGAGGACCGACTGCTGGCCGGCTTTGTCCCGCTGCTGGCTGCGCCGCTGGAGCCCTGCTTCGTAGACAGACACACTGACACAGTGAGTGAGCTGGTTACTAGTGTGCATTTAGGAGCCCTGCTTCATAGACAGACACACTGACACAGTGAGTGAGCTGGTTTCTGTGCATTTAGGAGCCCTGCTTCATAGACAGACACACTGACACAGTGAGTGAGCTAGTTACTGTATAGAAGAGTAACTATTGACATATAGGAGCTCTGCTTCGTAGACACTGAGTGAGGCGGTTACTAGGGCAGTCCTCTGAAAGTCGACCAGTCAGAGAGGCAGTCGAGAGCCGAGACCCCACCAGTCGACGCAAATTATTTGATTCGACCCGTTTGTGTTTGCTTTTTTGTTTTTGGTCAATTCATTTTATAGCGTCGGTTACGAGTGAGCTCTGGTATGTCGTGTATTTCAAGCATTAAGTGGAGTGGTTAATTATCTCATGCTGTAGCGCCGCGCACACAGCTTGTCGTTCTGATAAAAAGTTGACTGCAATTATTAGGTACACAATATTTCGGTCATTTCTCTTAAATGTTATTTTAGTTTTGCACCAGCGACGACTACTGGATGGGCAACATAGCTCTTTGTTACAGTAGCGTTGCACTAAGACTGTACGCAGGATTGTTGTCAGTCGTCATTTGGTTAACGGATTCATTGCTTTTAAATGTTAAAAACATTTAATCCCTTGCTTTTTAAAAAGGTTTCAAGGTTTATTTATTTTGTCTCCCGAAGGAGAAATTTGTCTTGGACGCAAGGACCCGCACTGCAGCATACATAATACAATACAATACAATACAATACAATACAATACAATACAATACATTACATTACAAACAGTAGAGGTACACAGTGACTCGTACTACAATTAAATCACATACACGCTGACATACTTAGTGCAAAAAGGAGAGCATCACCTCAAAACCACCTCAACTACTACCGGTACTTCAATTTAACAGAGCTGCCTTGGGCACTGTGACATAAAGCCCGAGAGACTATTGAGGAATTTGATGAAACACAAAGTAAGAGTAAGAAATATTTATTTTGGCGTGATGGAAAAACAAACAAATAGGTAGCTACAAACAGGACATGGAACAAGATGAACTGCACTCAGAACTCTTGTTGTGCTCTTTTATGCCACTGAAAATGTATACAACTTTTGTTTCTGGTAAAACAGTAAATTGTTACCTTTGTTTTTGTTGTCTTGTGGCCCCCAACTTTAAGTAATGTTACAATTGTGGCCCCCTGCCTAATCTATAGTTGAATACCCCTGGTATAAGAGATTAGGTATTGAAATATAGGGATCGGTACTGCATAGGCGAGTGCCTGATTCATAGACTGACCCCATGTCAGAATAGGGGGAGAATTTACTGTGTTGATGGACACTGCAACATAGACACTTAACACACAGACAGTGTATAGCCCAATGTGTTCAAAGACATACAGGAGCCCATTCGGTTTTACTGCATGCAAAACTGGAAATCGCAGGTTGCAAATGTTCGCTCCTTCCGGGTGCTCTGTGTTTACATGATCCATTAATACTGGGAAAGCATCCGTGTCATTTTAGATTTTAGTATTGACGTGTCAAAAATAGCAGATAGACACGCTCACAGCTGCAAGCTTGTACATCTGCTACTTCTGCTCATTTAGAAGGCATTTGTAGAATCGCCCTCAGGTGTTAAACCCAGTTTGTGTTTGGACTTAACTATTAATAGATCCTTGACGCATTCCCTGCCAAGAACGAGTTAAACAAGTTTTATAGCAATGGCCCACACTGCCGAGGATGATTTTAGTTTTTACACTAGACGGCGCTCTTGGCTAACCTATGACCCACCGTTGGACTCCCAGTGAAGCGAGTCACAAGGAAACCACGTGGTCGCAAAAATCACCTCCCATCCACTTCCTTGTTAGACAATAGTTTTCTCGTCATCATATTTCTCTTCCTGGATCGTTCCACTTTTGCTGCGACCGCTGATGTAAAGAGTCATTCTTTCACCCAGGCTATAGCACCAGACTGTAATGTAAAGACTAATTGTTTCACCCAGGCTATAGCACCAGACTGTAATGTAAAGACTAATTATTTCACCCAGGCTATAGCACCAGACTGTAATGTAAAGACTAATTGTTTCACCCAGGCTATAGCAGCAGACTGTAATGTAAAGACTAATTCTTTCACCCAGGCTATAGCAGCAGACTGTAATGTAAAGAGTCATTCTTTCACCCAGGCTATAGCAGCAGACTGTAATGTAAAGAGTCATTCTTTCACCCAGGCTATAGCAGCAGACTGTAATGTAAAGACTAATTGTTTCACCCAGGCTATAGCAGCAGACTGTAATGTAAAGACTCATTCTTTCACCCAGGCTATAGCAGCAGACTGTAATGTAAAGACTAATTGTTTCACCCAGGCTATAGCAGCAGACTGTAATGTAAAGACTAATTGTTTCACCCAGGCTATAGCAGCAGACTGTAATGTAAAGACTCATTCTTTCACCCAGGCTATAAGCAGCAGACTGTAATGTAAAGACTCATTCTTTCACCCAGGCTATAGCAGCAGACTGTAAGCGAGTGACAGTGCTCAAGTACTTCCTGGAGGCCTTGTGTGGACAGGAAGAGCCACTGCTGGCCTTCAAAGGAGGCAAATACGTCTCCACGGCAACCTCTCCTCCAACTCGCCAATCAACGGGCGGAAGGCAAAGGCAGGATTCTCAGACAGAGAAAGAGGTGAGACCCTGGAAATTGAGTGGAAATTGAGAAACGCAAATGTGGCATTACAGTATATATAGCATCATACGTTTTTCAGAAAACTCTTAGGATTTAGAACATTGGTTTAGAAGAGTGGTTCTCAAACATAGCAGATATACAAGCTCACAGTGTGTCACTTCGTGCCACGATGCAAGCTTGTACATATGCTATTTATCATTTTTGAAAAATATCAGAACATTTAATTGACATTTTCTTCTGAGGGTCCCTGATACAAAATATTTTCTTTCAGATGGGGGGGGGGGTCCGGTTCATTTGTTTTATGTATATTAATGGGTTGCATCGATGCATTTTTTTCAAGAAAGCAAGGAAGGTCACATAACCTCACCCACGTGTCATGATGTCATTCATTCATTAATTCTCGTCTGCAGAACGATGACGTCATCGTGGAGGCGGAGTCGTCCGCCTCGGAGGGCGAGATGGACGTCGAGGAGGAGAGTGACGGCAAGGATGACATCAGAGAGCTGAGGGCGCGGCGCCACGTCCTCGCCGGCAAACTGGCACTGCAGCAGCGGCGAGAAGATAAGATCCAGGTACCACTTCCTTTCCATTTGGAACAGATCGGACTGTTAACTAATTTACCGCCGATATCGCTTTTTGACACCTCCTGGTCCAAATGCCCTCTGTGCCTTTTGATGCCTATTTTAATATAAATTGATTACAGTGTTCTCTACACACACTTAAGACTCCGGTTCGGGTGCAATGAAAAAATTTACGTGTTATTTAGTGTTCTATTTATTGATAAACATATAATATCGGCTTACCGCATATCGAGGCTCTCTGTCTATCTGCAGCTCCGAGCTCCATTGGCTTTCCCTTCAGCCTCAATGCAGTGTCTAACAAAAAAGGGGTGGGGGGGGGCTAAGGCATTTTTAGACCTTTTTATCAGAATTACAGCCCAAATCGCGCTGGATGAACAAAAAGACCATGTTTAGCTACCCAATAGCAACTCCCGGTAAACGCTCGTCTAAAGATTAATGCTTCTAAAGACTCTTAGATAGTCGTTGATCAGATCAGCACGAGGAGCTCCTCTATTACATGTTTTGGGAGAGGAGCAGGCGGTCTTCTTTCACAACGAAATACAATGGGACTGATCGGTGGCAGGAGATGAACTATCGCTACTAGTGGTGGATGAGTTCAAATCCAAAATGATTCCAACCCTAGTCGAGGGCATGCTTGAGTTTCAGCTAATGCAGCATGATTCTATCTCCAGTGCAGACAACCGACAGACCTGTTATGTTATGGCGTGATGCGTTTATTTTACCTGTATGTCACATTGAGGTTAAAACCTCTCTTACAAGTTATCATATCAAGAAGACATGGCCAAAGCAATGCATAAAAAAAAAACAGACAAAGACAAGCAACGATAACAACACACACAGTAGATTTACAGCGTGCATGCATGTTTTCCCAGGCGGTGTTGCAGGCAGGCGGACAGTTGGAGCTGGAGGTGCGTCCTCTGTTCCTGGTTCCAGACACCAATGGATTCATAGATCATCTGGACGGACTAAAGAAGCTCCTTCAGTCTGGCATATATATACTGGTGGTGCCGCTCATAGGTGAGACTGAGAGAGAGGTGTTTGCTCTTAAAGGTTTTGTCTGTTTTTTTTCTGAAGAGAGGGGAGTAAAGGCCAAAAATATAATCATACAATCTCCCCTCAAAGTGCAATATCACTAATTGCTTGTCCAATGGGCTATATGCAAACACGCCATTTTAGAAAGAACTTGGGCCCCTTCCCTACTTCCTTCACAGCTGTTACCGATGATACTAATGAAGGCTCTGTTCTATTCTTGTCAAACAGAGTTAGGGTGCTGCTATTGAGCATGTTGGCTCACTAGAAACATTGCTACACCAGTGGGTCTCAAAGTGTCCTTGAGTGTGTTCCAAATGCCCCATATGGGTGTGTAACTCTGTGTAGACATGGAACCAAATAGCCCTGTAATTTCCATTTGTACACTCAGAGAGTTATGGGGGTCCATGAAAATAAAAAAGTTTGAGAACCACTGCACACTAAATGGAACAGAGCCTTAATTAGTATAATCTGTAACACCTGAAGGAAGGAAGCAGCCCGGAAGTAGGAAGCGTTATTCTGCGTGCAACTGTGCATATAGCCCATTGCTGTAATACAGTGGTATTATCACCTGGACTGACTTGTCTCTCCTTTGGCCAGTGATCACAGAGTTGGACGGCTTGGCCAAGGGCCAAGAGCACAACATTGGTGGAGGCCGCAGTAATCCCAACGTGAGCATGTCCCACGTGCGGGCTGTGCAGGAGAAGGCCCGCCTGGCTGTGGTGTTCCTGGAGCGAGGGTTTGAGGCGCGGGAGCCCTGCCTCAGAGCCCTGACTAGCAGGGGGAACCAGCTGGAGTCCATCGCCTTTCGCAGCGAAGATACCTCCAGCCAACAGGTGAGAGGCAAAGTCATCAAAACAGATCAACATCTAAAATCTCCAGACCGTTTGGGTGGTGTACAACGTCAATCCGGAATTCCGGAGTGCAACCTTTTGATGGAATCCATACGTGGATATTAAGTTCAGCTAATGTTTTTTTGAGCGGCTCCTCCGCTCCATTACCCAGCTATGTGTGTCCCTATGTGTACTGCCTCACGCTACAGAAATAGGAGGGCTCGGCAAGGCTTATTTCAAAATAATTTAAAGAAAAGTAGAAAAAGCAATTATATATATTATTTTCCCCCAAGAATCGATTATTTAATGCAATCGATAACGTTTTTTTATAATCGATTAAATCAATTAATTTGATCAACTGTTAAAGGCGTAGTAAAATAAAAAATATGTTTTTCACACTTTTAGACCACATCCGTGGTAATCATATGAGCATACCTAACAATGCAAAGAAATTGGTATATTTTTATATCAAAAGTCCATAAAAATCGAATTTAAATTACTTCCTGAAAACGAAAACGTACTGCGTGATGACGTGTCAAGGCCCACATCGATTTAAGCCAATAAAAGTTAAGCTCACCCGTTTAATTCCCCATATCTCCGCATCCGTTCAGCACAGCTGCTACTGATTACAGAAATCCTCAGTTTTTATTCCCATTCAAGATGACATCCAGACAGTGTATTACTCGGTTTCAACTTAATCATCACGCTAAAATATGTATCTGAAAACATTATAGGGTAGATATAAGCCACATATCAGTAAACTGGTACAGCATGGCCGACTATCTGACTTGTAAACAAACACACTCCATGCGCTGCATATAGCATAGCTACCGTCCCTAGCTACCGTCCCAACGCCTGAAGGGATGCGACTCTCTGATTGGTTCAGAAACTTCATAGCGGTGTTTCAACTTGAAACAGTCTGAAACGTCAAAATAAAATATCCACCATTTCCGTTTCACTACGCCTTTAAGCCTGTACAGTGTTCTGGACCTCACACTCCCAACGCTATTCCTCTCTTGGTCAGGGAAACAACGATGATGTGATCCTGTCCTCCTGTCTCCACTACTGCAAAGACAAGGCCAAGGACTTCATGCCAGAACAGAGAAGTATGACACATCATCCATTTGTCTATCTGAGTTTCTGTCCAGTAAACCACAACACAGCCCTGGGTATCATCTATTTGTTTCTGTCCAGTAAACCACAACACAGCCCTGGGTATCATCTATTTGTTTCTGTCCAGTAAACCACAACACAGCCCTGGGTATCATCTATTTGTTTCTGTCCAGTAGACCACAACACAGCCCTGGGTATCATCTATTTGTTTCTGTCCAGTAAACCACAACACAGCCCTGGGTATCATCTATTTGTTTCTGTCCAGTAAACCACAACACAGCCCTGGGTATCATCCATTTGTCCAGTAAACCACAACACAGCCCTGGGTATCATCTATTTGTTTCTGTCCAGTAAACCACAACACAGCCCTGGGTATCATCCATTTGTTTCTGTCCAGTAAACCACAACACAGCCCTGGGTATCATCCATTTGTCCAGTAAACCACAACACAGCCCTGGGTATCATCCATTTGTCCAGTAAACCACAACACAGCCCTGGGTATCATCTATTTGTCTGTCCAGTAAACCACAACACAGCCCTGGGTATCATCTATTTGTTTCTGTCCAGTAAACCACAACACAGCCCTGGGTATCATCTATTTGTTTCTGTCCAGTAAACCACAACACAGCCCTGGGT
Organism: Protomyctophum bolini; assembly: GCF_963924005.1. Classification (NCBI taxonomy): domain Eukaryota; kingdom Metazoa; phylum Chordata; class Actinopteri; order Myctophiformes; family Myctophidae; genus Protomyctophum; species Protomyctophum bolini. The sequence goes on along the minus strand of NC_137874.1, from coordinate 15,130,731 downwards.
ATCATCTATTTGTCTGTCCAGTAAACCACAACACAGCCCTGGGTATCATCTATTTGTTTCTGTCCAGTAAACCACAACACAGCCCTGGGTATCATCCATTTGTCCAGTAAACCACAACACAGCCCTGGGTATCATCTATTTGTCTGTCCAGTAAACCACAACACAGCCCTGGGTATCATCTATTTGTTTCTGTCCAGTAAACCACAACACAGCCCTGGGTATCATCTATTTGCTTTGGCGTGTACTTTTAACCTAGGGTCCCTTGTTTTGGAAAATGTAGAAACCAAACCAAACCAAAATTTCTGAAATTCTTAACCACTGAGCACACCTCCTTACTCAGGGGAGATGTTGAGTTTAGACCTTAATGCAGTTGGCAGTACCACTTGTCACCCAGTAGTGGTGGTCATACCCTACCACAAGATCTATTTTTAAGTGGTGCAACCACTCCAAGGAACAGCTTTGTCCCTGTGTCCTAACCTACAGTATGTGACTATGTCCCTGTGTCCCGATGTTTAGAGTACCAATAGGGGGTGCTGTTGCACCACTCGCTTCAGACTGGTCTGATTTTCTCAATAGAAGAGCAGGGAGACCAAATACAACCATTGTTAGTTAATCGTATTAACATGCTTTACCATAGAGATTGTTCAAAATATAGAAAGTGGTTGAAGTGGTTTAGCTGCCATTATATAGTGAACTGACCTCTTTGGCCCCCTTCCCTATGCACAATCAGGTGGACCAGTGAGGTTACGGAGGGAGGTGGTCCTCCTCACAGACGACCGTAACCTGCGGGTCAAAGCTCTGACCCGCAACGTCCCGGTCCGGGACATCCCCGCCTTCCTCGGCTGGGCCAAAGTGGGTTGAACCAGGCTCCAGACCGGAACCCGATGGCTGAAACCTGCTCGCCCACTCAACCAGGAGTGGAGAAGACACACTAAAACCGAGGAGGGAGGGAGAGAGAGAGAGAGAGAGAGAGAGCGACAAAGGGAGGGAAGGTAGAACCACGTCTTGTGAAATACAAACTAAAGTGAGAAATCGATTGGCGTGGTTTTGATGAAGTTTTTTTTTCTTCACCCCTCCCCCCAATCTCGCGATGAGGTGTTTGCGTGTGCGTGTTAAATCAGCGAGCTCTCCTCGAACAAAATAAAGTCCAGGAGACCTAACGTGTCTCAGGATGGCCGAACCGGGAGGAGGGCAGAGCTGAACAAGGGGGGAAAGGTAGAGTTGTCTGTTCCACCCGCGTAACCTCTGCAGCAAGTTAAAGTGTGATTTATGATGGCGGCACGATTAAAGATTTTAAGCTGCATCAGAGTGAATTAGAAGTGAGAGGCAGAGTGTTTTAACTAAGGCCATGGATGGAGGAGAATTACATTGAAGGCCTTAAGCCTAATGTCTGATTTATACTTGGTTGCGCAAATAGCCAATCTACAAGTTCACAACAGTGCTAAAACTTCTAGATAAAGCTTGTAAACAGTGAGCTTGTATGTAGATTTGCTATTTTCAATGCGTGCCACTGGCGTAATTGATACCTAGTCATATGACCGATGCGTCGTGATTCTCAGTTGAAAACTGTTCATTTTGGGGTCGTATGAAAACGCATAAATTAGGCTTTAGTCCGTCACTCCCAAGGACTGTGTTCAGACTGCTTTGGCGTGCAGAGAGGGGAGATGGAGGGTGTGCGTTTGAACAGGAGCTGCCTGTTGTAGGGTATACAACAGCCCTTGATGTTACCTTCAAGCCCCCTCCAGTGATCTCCAAATGTTATTTCCTGCTGATCTAGCAAGCACTTGAGACCTGGCTGCTGTCTCATGTCGTCAGTCCAGCTTGATGTTGACACATTCGTTGTTTCCAAGTCTGGGTTTTGTGTATAAAAAAAAGAAGAAAAAAGACGATTTTTTTTGTTTGTTTTTGTTTAGTCTTTCTTTGATTTGTGTTGCTTTTGAATTCATAGATGTATAGTGGTATGTTAGTTTGATTTTTTTTTCTTTTTTTTCTTTATATCTGATTCTGAACTGTTACTAATTCTGAATATCCCAGAGGTGGGAGATGCAGCATTTTTGTAATGCTTATTTTATGTTTTATATGGCACCAAATGGGTGGGGTTTCCCACACCTCGGCAAAGCCCTTGGTTGTCCATTGCAGAAAACAATTCTTAATCGACTATCCACCATCCTCCAGTCAAAAACATTTTCTTTCTTGTGCAACATGTGAGACATACCAGGATAAAGCAACCCAACAACAAACCCAGGTCTGGTTTGAAGAGCCTAAACTGAATAGAAGGTTTAGCTTCACTGTTCACTGTTCCATTTTCAGATAGTACACAGTGAAATCCTTGGAAGAGTGCGCAAATGGAACCAAATGGACCCACAAGTCAATGTTGTTCCATTTGTACACACTTCTGAGTTAAAGCTGCTATAAGCAATATGTCAAATTTTAGTTCAGACAGCCAGCAATGGGTAAAACGCTCTCCCAATAAATGTCTCTGTGTATCTGTTGGCCGCAATCTTCATTCAAAGATTTTCCTAGAAGCTTTGTCATTGGTCAATTTGCCTATTTCGACCAATGACTGCATCTTTGAATGCAGATTGTGGCCCCTAGATTTGTCACAGAGACTACATTTTTTGGGAGCGTTTTACTCATTGCTGGCTGTCTGAATACCAAAAAAGAAAAGTCTTATAGCAGCTTTAAATATAAAGTCTTTGTTATGTGAAATCACATTGTTTTGGGTTTAGTTTTCAATTTCTGCTGTGTATTTGTCATTACCTGTCTCCGTTTGAAGATATCTTCCTATTTATTTTATGTTGCTTACTTTCTTCTCTGGTAATTAATGTAACTACAAAATAAACAAAAGTAAAGTATGTGTGTGTGTGTGTGTGTGTGTGTGTGTGTGTGTACTATTTACATGGTGTGACTCAGTGCAAGTCATTGTGGGTGGTTGACTGTTAATTATTAATCTGCATTTTAATTTTACACATAATCCTCTACTTTTCTGTCATGCTGTATCTACCACACTGTTTTCATTTAATAGACTTCCTGTTTGCCACACAGCATTTCCAAGTACTTATGCTCTAATTAATTAGCCCATTCCAATTGCTTCATGTTTACTAAGATTGTGAAATCGGTTTAGTCTCCCTTTTTATGTGAATCATTCTGATTAGTTATTGCTCTGTTTTGAGTGTTTGTCTTGTTTAATGTAGGCTGTATACAGTGTCTGCTGCCGTGTTTTAACCTTGTGTTCCCCAGGGGCTCTTTCTGGTCCCCAAGGTCTCTATCCTATGTTGTTTGGCCTGTGTTCCCCAGGGGCTCTTTCTGGTCCCCAAGGTCTCTATCTTATGTTGTTTGGCCTGTGTTCCCCAGGGGCTCTTTCTGGTCCCCAAGGTCTTTATCCTATGTTGTTTGGGGCTCTTTCTGGTCCCCAAGGTCTCTATCCTATGTTGTTTGGCCTGTGTTCCCCAGGGGCTCTTTCTGGTCCCCAAGGTCTCTATCCTATGTTGTTTGCCCTCTCCTTTCCCCCCTCTACACCAAATCTATTTTACCAAAAGTTGCCAGATCGGCTACTTTAAGTTTCGCCAAATGCACTATGACATTGCCCGAATAGGGTTCAAGTGGTTAAATGGCATTTCCGTTTGCAAGCAGCATAACTATACCATCCATAAAACAGTTGATTGCTGCTTTTTTTTTAAATGGATGTCTCTGTAACTGAATTTAATAAAAATTAATTGTTGTGAATACATTGTTTTTAGTAACTTTTAGATGTCTAATGCATGCTGAAGTTGAACTGCTTAATTTAATCTGGTTGAGGGACATCAGTATTGTATCTGCAGTGTTGCGGATAAAACATTAAGTTGGCTAGCACCACAACTTAAATTCCATCATGTGTTACGTTTCCAACTGTCTTCCAAATTACAATAGTCTTATTGTTGACAGTCAGGAACTAATGAAAGATCCTGGATGGCTGTTGATTGTCATTGACACAATGACATTGAATGATTCAATGTCACTGTAATATGGAGTCATTTGCCTTCACAGATTTACAGGATAAAATTAAACATTTAAGTTAAATCTCTTTTAAGTTAAATGTATTTTAAAGCATAAAATGCTTTAAATGTGTTTTAAATCACTTTAAAAGTGATTTACTTGCTTGTCCTAATGCCATTGTTCACAAGAAATATTGTGCTGTTCAGGTTTTGTTTTGCAAGAATAAGCACAGACACAGACTATTCTAGGCAGCTATCTGCTTCAAATAACTTCACTGCCATTCATCAACCAGTAAGTATTTTTTTACTGTAGTATCAGTCCGCAGGATGTTTCTTTTCTTTCTCAGTGGAATAGTACTAGGGAGTCCACCTCCAACCCCTGCTGATGTGCTAGTTACATTGTATTAAAATACTCTACCCTACAGATGGGTTGAAATAGTTTAAATCCCAGATTGTAGCTTTTACTTTATTAACTATGACTTTTCTCGTTTTCTGTGATGTGTAAATTAATTGTGAAGTTTTAATTACTTGATGGTTGGTTGGTTTAATTGGAGTTTGTAAACTTGTGGGAAATGATACTACCATACTGATTGAGTCACTGACTAAGGATATGACACTGAACGCCCTCTTGTGGTTGAGCTGCAGCTCAAGATAAGTAGAACTGAGGCAGACAGATGTATGGAACAATGAAACAAATGACTGGGGTGTAAGAGAGGGCCTGAGGCCAGAGTCTATTTGGGATAGACCTGCCTTACCTATAGGATTGGCTCCCTGGAAGGCATAGTTTAACTGAGGTTAAGGTTAGGTTTAGGCATAGTTTTCCTGAGCGTAGGCGTGTAAGCATAGTTTTACTGAGGTTAGGTTTTACTAGGGTTAGGCATATAGTTTTACTGAGGTCAAGGTTACGTTTAGGCATAGTTTAACTGAGGTTAAGGTTGAGTTTAGGCATAGTTTTACGGATGTTAGGGTTATGTTAAGGCTAAGTTTAGGCATAGTTGCAAAAACAAGAGTGCAGAGGTGAGCATTTCTGCAGCAGTATGGTTTCATGCCAAGGAGGAGTACTACAGATGCAATATTTGCTTTGAGGATGTTGACCGAGAAGTTCAGAGAAGGTCAGAGGGAGCTGCTTTGTGTCTTTGTAGATCTGGAGATGATATGATAGGGTGCCGAGAGAGGAACTGTGGTATTGTTACTATTGTATGAGGAAGTCTGGTGTGACAGAGAAGTATGCAAGAGTGGTGCAGGACATGTATGGAAGTTGTAAGACAGTGTACGTGAGGTGTGCTATGTGTGTGACAGAGGTGGAAGTGGGTCTGCATCAAGGATCAGCACTGAGCCCCTTCTTGCTCGGCATGGTGATGGACAGGCTGACAAATGACATTAGACAGTAATCTCCTCTCCATGGACCATGATGTTCGCAGATGACATTGTGATCTGTAGTTAGAGCAGTGAGCAGGTAAGGGAAATCTAGAGAGGTGGAGATATGCCCTGGAAAGGAGAGGAATGAAGGTTAGCCGCAGTAAGACAGAATACATGTGTGTGTGAATGAGAGAACCCAAGTGGGAACAGTGAGCTTACCAGGAGTAGATGTGGGTCACATCTAGGGTCAACATTTAATTCATTCCCCATTCATTTTCCCCATAGACGTTTCAAAAAGTATTTATTTAAAGACGTTTACGCCGTGGACAAAACCAACAAACATTGTGTTTATTGTCATGATTTGTCACAACAATAATTGGCTTTGTCAGCGGCGTAAACGTCTTTAAATAAATACTTTTTGAAAAGTCTATGGGGAAAATGAACGGGGAATTATTTCCTGGGCCCTCGTCGGGGGCGGGACTGCGACGCTCTATAGTAGTTCTCAAATGTTTAATTTGCAAGGACCCCCTTAACTCTGAGACAAATGGAACCAAATGGACCGATATCCATTTGTACACTCTCTCAGAGTTACAGAGTTACGAGTAGGGCAACACACCGAGGGGGGCAACAAAATGTGTCAAAAAGTGCCAAGCCGACCCTCAAAATAACAAAATTCGCCGCTCCTCCGCCGCGTAATAACTCACAAATATCCTATGAGTAGGGCAACCAAATGGTCAACTACTGTACGTCCCTGTGTAACAGTCCACTCATAGCTATGTCCATGGCAAATGTTTTATTTGGACAATTGTCCACCACAAACCGGCATGGTGATGGTGGTTGCAGTGCATGCACATAGTGAGCATTACATTACAGTATAACACATGTGCGCATACATCTGCACATCATGATGATGTGCAGATGTATGTTTTGACAATCAGTCAGTGAAAGCTTCTTTAACACACACACACGCACGCACACACACACACACACACACACACACACACACACACACACACACACACACACACACACACATAGAGGATCCTGCAGCCTATCTCTCCATATCACTTGCTCCAGCCTCCAGCATACTTCTGTGCCTGGATACAGACCACACAAGCAAGACCTGATTCCCATCATCGGGACAACGGGGCTTCTGAGCAACCAATCAAAAGTCTCCAAGCCCTGTTCCGCAAACCGATTGGTTGCCCACCCTGCAGTCTGCTGTGGAATGCCCATTTTTAACCTCTCCACTGCCAGGCACAATCATATATTTTTTTTACAATGCAGATTATACAGTATAGCCTATACTCCAACCACTGTTGTATTTACAATTATATACCATAAAGCTATTTTCATCATATAATGTTTACATCTTAATAAAAACACATCTTATAGCCTATGAACTACTGGACTATAATGACAAGTGTCACACAGTAGGCTCTGTGCTGACAAAATAAATAGAATGTATTAGCTAGGTTGATTGCGCAGGGATCTGTATGGTTAATTATCTGGAGGACATGGGTCTATATTGGTGGTGCTTTAATATGTGCTCTGCTTGCTCTCTCATCAGTTACAGCTTACAGGAGTCAGGCGAGGAGGATGCTAAATGTAATAGAAACTAAAAATATTGGTGGTCTGGTGGTCCTTGAAGTTATAGGCGGCTAGGCCTACTGCCAGGCTTATCTAATGAGAGAGAGAGAGAGAGAGAGAGAGAGAGAGAGAGAGAGAGAGAGATAATCCACATGCAATAAATCCATCATCATTATCAGAGAAAGGTGAGTTCTGAAGAAGCCACTATTCGGATGGATGGAAGTTAAGAAAACACTATTTATAACACACGGCACGACCAGACTTAGGACAGGTTGTTATTATCAGGTTATAGGTCAGGCGTGTTAATCAGGTTAAGAGCTCAAAGACACCGAGACATGCACGCACGCGCACGCCATCATCAACTCACTGTGGGCCTGGGAAATGCGTTTTTAGTTGATTTCACTCAATGATGCTTTTATTATGCGTGCGTGCGTACACACACACACACACACACACACACACACACAGAGAGAGAGAGAGAGAAATGCGTGCGTGTCTCTTGTGCAGATTGCCATAGTTAGAATAGAGATGGATGGTTTGGTGGTATTTATAAGTTTTCACACACATTCCCATTGATTACCCAAGCAGTAGGGTGTAGCAGTAGCTGGCTGCATGGGTGGGTGTCTGTCCTGCGGTGTTTGTTCTAGAGCAGGTCGGAGAAGTTTGGGATTTGTTTATCTTTTTTTTGCGTGACAGATTTGTGCCCCGTGATTCTTCTCACGGCGGTGGGGAGGAGGAGGAGGGAGGAGAGGAGGTGATTCTGATTCTGTCCGCCGCCATCTTTGTGGGGAACTGCCTATCGAAGCGACACAATCCAAACTTTACGAGTCTCTGCGTGCCTGGCCGTGCACGCCAGCAGACACCCCGCCGCGCCGGGCTTTGATACCCCCCGTTGGACCCGAGAGCCCCGGCGGAGCGGCCACAGCTGTCCTGCGGCCTGACAGGTAGCTGCACCCCGGCCCGGGGACTGGAGGACACACGGTAAACAACCCAGCCTGCTGGAAGTTAGCCTGACAGCAGCTACAAGCTAGCACACACACACACACACACACACACACACACACACACACACAGGGCTGTGTCTTCCTGGGAGGAGGAGAAGGAGGAGGACTGGACCTGTCTGGATTAATATTATTCATATTTATTTGACTGGGTGAGTGTTTGACTGAATGCTAGCCTAATGCTAAACTGGCTGGTGACTGTTTCCACGCTGTAGTCTAGTAGAAGCTAAAAGGTAGTTAGCCGGGGCTAGCTGGGCTAGCTTAATTGCTGCTGGGCTACCCAAAAAAAGTTGCTGTCACAACTTGTCTGTGCGCCGTCACGTCGTCAGCCGACACGGCTCAGTTCACTTCATCCTGCTAGCCTCGTTAGCTCCTCCATGGTGGTTTCCAGCAGCTGACTGTAACTAGCTGCTGCCCAGTAAAGTGATTGAGTGGGACAACCTTACCCGGCTTAACCCACGGTGGCTGAGAGAGAGAGAGTGTGTCTTTAAATGTTAGTTTTTAAACCCTGCTTCGTTATTGTGTACAGTGTATATCCCAAGCTAGCCCGCTAATCCCCTTTTATGCAACTAAATCGTTAGCGTGCCGTGCTGCCTGCCTGGCTGCCACTCCCTCACTTTGTTTTCCTCCTCCACTGTGTGGCTGGCCGACTGCAAAGTGCATGGCGTCCCACCAAGCTGGTGGTCTGGTTTTACAAGTTATTATCTGCCAAGGAAAGGAGACATCCACAGACATCTATCTACCTGACGGTAGGTCGTGTAATGTTTTCGGGGAGTCGGCTAGGTGTCGTGCACACACACGCCCCAGTGTGTTATTGTGAAATTATCACACAGCAGCAGGCAAAGCCAGGAAGAAAGAAACCTTGACACACACAGCAGATCGATCCGTGCAAGTATGTCTGCTGCTTGTGCAATCCACTAAAAGCTGAAAGCCTGCATCCGCTGGCTCTCTGGCGCTGGGCTGTTGTGCACTGAGTCTGACGTGAGTCGCATTCCTATGTTTGTGTGCGTGTGTTGATGTTGCGTAACACCTCCAACACCCAGCAATCGACCCCCCCCCCCCCTCCGCGAGTCTGTGTATGTTATGTATGTGTGCAGGAGGGTTGGCAGATATCTGTGCAATCCAGGTATCTCTGAGTGTACACAATGTATCCGGATTGTACACAAGAACACTGAGGATCATATGCACTGTTCAGTGCCTTTGTAAACAGTCACTGCTCAAGTGGACCAGCTGATGAGCATACATTTAATATACATGAGGTTGCATATTTTGCACGAGTACTTGTTTTTATTGGCATCTCCCTCCTGCACTTAACACAGAGAGCCAAGCACTGACCACCTCAGTCTTGTGGTGTCAATATACCCTTGTTAGCAGCATCACGAATAGTACAGATTTATATGGTTTGTCACAGCCAGGTTGGCAAATGTTATGCTGCTGTCTGTCCTTTGTCTCTGGTCCACAATAAATAGAATAGAGTCCATGTTTTCTGCAGCTAGAATGTCAGACAGAGGCTGCCTTTATGCCCGCTTTGCAGCTCTGTTTTCGTACATCGCTGCTTGGCAGCCTACCTCTGCTAGCTGACTGTTTCTCACTTCTGTATTGATCTGCAGCATGTCCATTTTGTTTATTTGCCACCCTGCATGGCTCACGCTTTACCATGCCTCTAATCACCCTGCCCCTTTCACCAGCCATGCCTGAAACTGTAACTCATGTCAATGTTGACAGATGCCTGTCATATTTTAGTAAGTGTGGATGGTAGACGGGGTTCCAAAAATTCACAACCAGTGAAAGTCCACAATAAAGGTGGGCCCTTTGAGCATTGTTGCTGTGTTGTGTGCACTGTCAGTGGGATGTTATATCAGCTAAACAGATCTGCCCGGTGGGGTGCAGAATGTGGGTACACTGCATAATGGATTTAGAGCGTCTCCCAGGAAAAATGGATTATAGACCAAAGCAAAGCCGGCCCTTCCTGCCTGCTATTAGTCTATGCCTTTAAGTCAGTCAACCACAACAGAGAGAACAGAACCAGCACCAGAGCAGCCATAAAAATCCAATGAAATGCTTACACCTTCCTGATTATTTAAATGTGTTGTGTGAATGAGGGGTGTGAAGTGAATCCCTGAATGAAAGGTCTTGTTTCATGTTGATATCCATGCCCATCACTCTAGACTAGCTGACACACATAATTAGCTTGTCAGCTAATCACCGTTACGCTTTGCCACTCTGCCAAAGGTGAAGTGTCAAAAATCATATTAGAAATGCTTCATTGAAGACCTACGAAGTTACAACAATCAGAATCTAAACCAGCCTTTTTCAACTAGAAAGGTTGGCCAAATTGCTACTATGACATGATTCCAAGATACCTGTTATTTTGATGCAATATAGCTAGGTGTCCCAAGTATGGCTGCACAATGTATAAATAAATAAAATGATCCAATTAGATGGGACCATAACCACATGAACCCTAGCACCACATCCCTATTCTGGGCATGTCATAATAGGTGAATATTCAGTGACAATAGCTGATCTACAAGCTCAACACAGTGAGCGTCACTGTCAGCCTCACAAAGTATGAGGCTTAACCCATTCTGACCTGAGATCAGATTCATACGAGGTTTCCACTGGACACACACTGGTCTGAATAACCCATTCTGACCCGAGATCAGATTCTAAAAATGTCAGTCGTTCTGTCGATTTTTCAAAAATAGCAGACCTACAAGCTCGTATCGCGCCACTCGGTGGCGCGATATGAGCTTGTAGATCTGCTATTTTTCAATAGCTAAAGCATGACATGATGCTAACACCAAAATGGGTGCCCGGTCAGAATGGGTTAAGTGGTTAATCGGCACTGGATGTCCAAAAATCCTAACCCAATACAAAAACAAAATGAAAATGTGAACATAAACGAAGCCTTGATGTCGAAATCGAGGAAGTACATCAACTGTGCGGTATTATTTTACATCAGATAAATGCTTTCAACTACATTACTGCACAAAATGTGTCAAACCTTGGTGGGAAAAGAACAGGAAGCAGTGGTACAATGAACCTTTACCACCATCATCATTACCCCACAAGCCAGAGAGTTCAATGGAAATGCTCAGTGGAACATTACTATTATATCCAACCTGATCTCACCCAAACACGGTGAAATAGCACGGACATCGCATTGCACTTCCGTACATTGACGCCTAGAAAACTTTTATTACTTTTTTTTATTTAGGATCGCCATTCGCTGGTGGCATAGCAACCAGCTAGTCTTCCTGGGGTCCACATAAGAATAAACATTCCAGTACACATACAATTACAATTACACATTTGTTAAAAAGTCAGTATTCAACTCACATTAGTTCGGATAAAATAAAAATTACAACACTGTATCAAATGAAATTTTAGATGCTTTTTAAACGTTAATTTACTGTAAATGCAACAGAGGTTTCGAGGCAGGTTATTCCAAAGTGACAATGATCTATAAATAAATGATCTCTTTAGAAATTTATATTTTGGACGAGGTAACACAAACTGCCCATTACTGGAACCTCTAGTGTCATGATCATGCACAGTATTACTAAAAACAATCTGTGAATTTATGAAAACAGGGGTTTTACTACTCTGTTTATTTTTATTTTTATTAAAAGATAACTTATTCTCAACTGTAAGCCAGGAGAGACTCACATTTGTTCTAAGAGGGCAACCCAGTACCAACCGTGCAGCCCTGTTCTGGACACCCTGGAGCTTCCTCAGGTCACCACTAGCAGCAGATGACCATACAGTGGAGCAATAGTCAAGATGACATAAAACGGGGTTTGACATTCTTTACGATTCTGTGCTATTTGGGTTACAACTCGGACGGGACTAAGTCGGCTCTACCGAACTTCGCAACGCTCGACACGGCAACTGGTGCGCCTTAGCGCGCTCTGTGGTGGCTCAAGTTCGGCAGAGACGGCGCCCCTCCGTCACAGTCTAACTATTTCAGTGTAATATGTAACCAGCGTCTATGTACGGAAGTGCAATCCGTGCTATTTCACTGTGTTTGGGTGAGACCGGGTAATTATATCACCATCAACAACCACACATTCATTGTGTAATTTTTCCCCTATCATGCAGCCTTAGTGAAACTGCCAACATGAAGTGATTTATTCCTTGTGTTATCCTTTTTTCCTCTTTTTCTTATTTTATAGAAACTTACATTTGACTGTCCTTCATTCTTATCTCCCTCCTGTGATGACAGAATGGACAGCGCGGTATTTGCTTGTCATCCTGGTTTAACTACAGCACTTGTCTCACACATTGTGCACATACTGTTCAGGGATGGATGCAGATATGAAATGTGTATTATGCATTCATTGCACACAGCATGTAATAATGCCATAGTTATAGGTCATTTTCTTTCAGTATTTTGTGATCTAATGTCAGGCAGTGGTAAACAAATAAATAAGAATACAAAGGTAAATAAGATTTGGTAAAATGAGGCCGCAAAGGCTCAAACAGGATTGGTGCGTCTTTGCCGGTTCCCACCTCTAGCCACAGTCAGTCAGGCCAAGTCTAAAACCTCTGGCATGTTCTGAAATACTTGAAACATTCTCACCACAGAGTATAGGCCTATTCTTAGTAAGAGGCTTGAAGATTACAGGTTTTGGGGGGGGGTGATTTTGAGATTCAGGTTTTGAAGAGACCGACAGTAAATGGTGTAAATTGTTGGCTTAACTCCTGTCTTTTCTGATCGGATGACTTTCTACACTGGTCTTGAAGCCTGCTCGGTGCTTATTAGGGTTTCTTCACAGTAGGGGCTGCCCATGGGGTGGCTATTTGGCAAGAATAAAATCAATAAATAAATAAATACCGGTAGTAGTAATAGGACATAGCATTGGTGGCCATTTTCTGATTCCATCAATCCAGACCCCATTCATTTTTCACAAAGAGATTTCCAATCAATCAATTTAAGCTTAGAATCAAGCCATTCAGGGTTCCGGTAAATCATGACCATAATCATTTTATTCGGCATCCAGGTCCACGAGAATCATGAACATAAAGCATTAGAATCTATGAGAAATATTGAAGTATTTATATTTGTATTATATATACCGGTATATATGTATATGTATATGTGTATGTATATATATATTTTTTTTCTTTTCTCCTTCCTTCACAAATGTATGGTCACGATTCACCAGAAAATGAGTTGTAAGCGTATAGATTGTGCTTTTGTGTAACACACACACACACACACACACACACACACACACACTTTGCCAATAGGGATTCTCTTTGGCATGGAAAGTTTGGGAACACCTTGCCTAATGGTTGACTCTGTTGCTCTATAGTATACAGCCTGTGTGTGTGTGTGTGTGTGTGTGTGTGTGTGTGTGTGTGTGCGTGTGTGGCGCACACACGTGCATGTCTGCGTGAGTGTGCAAGAGAGAGATTTATCCCAGAGTTAATGCAGGAAACGGTATGGATTAAATCCGCTTACTCGTCACTCTCCATTCCTCTCCTCTTGTCATCATCACATCCATAGTGCCACAATCTGATGTGTTGTTTTTGTTGACATCAGGTTGGCTAGAGAGAGCTTTCGCTTTCTATGCTCTACGAAAGCCACCACAATCTGTAATCGGCCTGGAAAACAACGGAGGCCTCATGGCTTCACCCTCAAGCTTAGGGGCCATTGCATGCACAGTATGTGAGGCCTTTAAGAAACGACACATGGACGGCTGTGTTGGGCGCAATTCATACTCCTATTCTAGAGCCAAATAAAAGTCGTCTCGGCTCTGTAGACTAGAGCCTACAATGTGACGTCATTTGAGGTTCAGGGGGCAGGTACCGTCCTAAAGTCGCCTCTTCGGTGCTACTGAAAATTACACTACAGCGGTATATGAATGAGTATGAATCGGCACTTGCAAGTTTTGCAGTCTGTATCTTTAGGGCATGCTTGACTGTGATGCATTCTGCATGGTGTTGTTGGTGGTGATGTGTATCTTTAGGGCATGTTTGACTGTGATGCATGGTGGTGGTGGTGTGTGAACAAATTGTGATGTTGCATGTTACAGTTTGACTGCGGAATTAATTAATCCCCATTGACTGCCTAGATTTCACTAACCTTTGAAGAACCACCGCGCCGACATCATCCTTCCTTTACATGAAAATCCTCTTTAAATGGTGTGATACGTTGTCGTAGTGTTGGGAAACTAATCCTATGGCGATCAACAACAACAGAGCGGAGGAGGAACGCCCGCACTGCGGGCCACCGCCACCATTGGAATCTATTGGGCCTCAATTTCCCAGAACCCTTTGCATGCCAGTGCGACTGAAAGTTTTGCGGTGACGTCATCCGAACGTGTCACCTATTTAAATTAGAAACGCGAATTAAACAATGAAAAACGTAACTCGTGTATTAACTCGTTATTGGGAGGGAAGCTGTTCTACAATCAATTAATTAATTATTCTTACAATCAAGTGTAACTCGTGAATGGGAGGGGAAGTGTTTATTCTATTGGTTACTGTACATTTTCAAATTTCAATCGTTGTGGTTCTTTGCTAAGTTTTACTTTCATCAACAAATTGATGTCTAGAAATTGTAATACATATTTTATAATGGAATCCGTTATATATTGGACTGGACTAAATCGACCGGTCTGTTTAACCACTGCTGAAGCCTTACCACTGTATACTTGGTTGTACAACGTGTCGTGCAAAGATATCAAAATAGCCAATCTACAAGCGAACAACACGCTGCTGCAAGCTTACAGTAGAGCTGCTCCCATTTGAGAGTGTACAACTGGAACCAAATCATTTTGTACCCTGTCAGAGTTACGGTGGTCGTGGAAATGTAGAGGTTTGAGAACCACCCTACTGGTGGTCTGCTGTGGCATGATGACTTCATACTGTGACCGGTGGTGGGTACAGAAGCTACAGTAAGACAGTCATGCCATGCATCAGGCGTCGGCCTGGCAGAGTTTGTGTGTGTCGTCGGGTGCAGGCCTACTTCTGTGCACATGCGTGTCGGCTGTGTGTACACATATTGGATAACTCGGAACACAGCGTATGTCTGCTGTATTGATGTGGTGTATGTGTTGTTCACTGCCTACTAACACAGCCTATATAGAAGGTTGCCGGAATACGAGGCATATGTTCTGCACTGATGTGGCATGCTTGTGACCGTGTGTATGTGATGGTGAGCCTTTATAACAAGGATTAGCACATGTCGGAGTCTACATTTTGTCATTACGCTCTGTTCTGTGGGTAAGATGTAAATTACCCCGGAGGCAGATGGTTTGCGAGACCTAGCTCAGCATGTTCACATATCAGGGCTCCTATCTATGACCAAAGAAGGGGGCCACAGAATTAGGAAAAACAACAAGTTATTTCTTAGTCAGGGGGAAGGCCCTGTGGCAGACCATGTAGAACTAGGATTCTTTGATGGAACTACAGTCCAATTTGGATGAAACATTGTTTATTTTCGAGATGCTTTGTATTTCAATTAAATGTATTTAAGAATACTTTTACCACTCAGCCCTGTGTCTTGGGTTAGGTAGGAGGATTCAATGAGCTGACTAGATGCTCTAAGTAAATAAAACATCTACTGATGCACAAACTTGGACACATCAACAGTGTTGTAATCTGCCCATTATATGATGAATTAACACATTTGTTATGCCCATTTATATATGATCAATTAAGACATTTATTATATTTGTGTTAACCGTATGTTGTGTCCTATAAGTCCATGTGGGCTGGGCACCTCTGGTGCATGACGCATAAATAAAGTATCTGTATCAATCTCTGGAATCATGGATGTTTTTGGGTCTTGCAACAGACACCCTCCTCCAGGCGACTCGACCAAGGCTGATCAGACCCCAAGTTAGCAGTCTCTCCGCCTGGGCTGCCAACCCTCTCCACCCCAGGTTGAAGAGGTGGTTTGGGCTGCCAACCCTCTCCAGTCTCCACCCCAGGTTGCAGTCTCTCCGCCCGTCCTCTGTCTCTAGATGCCACCACTCTCTTCGTGGTCGTCACCCAATCTGTTCCTGGTTTTCATTAGTACTCTCACTCCCAGAGTCTTTCAGTAAACAAAACATCTACTGACGCACAGACTTGGACACATCATCAGTGTTATCTAACATCTAACAGTAATATCATCTCCAAAATGGACACTACCACAATGGTCTGGCATTTAATTTTCACCCGAAAAGCGTCTTCACCCTGTGTTTGGCAGCTGAGGAGACCGGGACAACATTATTAGTTTTAGTGTTTGACACAGAGACCAACACGTCTTGAACACGTCTTATGCACAGCTTCTTCCAGAAGGACATGAGGATAATTTCTTTTTTTAGTTGCTAGCCCCTCCTATGTCCAGCTTTGTGTGTTTGTGTAGTGTACCACATTTGTGATGATTTTATTGGCCAGTATTGAGTGTTTGTGTGTACCACCACCACTACCACCTAGTGATAATTTGATTGGCTGAGCACAAAATGTGATGTATGACGATAAGAGCGCCCCAAACTTCACACAAGTGATGTGTGGAAATTAGACGTTGTCTTGTAAGTAGGTTCAGCCCAAGGGGAAAGACCTGTGTTCAACAATGTGTTGGATGAGCACATCCAGACTGGCCATAGCCTAGAGCAGTGGTTCTCAAATGGAGGGTGGGGGTCCACAAATTGTTTTGGGTGGTCTGCAGATGATTTGTTTATTTGTGCATTGTGCAACATTGTTTTCTCACTCGATAATAAACAAACCAACACACAGTATATGTGCATGTATACAGGGTGCCTGCATATTTCTAAAGTGACATTTTAAGGACCTTTGAAACCTTTTAATACCAAATTGACCAAATAGTCAACAAATAATACATAAAGAGGCAAACATATTTTCACTTTATCTGTGGTACCGAGTCAAACAAAAATGTAATGCCTCAACAACTACAATTGCTTGTCAGGGTGGAGGGGGGGAGGGTCCCCATTTCAAATATGATTATTAGTTCCATGGCCTGCTTGTGTGTGAAATCTGATGCTGAGCGGTGTAGTGAATTGCGAGATGAGCCATGGAGAGAGACATACCGGTAGTCTGAATGTACTGTAATGATGGACCGTCTTTTATTATATCCCTTCCCCATATATACATACATTGCACACAACCCAAAGACATTTCCATCACATGCCCTGCCTAGACACATAGATGGAGGGAGGTTCATACAATAATGAGGGCATGCCTCCTGGCGAAGGTTTGCAATCTACTGCATGTACCTTTCCAGCAATGTGGCCCATAGAGCAGGAGCCTATTTTTGTAGCATGAGCGAGGCAGGTCTGATGGACTGCATTTACTGTATATTTTTTTTAACGCTTTACATTCACACACAGATGGTGGAGGAAACCATAATTATAAACAAATTATCAGAAGAAGTTTTCTCTCAAGTCAATTTACATATACAGAAGAGCAATGACCCCACGTTGTCTTGAGCTATGTAGCCCATAAGGCAGGAGCCTATCACCTCTTTCTGTAGCATGAGGCAGCTTGATGTACAAGTACCCCAACTGGATATGATGACATTAGCATGTCACAGGTACCCCAGCCAGTGCCAAGCAGGGAGGCATTGGCTCCCATTATCATAGTCTTTGGTATGACCAGGCCGGGGAATCGAACCTCCGACCTCCCAGTGTCGGAGCGAACACTTTAACCTTGATGCCACTGAGCTGGTAAAATGGTGGCAAGGAAACACGCCACCTAACTGGAAGAAATCTCAGGCGGAAGAAGGAGCCATGTTGGCTGGGGTGAGGAGAGGGAGAGAAAGAGGGATAGACGGAGATAGATACTCAAGGTTGTATTTTTAAACATTATCATCAAGTATATGTAATTTGTGATAAGATAATTTGTAATGAGATACTTTTTGATTTATTTATGCCCGTCTCGGCTTGATATCAAAACAACATCTGAGACACTTGGCTGTGAGTACTTCATGTACCTCTGCATACCTAAAGTCATTCCTAAAATTGAACTCTTATGTGAATTTCACTCTGAAGTGTACAGTTGACTATGGCTATATTTATTTTGTATACTACCGGTATTACATTTATATTGTGGCAAGGGGCAACTAGTGCATTATGTCTCATATTCATTAGGCTCCTTGCCTTTACCCAGCATGGTGGAACAAAATGTACACAAACTACTGTGGTAAAAAACAGGTTTACAATCCATTTCTTGAACGCTCTGTTTGTTGTGATTTGTCGTGCACAAGGTGCACGTGTTCGTGCTCGTTCCTCCCTTCCAGATCCGTCTTGTGACTCAGTTGTGTGTGTGTGTGTGTGTGTGTGTGTGTGTGTGTGTGCGTGCTTGTGCGTGTGTCAGCTGATTTAGTTATCTAGTCCATTATAAGCCTACACATACAGTACTCTGCTTATTTTCATTTCGGTGCCCCTCCCCATTCTAAATTTCTTGTAAGGACAAGAAACAAAAGGCCACTATGATGGCTTTGATGGTTTCACACTGCAGAGCATTAAAACAGACATTACATTCTCGTACAACTGAATGCAATGGTGCTCCTCCGTCCCTATGTATTATATATAATATTATGCAATATTATATTGGAGTAAAAATTTAATTTATTTTCAGCAGTGTCTTTCTTCTTTCAGTTGAAATACCTTGTTTGGCACAGATCACTGACCTCTGGGGTGGCGCAGCCGTTTGGAGAAGTCTTGCTCAGAAGTGTGTGTGTTTGTGCATGTGTGCATGGAGACACACGCATGGATCAATGCTCTAGCGTTGCAGAGTTGTTTCAAGAAGTGTTAATCGAATGAATAAATCGAAGGAAATATTGTGTGCATGCATGCGTATAGACACAAACACTTTCTTTCATCATGAGGCATCACAAAAGACGCACACGCGCACAGCACACACACACACGGCTTACTTGTGCATGCCACATCAATAAACTAAAACATTGTTTGCACATACTGTACTACATACAGTACACAGATTGCTGCGGCCCTCAATCATTTAATTATAGCCTCTCCAACACGCATGGACACACACACAGACACACACACACACACACACACACACACACACACACACACTCACACTCACACTGCCCTCATTAATATAGACAACAGGCCAACAGTAGACATGAAATCAATCCTGTGATAGGATTATTTACATTTCCCAGTTAGTCCGGTAGCCTAATTGCCGCAAGGTTGTTCTGAACTGAAGTACTTTTGATGACTCGAGACTTTCAAGGTTGGTGTGTAATCAGTGAGTTATCCTCCAGGTTTGTGTGTAATCAGTGAGTTATCCTCCAGGTTGGTGTGTAATCAGTGAGTTATCCTCCAGGTTGGTGTGTAATCAGTGAGTTATCCTCCAGGTTGGTGTGTAATCAGTGAGTTATCCTCCAGGTTGGTGTGTAATCAGTGAGTTATCCTCCAGGTTGGTGTGTAATCAGTGAGTTATCCTCCAGGTTGGTGTGTAATCAGTGAGTTATCCTCCAGGTTGGTGTGTAATCAGTGAGTTATCCTCCAGGTTGGTGTGTAATCAGTGAGTTATCCTCCAGGTTGGTGTGTAATCAGTGAGTTATCCTCCAGGTTGGTGTGTAATCAGTGAGTTATCCTCCAGGTTGGTGTGTAATCAGTGAGTTATCCTCCAGGTTGGTGTGTAATCAGTGAGTTATCTAGTCGTGGCTAGTGTATACTTTTGGTCATCGTAGACTAGTTGCTACGGTTTTATGTGGTTGGTTTTTGGTTTCTCCAATGCTACTGTAGTGGTAAAATTGTTTGAGACACTTTGGAATGAAAAATGTTTGGCTATTTGTGATTTAGCTATTACCGTGTTTCTCAAACTTTTTCATGGATGGATCCCCATTTGAAAATATATGCCAGGGACCCCCATAAGAGAAGATTTGTATGGCTCTAGCAGTAATTCACAAACATTTAAATCTCAAGGACCCCCAGTTTGACATGCATTTGGCTATGGACCCCCAATTTATGACATTTCTATCTCTGGAAATCTATATCGTAAAATCAATAATAATTTAACTCTGAGTGTACAAATGGACGCTCCATTTGTACACACTGAGTTACAGATCCATTAGGTTCCCTTTGGTTCCTGTATATGTTTTATAATTAATATTTTTCTTTTTATCTTAGTGTCCAGTTGCAGTTGGTGGCCCCGGATAGAGGATAGGCTACACACCTCATGGCGGAAATTGATTCCAAGGACTAGTTGACTGAGTTGGAGCGCTTGGAGATCCTGGGTGCTTGGGGACCCTACCTACAGCATTGCAGGATCAGAATCTTTCCCCAGTTTGGAGAAATCTCCGACGTACCAAAGGAAAGCTACCGGAAAGGTGAGTGAAGCCTGTGCATTGCCTTTTTGAAAGCATACAGTATAAGCTTATTATGTAGCATTGTTTGATTGTGGCAGTGCATGGCATTTGCCACACCTTAATTTTGTAGAGGCAACCTTTGTGCCGAACAGACAGAAAATAAAAATATGTTAATAATAATATACTCTCAGGAGTCATTGATCAATATGTCCATACATGGACAAATGTGCCTGTGGCAAATACTTGGTTTACACATTATAATGTTCTTATTTTGATCATAAGATCATAAGTCTAATGGCACTAGTGGTTGTCAAACGTTTTATTTGCAAGGACCCCCATAACTCTGAGCGTGTACAAAATGAACAATATTTGAACACTCAGAGTTAAGAGCTTCTCCTGAACAACCATAACAGGTCATTCAGAGCTGGCTCTTTGTGTTTCTGGTAATATTAGTGTCCGCTCATTTTGTATGTCTGTGGCAAAAATTACATTTTACAAAAATGTCCACAACAAGCCAGCATGGTGATGACCCCTGTGTCCTTTCCCTCTGTTCACAGTATTATGATAGGCAGCTCACTCCCTTGCAATTGTGTACTTGTATTCATACTCTGGGAAGTGTGTAACTGTAACCTATATTATATTAGCCTGGCACTGGCCAGACTGATCACGTGTGTACACAAAAGTTCCCCACGATATCACTCCGGACTTCGGCACATAGGAGACGAGTATTAGTGGGCGAGATTACTTAACCTTTACAAACTCCTTCAGCCAATCAGCGTAACAAAAAAACAACTGACCAGGGCCTTGACAGACTTTAGGGGCTACAGCTTGGGGCACACCAAACTGCTGAGCAGGAATCTGGAGGCCTGTTTGAAGACCAAATACGAGGTCCCCATATATACCTATGACATAATAATTCTGTTGATACAGACGTATTGATGATACAAATAGTTTTGACTGTTCAATATCACGTGCAGCCATTACTCTAGACAATAATGCAGCAACAACACCTCTCATCACCGTCCCTTCGTCCCTTCACTATAAATTGTCTCCCCTTTACCTCCCAAGGCCAATTTTAACCAGGTTGTTAACAGGAAATGGGTCTAACTTAACATGGGAGAGAGCAAGGCAGCAAGTGAGCGAGAGAGAGAGAGAAGGAGAGAGAGAGAGAGAGAGCCAAGGGTGGCGGGGGGTTGAATGACGCCTGGCGGTCAGTCGGAGCTTGGAGGCCCCCCTGAGGGTGGACGCCCGTTTCAATTGAAACTGGTGAAACATAGCAAAGGCCTCCTATGCTGCTGAGCAAACAAACTTTTGTATTTTTGCAGGGAAATACTGCCCGAGGGCTGCTGAACTAGCTATAAATCTGTGCCGAAAAGAGCCTACTGCACCCACCCATCCCCCCCCTGCTGAGGAAGTGTGTGTGTGTGGGGGGGCTTTATGTTTCATGTCCCATGCATATAGGGAGACATCTCTATCTGTCTGTCCTTGCCCCTTTCATAACTATGGTTATTTCTTCCCCCACTGATTGTACTTGGAGCGGCAGTGGCTCAGGGGTAGAATGGCCGGATGGGAAACCCAAGGTTCCCAGTTTGAACCCGGGCTCCCCCAGAGTTAAGTGTCGAAGTGTCCTTGAGCAAGACTCTGAACCCCTAATTGCTCCTGATGCGCAGGTTGGGGCCTTGCATGGTATCTGTGTGTGAATGGGTGAATGTAATGCACAATCTAGGTAAGTGCCTTGGATAAAGGCGCTATATAAATGCACCATTTACTAGTTTTTCAAATACCCTTTTTTTTCTTTGTGCCTAGGTCCCCATGTCCTGGTTCCTTTGGCAGCTCCATTTCTGCAGATGAAGCGTCAGCTGCTGTGGCGTAGCGCAGCACCCAGATAGTCCCCTCTCCCCCTCTTGCGGGTGCCAAGGGACTCCACTACCCAGGATGCCCACTGCCTCTGTACGGGCGGGCAGCCTCAAGGATCCGGAGGTGTCGGACCTCTTCTTCAAAGATGACCCAGAGAAGCTCTTCTCCGACCTCCGTGAGATCGGACATGGCAGCTTCGGAGCGGTCTACTTCGTACGTTTAGTTTTCTATGTTCACTTAGCCCTGGCATGCGGCAAAAGGGGGGCGGGGGGTAGTGTGCACAAGGGAATTGACTTCGCAGGACTTTGAGTTTGGTGTATATATTACGGTGTTCTTTCTGTGTGTTGTAGGCGCGGGACGTGCGGACCAATGAGGTGGTGGCCATTAAGAAGATGTCTTACAACGGAAAGCAGTCCAATGAGGTGAGGCTGCAGTAGCACTGTGCACAACACAACCCATTACACTCTGTGTTCATTTTACTCAGAGGCCCCCGTAGCACTGTGCACAACACAACCCATTACACTCTGTGTTCATTTTACTCAGAGGCCCCTTTTTCACCGGGGTTGAACCGGCTCCGTTCTTTTTTCCCCGCTTAATTTTGAACCAAATTAATTAACTGGTTTAGATCCCTAAAAGTTGGTTCGGAACTGGAACCAAAGAATACTTCTTCTTGCCTTGAAGTGGGAACCAAAGTGGATGTGTCACTATTCAGGTTGGAAGATTTTAAAGTTTATAAACCATCATAAAAAAAAAAAGAACGGAAGCAGTTCTAGAACCAAAGTTATTTTCGTGGAAAAGGGGCCAGAGTGTACAAATGAACCCATAATGGACACCAAATGGACCCGTAAGGGTCAATTTGGTTCCATTTGTATGCTCTGGAGTTAAATCAACAAAATGTCACAAATCACTACCATTCGTTGCTGTCGGGAGGAAACCACCTAACTCCATTTTTAAGGTTTTAGATATTTCTTCTTGCAATTTACAATTTAGGCATTTAGCAGACGCTCTTAATCCAGAGCGACTTACATTAAGCAAGAACAAAAAAGCATGGGAATACATCACATAAAGACATTTATCATGAAACATGCGTAAGCTAAGAAAGTAACAGTGGAATATCTATAATGAAACTATACATATAAGCTATACATCTATACTACTATGCTACACATATGTACTATGACGTGCTATGACTACATACAATGCACTTATGCTGTCTACATAACATGCTATAAGTCTGTATCAAATGCTATCTAAGTCTACAGAATTGCTATCTAAGGGGGTGGGGTAAGTGCTATGGGCCATGATGGAGTCTGAAAAGGTGGGTTTTCAGACTACGGCGGAAGATTGGGAGTGATGCTGCAGTTCTGACTGCAATGGGAAGTGCATTCCACAGTTTTGGAGCCAGAAGGGAGAAGAGCTTGGGACGTGTGGAGCGTTGTCCCGGCGTTTTTAGTGAGGGTACTTCCAGCTTCCCTGCGTTGGCTGATCTGAGTGAGCGGGAGGGTTTGTAGGGTTCGATCATACTTGCAAGATATGGGGGAGCCATACCTTTGGTTGCTTTGAATGCCAGCATCAGAGTTTTGTTATAGTTACATTTTGTACTTTCGCCAGCACTGCTAAGGCTTAGCTATATGTTCACACGGGAAGCCCGGATCAGATTGGTTTCATCAAGTCTAAAAAGCAAGAAACCTGATTAACTTTGTTAATCGGATTTTAACCACATTCCTAGGTGGTTTGAAATGCGATTCAAATCCGATTTAGAAAATGGCTGATCCACAAGCCTGCAACGTGTGGCATCATGACGTGCTGTGAGCTTGTAGATCAGCTACTTTTGCCGATGTTTGAATACACAAACCTGATCTGATCACTTGCAAATAACAGGGTGCTGTGGACTATCCTAAAGATAAGATATTAGAAACGAATCAGATGTGAGCTATACAGCCTGAACAAGGCCTAAGTAGTGTTTCCCATCTAATATCCCTCTCAAAAGCAACAAAACACATTCTGCTCTTTTTATTCTGTTTACTCACGGTAGCTCAGGAAGAAATGACAGCTTCTAGACAATGATTTGTGGACAGACTTGGTGTGAGTCAAGCTCACCAGTAGCTTTGTGTGTTGTTGGCACAGTGGTTTTCATGCAGCCAGTACTCGGGGAAACACGATATTTATAATCACTGTCTAGAACTCTATATTTAGAATCTTCGTACAGTAAAACATTTACCTCTCAGTTCGGGAAACGGGTCTGGCTTAACCATGCTGTCAGTCAGGTCGAAGACATTTCAAACAACAGGAGAGACAACAAAGCAATCATTCTTTGGATAGACAGGAAATTCAGGTACCGCATTTGAATTGTAACGCAGACAAGGATCTTTTTTCAACCGAACTGCATTTTCTTCACGCCATGGACTATATATACATCCTCAATTTAGCGTAGGATTGTACACGTGATAGTATATTGTTTAGACTGACACTAGGTTCTTCTTGGTTCACTGCATTCATGATCCTAGTTTACTGAGGCACTACTTCACTGACTCTCTGCATTTGATGTATTGTGTTTACTATGCTAGTCGCTCTAGTTCAGAGTGTCTACATTAGGGAGCCTGGCAAATCTTTGTGTGATAGCATTTTACTTTGTTCTTTTACATGAACCACTTCAACCCTGTAGTATCCCTATTCTGAGGGGAACATTAGCCTACTTGGGAACGATGCAACTTGGGAACCTAATGTATACGTTGTCATAGCACCCGTTTTAACTGTCAGCCGGTGTCCCACATGGAGATCTGTGTATGTGCCTGTGTGTGAAGACTGCAAACTGAAAAGTGTACTTGGCAATCAATTCGGCCCACTGGCAGAGCCTGATTGGTTGAGCTTCAATTGGCTGAGGCAGAGGCTGGAAATTGCACAGGTGAAAGGAGTTGGCCTCATTAGGCCCACTGGCAGAGCCTGGCCCAGGTGAAAGGAGTTGGCCTCATTAGGCCCACTGGCAGAGCCTGACCAGAGCCTTTTGTGGTGGTTCTGGAGAACCGTGGGTCCGACCGACTCGATACCTGGCACTGCACTCCCTGTGGGGGTGTGGAACGCGTGTGTCGAAGTCGGTGGGTCAAACGGTTCTCGAGTTACGTGCATTACAACCGTACACACACGTACGCACGTATGCAGAGACGCATTTATTGTAGGATATGTGTTTGTTCAGTAACAGGGCCCTGTCTCTCCAGCTCTTTAGTAAACAGAAAATGCATTTTCGGTTTGGGATACCAATTTAGTCCAATGAATCAGGTGGGAGAACTCTTACAAGTGAAATTGGAAGTGATGAAACATAATAACAGGCAGACAAAATTGGACCTAGAACACTATAAAACAAACTTTCCCTCCTGATGGGATGAAATTGGCAACCCTCCTGAAAATGCATTTTCTGCATAGTGAACCAACAAAAAACAAATCTCACTTCAACTCCATTTCTCCTAACAGAAATGGCAGGACATCATCAAGGAGGTGAAGTTTCTCCAGAGGATTCGACATCCCAACAGTATAGAATACAAGGGCTGCTACCTCCGTGAACACACAGCATGGGTAAGACAACAGTATAGAATACAAGGGCTGCTACCTCCATGAACACACAGCATGGGTAAGACAACAGTATAGAATACAATGGCTGCTACCTCCATGAACACACAGCATGGGTAAGACAACAGTATAGAATACAATGGCTGCTACCTCCATGAACACACAGCATGGGTAAGACAACAGTATAGAATACAAGGGCTGCTACCTCCATGAACACACAGCATGGGTAAGACAACCGTATAGAATACAAGGGCTGCTAACTCCATGAACACACAGCATGGGTAAGACAACAGTATAGAATACAAGGGCTGCTAACTCCATGAACACACAGCATGGGTAAGACAACAGTATAGAATACAAGGGCTGCTACCTCCGTGAACACACAGCATGGGTAAGACAACAACTTGTCATGGTAGCTTGGTTACAACCGAAACAGACCTCCTCTTCAAAATAAGAGGCACTTGTAATGATTAGTCAACACTAGTTTTATTTCTAAGTCTACTTACTTGTAGTATGTGACACCAGAGCGGGTAGGCATTAAGACTGCTTCATTTTGAGCAACTTCCGAGCAACATTTATTTTGACCATGCATGCGCACCTGGCACTGTGCACCCCTCCTAATAACAAACTCATTGCATCCCAGCTGGCTTTTGGATAGATTTTGATTGGTTATTTCTATTGTTTAACAAATCACTCTGAAAGTGATCCAAATGATATAGTTTACGAGTTACGAGTATAGTTATCATTATAGTTGTGTGGTGTGTAAACTGCCATTCATTTTTTGAGGGGCGCAACCCCCCCTTATACTCGGCTATAGTGTAGATTTTCGTCTTACACAAACATTAAATTCCCATTGATAATGAATGGAGAATTATATGTGGACGATTAAATCTGCTTTTTTTTCCTCCTACACAAAGAAGAAAGAATGGATGATGTACGATGATAAGAGCGCCCCTCACTTCACAAGGGTGTGATATATATCATCATGCTTGGTGCCAATAGTGCTTAAGACTCAATGTGAAGATCACTAAAGCCTCTGGGTCTCACAAACATAGTAGTACAAACTCACAGTAATACACACTCGCACACTAAATAAATGTATAATGCCATAATATTTGTATAACAATGGTATCTCCATCTAGCATCTCATATACATGTCGTGCGTGTAAGTATACACACACATTTAACATTCTGTGTTTGCTTGTTCTTTACATAGTTGGTGATGGAGTATTGTCTGGGCTCTGCCTCTGATCTCCTGGAAGGTAGGTGGAAAAAATATCACTCCTCTTTCCACGTCTGATCATAGGTCTGATTTCAACCACTCTGGCCCCACTGTCAACAAGAAGGGATAGTTTGCAGGTTTTGGTTTGCAACTGCACTTCGAAGCCAAAGAGTTGTAATTAAGTGAAACTGAGAAAAATTACTTTAGACTCGGAGTCAGTCGACCCATCCTAACAAAGCAGAAGGGGATCTTTTGTGCGGTGGCATTTATGTGTATAATTTCAATATACCGGAAATGTAAAGCTGTGCCCTCCTCAGCTGTGCTCATCACTGTAAGTGTGTGTGTGTGTGTGTGTGTGTGTGTGTGTGTGTGTGTGTGTGTGTGACAATCCTTGCCTTAGTTAATACTTACCTCAACATTGTTCTCTCCTCCCTGAAGTTCATAAAAAGCCTCTGCAAGAGATGGAGATCGCTGCCATTACCCATGGTGCTTTGCAGGGCTTAGCCTACCTTCATTCCCACAATATGATCCACAGGTAAGAGACTACTTTAAAATGGTGAAAAACATATTGTTAATTACAGTCCATCTTTAACCCATTTAAATCGGGAAAGCATCTGTGGCATTTTAGATTTGAGCAGATCTACAAGCTCATAGCGTTGCTTGTCAGTTCGTGCCGTGCTACGAGCTTGTAGATCTGCTAATTTTGGATAAACCGTGAAAATCTTTGAAGAAAAAAGAAAGGGGGAAAAAAACAACCACGCACGCATACACACAAAGGGAAGGAGCTTATGAAACAGACATGCTTTCCTGCTGACACGCAGGTAGCAGATAGAGCCACTTCTTAGTGACGCCATCCTTTGATGGTGCATTGATCTGGGCAGCCATAAGCTGGTAACGGGCAGCACCTGTTTTTAAAAAGGAAAATCAGTAGAGAGACAATGCTCTGGGGAACTTGAATGTGAGTTTCATGACAATCCACATATTCCATTTTGAGATCCGTATCACGTGTGAAAGTATACATTGTGGGGCTAGAGCGGTGGACAAGTCAGCCAAATCTGCTTGTGCCCATACCACATTATTATTGCAATCCAACTATACAAAAAGTTCTGAGCTATTAGCTACTCATTTGGCAATACAGAGGCACGTTATAAAAAAATTAAAATATACACATACACAATTGTATACCTGCCATCTGTCTTTTGGGCATGTTGTTTTGGGCGAATTGTTTAATTTAATATTATATATACTATGTAAACTGTTTTAGAGATCAAATCAAACAGAATGCAGAAATTAGAATGCCATCAAAGTCCATGTTTTCTTTGTCCTCTTCATTCAGGGATGTCAAGGCGGGGAACATCCTGCTAACTGAACCCGGGCAGGTTAAACTTGCAGACTTTGGCTCCGCCTCCATTGCCTCACCTGCAAACTCCTTCGTGGGGACGCCATATTGGTAAGGGCCATGTTGGACAGAGACCTCCGTCTTTTCATATTGGTAAGGGCCATGTTGGACAGAGACCTCCGTCTTTTCATATTGGTAAGGGCCGTGTTGGACGGAGTCCTCCGTCTTTTCATATTGGTAAGGGCCATGTTGGACAGAGACCTCCGTCTTTTCATATTGGTAAGGGCCATGTTGGACAGAGACCTCCGTCTTTTCATATTGGTAAGGGCCATGTTGGACAGAGACCTCCGTCTTTTCATATTGGTAAGGGCCGTGTTGGACGGAGTCCTCCGTCTTTTCATATTGGTAAGGCCCATGTTGGACGGAGACCTCCGTCTTTTCAAATCCAACCGTTGGCTGCCATGGACGGAGTTCTCAGTCTTTCAATTATATTGATTGCGGTTGGTCGCGGTCCTAAGCTACTTAGTTTCTGCTCGGGTTAGCTCTGGAATGACCCGAGATTCAAGGTCACCACAGCCATTCACCCACTGTTTCTTTAGCTTTTTGAAATGCTCTTATCTTGGATTCTAATCCCAGATTCCGATTCTAATCGAAACAAGCTCTATTTGCGGTCGATTACGCCTGCGTCGCTGACCGCGGTTACAAAATGTATGTTTCAGGAGACTTGGATATCTCTCCTGTCGGGAAGAAACCATCTAACTCCAAAATGTTAATTTATCAGGAAATGAAGAAAACCTTATATTTTGAAAACAAAGCAATACTGCCTCATCAAAGTTGATGTTGTGACTTTATATATTGTCAATTACTTGCATGAGAGTGGGAGAGGTGGTGGAGTTAGTTGCTTTAGCAGACAGTTTGAGGGTCCATTGGAGTTGAGAGGTTTTGTCCAAAGCATTTTTTTCTACTTTCCAATGGTTAAATATTTTCGAAACAACACACAGACGTAAAGGGTTAGCACTGATTCATGAAAAACAATGAGTTGGGTGGTTTCCTCTCAACAGCAACAATATGCAATGCGATAGATTTAACATTATAATAGTAAGCTTTCACAAACCTAGGGTGATTTTTAAGACGCGGCTGACCTTTTTAGGAATTAATGAATTCATTCCTGGCAGTGAATCTGTTTAAGCCTTGGCCGTGAATGAGTAGCATGCTTAATGCTCTTAATATGTTCTCTTCATTCTCCAGGATGGCCCCAGAGGTGATTCTGGCCATGGATGAGGGCCAGTATGATGGAAAGGTGGATGTTTGGTCTCTAGGAATCACCTGTATAGAATTAGGTAAGTGCATCTGTCGTATGTCTGTGTATACATGTCTGTGTTGGTTGGTTGCAATGGATAATTTCACACTGAACTTGAAGGATCATACCAGTGTCAATACATGTCATTGTCTATTCACAGCAGTTATTTTTTAACAATGTGTTTATTGTTACTTTTGTAATTGCAGTGACAAGCACACAACAAACTCATGCATACATACACTGCAACCACCCCCTCCCAACATCTCCATAACAAAGACCCAGAAAGTCATTACATGAACCTGTTACAGTTAATTACTTTGTTTCTAGATTGTATTTCTTTAACTTGTTTCCAGAGTCATTAAAAAGCTACTGCTACTGCACCTGAATAACTGAATCAAAGTTAGCAGTGAGGGTAATGAGGATTGCATTTCATACAGAATTTCAATTTGGAGGAATACATAGAGAATAAAAAATCTCAACAAAAGGCAGCAGCAAACGGAAAGGTTTTAGCTTTGATTTGCAGCAGACTGCAGTTCTATGGGAGTGTGATCCAGATACTGTATCTGGTCCATAAAAACAAAATGCTGCTTCTCCACCTTTTAGTTCCGACTCTGGAGACAGAAAGTAGACAGTACCCGTGGATTAAACTTCTCCGTCAAGAATTAAGAGTATTTGATATGATCAAACTTGCAATAGAATAGTTTAGAAGGTGGTTTCCATGGTCTCAGAAATGACATAAAAGCAAAGGTTAATGCCTCAAATGCACCAATAAAAAAATATATATATATCTGTTATATATATAACATATATATCTTATATATTTTATATATAGCAATATTTATGAGACACAAAGGTAGCATCCGGATTCAAAGGTAAAGCAACGTATAGGTTGCACCAGGTCTAAATGGGTTAAAGATCTGTGCTGTCTCTAATAGTAATTATCCTTTTGTTGCCAGCGGAGAGGAAGCCACCCTTGTTTAACATGAATGCGATGAGTGCCTTATACCACATAGCGCAGAATGAGAGCCCCACACTGCAGTCCAGTGAATGGTGAGAAAGACCACACACAGTACTAGAGCTCTTCACGGGCACCCTGATTCTGGAAATACCAGACAGGGCCCGAGACACGTGCTGCACTGGTGAAAGAGAAAAGCAATGAAGTGTTGTTTACCTACTGTGCGATGTTTTAGGCTGTTTTTAGGATCAACGCAGCAAAGAAAAGTTGAGCTACGCAATGCATGTGTAGCGTACCATACTTGGCGGCTGCTACTGCCTGCCAGGCTGATTTGAATGTAAAACACCTGCGTACAACCTCGTCGGGTCTTCTCGGAAATAACCGGATGTCGGAAACAAATTGGGCCCATAAGTAAAGAAAGAATGCCGGAACCGCTCGGAATCTGACCAAATTGTCACAGGTCCACTCATGCCGGGTGCCATCATTTAATAGAAATCTAGGAACGGGTCGGAATCTGATCAAATATCACAGGTCTATTTTGGGTTCGGGACCTTCAGGGTTTTTTTGACCCGTGAAGAGCTCTCTCACACTCACACACACACACACACACACACAGATTCATTTTTAGTGTTAACGATATGCATGTGTTTCAAGTTGACCAGACCACCCATGACCAAAAAGCATGTCAAAATGCAATTTTGTATTGACAAAATGGCAGACGCCAGGGGTTAAACATGTTGTCTTATTTCTGTGCAGGACGGACTACTTTAGAAACTTTATTGATTCTTGCCTTCAGAAGATTCCCCAGGACAGACCACACTCTGATGATATGCTGGGTGTAAGAACACACACACACACACGCACGTACACACACTGTACTAAGAGAGTGGGGTCAGTGCATTAAGATGAAGATTGCGGAACTTCTGGTGTTAAATCTCTCTTTGATGTTTGCTCTCTGTTCTATGCCCATAAGCCTGTGTTTTATTTTTTTCCTCACCCACTAATCCCCTAGTTCCTGACGACACACGCTGTACACAAACATATGCACACCAGAACTGCAAACACACCCGCACATGCACACTGTGCACGTACGTACTCACGCACGCACGCACACACACACATACCCAACATAAGTGCAAACACACTCACCACACATGCACACCAGGCACACACACACACACACACACACACACACACACACACACACACACACACACGCTCAGTTGTGTAAATAGAACATTTCCCTAATTACTATTATGATATTTTTCTATACTATTGTTGGTAACGGAGCAGCTGTTACTAATGCCCCCCCCCCCCCTTCCCTCACATAAATGCAATACACACAGAACATTTATTTTTGTAACTCCAAAGAAAAGCTGCAATTAGGGATGTCCCGATCATGTTTTTTGCTCTGATCGTTTGAAGTGACAGGACAATTCTCTCTCTGAAGTCTGAATAATTAATGACTAATATCCATCTATCGATACAGATTACTGTGCTCTCATTGGCTGTTATACGGATCTTCTCAGGGTTCTGTCGCAACCCCGTTCATGCTATATGATGTTTAGTTGGGACATCGTAGCCAAATATCAAACCTTCTAGATATTCAGAAATGCTTGGGAAGGCATCAGCGAGGGTTTTGTTGGCGAGCTGCAAAACATCTCCCCAACAGCATAATCGGAGCAAATATCTTGCAGTGTGTAGGGGCCATAAATAAGTTGGGATTGCGTTTTAAATTGACACCCAGGATCCCTCTTCTTTCCACTCTTCCATGTTTTCTCCCTCTCTAATCATTCACTCTGTCCTCGCCCCCCCCTCCCCAGCATGCATTTCTGCAGCGAGAGCGCCCAGACTCGGTTCTCATGGACCTGATCCTGAGGACCAAGGACGCGGTGCGCGAGCTGGACAATCTGCAGTACCGCAAGATGAAGAAACTCCTCTTCCACGAAGCACACAACGGACCCACGTCAGAGGCCCAGGATGGAGACGAGGTGTGTGTGTGTGTGTCTGTCGACCAAAACCATGACGCAAAATGTTCGTCGAACTAACTTATTTTCACTAAACGAAATAGAATCTTGAGCTGTGTGTCTGTCTATCTCTGTCTGTAGGAGTCGGAGCAGGGCGGAGGGGGGCGTAGCGGCACAGTGAACAGCGTGGGCAGTAACCAGTCCATACCCAGCATGTCCATCAGCGCCAGCTCCCAGAGCAGCTCCGTCAACAGCCTGAACGAGGCGTCCCAGGACAGCCGCAGCGAGCTGGGCCTGATGGACGGGGACCACACCGTCATGTCCAACAGCTCCGTCATACACCTCAAACCGGTGGGGGTCCAAACCAGTTGTTGTCGTAAAAACAATCTTTTGATTTTCACACTTCTAAAATATACATATATTGCTCTTGCAGTTGATGTTGATGTCTAAATCAGCACTGAAACGCCTGCAAATGTACCATTTTATCAAACTATATATTTTATTATATAAAATTATATAAATGTATTTATTATATAAAGCAAATAGTCGAATATTCACATTAAAAGCCTGAATCTGATTCTAACAATTACATTCTTAGTGGGTACAGCCCTAATACCGACAATAAGCGAATAGCCTACAATACAGAATGTTTCTCTTTTTATCAGTGTCACCCTAGTCTCGTCTGGCCAGACTGTTGCCTCTGGTAATTTTCAAATGCTTCCGTCATGTAGTCTGGACTCTGGAGCACGGAAGCTCTGATCATGTAGTCTGGACTCTGGAGCACGGAAGCTCTGATCATGTAGTCTGGACTCTGGAGCACGGAAGCTCTGATCATGTAGTCTGGACTCTGGAGCACGGAAGCTCTGATCATGTAGTCTGGACTCTGGAGCACGGAAGCTCTGATCATGTAGTCTGGACTCTGGAGCACGGAAGCTCTGATCATGTAGTCTGGACTCTGGAGCACGGAAGCTCTGATCATGTAGTCTGGACTCTGGAGCACGGAAGCTCTGATCATGTAGTCTGGACTCTGTAGCACGGAAGCTCTGATCGTGATAAAGCGGAAGTAAAGCCTCCTCCCCACTTCCGTTTTGTCTTTACAGTTGCATAATTTATCCTATTATAATTTATCATCTATAGCATATTTAGCTTGCTGCTTAGCAGAAATGGATATAAATATTTATTTTGAAGATATTTTCAAATATATTTTTAACGGAAATCCTTGCTCGGATTTCGGGAGGCCTAGTTCCAGACTATAGCGATTGTGGAGTAATGTCTGGCTGCGAGAGACTAGTGTCACTCTGACATGTGACCCTCTACATTACTGATGAGTTGATCTGGGCTCTCTGTGTCCCCAGGAGGAGGAGGAGAGGCCGGAGGAAGGAGGAGAGGCCAGCGCCCCCACAGAGCCCCAGGCCGCTCCGGCCCAGGGCCCCCGCAAGCACTACCGCAACAGAGAGCACTTTGCCACCATACGCACAGCATCACTGGTGAGAAGAACAACACACACATTAAGTCCAGTACATGTGGGTCCACACAATATAGAACTACTCCATTCCAAGTAAAGTATTAGCATCAAAAAGTAATTAAAGTACTCGTTGTGCAGAACGTCCCATTTCAAGTTTTCTACAAGCTCACAATGCGCATATAAAAACATATATTTTGCAGGTCGCGAGTCGCGACCCAGACTTTGGGAAACGGTGATCTAAAATATGAATGTAAAGCTGTCCTACATGCAGCCATCACATTCTGACCTAGACCTATTATTGTCTCGTTAACCCTGTCCTACATGCAGCCGTCACATTCTGAACTAGACCTATTAGTGTCACATTAACCTTAATAGACCTAAGGCCCTTCCTTAAAAAAACGTCTAAATCCTGACCGAAGTGTTTTATATATTTAACTTTCAGGTTTCACGTTTTTATGCTAAATTCATTACTGGATACTGACCACATTTATCAGTAACTATAAAAAATGGTACCACTGGTTCTCAAGGCGGCTTGCTTACTTACTAATTGACGTAGTATTTATACAATTGGTAGTTGACGGCTGTTCACTACCGTCAGGACAGCCGGACAGCCATCTTCATCTCAATGGGATTTTAACCTGTATATATTAAATAAAAAAATAAGATGTATGTACAATGTATATGCAATGCTTTGAGGAGTGGTGCTGACTGAGAATGACTATTTTGACAGAAGCACTGACGTGTGTGTGTGTGTGTGTGTGTGTGTGTGTGTGTGTGTGTGTGTGTGTGTGTGTGTGTGTGTGTGTGTGCGCAGGTGACTCGTGAGATGCAGGAACATGAGCAGGACTCTGAGCTGCGAGAGCAGATGTCAGGCTACAAACGCATGAGGCGTCAGCACCAGAAGGTAATGGGATGTAGTAATACAAATATAAAAAAAAGTAGATTCAAGACTATGGTGGAAATGGGTCATCATATCATCTGAGGAGGTTAAAACCTCATTATACTTTTAGCGTTGTAATACAGATGCCCCATTGATGGTCCTGGCACGAAGCATGCCTTTTTAAAATGATTGGCAGGATGACACAGACGACTGTCTGCAGTGTGTGCAAATTTATTAAAAGGCCATTACATCCCACAGCTCATTGCCTCATTGAATGTATATCCTGAAACTTCACCACTTCTGTTTTTGTTAAATACAGTAACTGTGTATACCAGTGCCTGTGTACCAGTTTTTTTTACTTGTGTGGACAACTTGGTTTTAACCCATTGAATCAGCTTATTTTTCTCTTTGGCTTTTTGGCATTTCTCAACTGCCCCTGTCTAGATCTCAAGCAGATCTGATAGCCTTTGAACACTATTGGCAAGACGCCTAATACTTCAAAATCACCAACTCCGCCCTCCCATACACAATGGATAATAATTTACAGCTCGAGAAAATTAGATATACGATGAAAGGCTCTGTTAGGAAATTCCATGATATATGTGATCCTTTCTTGGCGTATACTGAAATAATTACCTTTCCAGTTATCCCTGTTATGTTATCTTATGTTGAAAAAACGCAATAAACAAGGAGGTCTGCGAGCAAGGATCCCGAATGTGAAAACATGGAAATCTGCCCCATCTGTGTGGCCCAGCTAACTGGCCTCTACCGCCACCCTGTGGCAGTTATTGTTTAAAATCATGAAAGCATTATGTGTCATTTTACCTCACAGTGCATCACGTACATCTGCTAGTTTGAAATATTTAGAAAAATCTTGAAAATGTGAGAACTACTGATTTCAGAGGCATTAGAATCGAGTCAATCGACCTCAGGTCTTACTGGTTTAAAATGTAATCTACACTAAAATCTACTAGGAAATGTACAAAGAGCTTTGTGAATGATTTTTTTTGTGTTGCTCGGCACTTAGCACCTGATGGCACTGGAGAACAAGCTGAAAGGTGAAATGGACGAGCACAGGTTACGACTGGACAAGGAACTGGAGAGCCAGAGAAACACTTTCACACAAGAGATGGAAAAACTGCTGAAGAAACACCAAGCTGCCATGGAGAAAGATGTACGTACATACAGTACAATGCAAATAAACTAGACAAAAATAGTATTTAGTATTTTTACTTTTCAACTGGCCACATTCACTGAGAGATTTAAACTAAGGCCTGGGCAGTGGGCTATACTTATCATTGTTGCACCACGTCACCAGCGAGCAAAAGCTCATGCATGCTGCATCCAATACAGATTATATCAACCTATATAGTCCAGTCCGCGGTGGCCGCCAGACTGATTTAATTTGTATTGTGGACACCAACAAGACCCTTGACTGCATGCTGTTGTCACTGTGCCTGCCGACCATGTGCGTGCGTTCCCGAACGCTGTTCCCGAATATGTCCTTTATTAGCCTACATTGTAACGTGACATTTATTATACACCTCAAAAATAGCCACTTGGACTTGCCAGAGCAATGATAAAGTGTCTATCACTTTGGCATCCTCCTTCTGGTTATGCCATTGTAGTTTTTCTTCCTTTCCATATTAAACATTTTCCAAAATAGCAGATGTACAAGCTCACACTCGTCACTTCACAACCTGTTGTGTGCTTGTAGATTGGCTATATTCACTGTTTGACGTACAACCAAGTGTAAAATTGGTAAATTGGCTTACCATAAACTACAGTCATCACTTGTATTATCTCTGACCACACTACATGCAACTGTGCGGAATGACTTAGCGTAGAAGTGCATCCATACGTCTCAAAGCATAATGTTTCCTACTTTGCACCTGTGTTTCATCCAGCTGAAGACATTTAACAACGACGAGAAGAAATTCCAACAGCACATCCAGGTGCAGCAGAAGAAAGAGCTCAGTAGCTTCCTGGAGTCACAGAAACGCGAGTACAAACTACGCAAGGAGCAGCTCAAAGAGGTACACCAAACACACAAACGCACAACTTCTGCGGGCAGCCATAGCTGAATGGTTTTGAGAGCCCGCCTGGGAAACCGAAGGTCCCGGGTTTGATTCCAAGCCTCTGTAATGTGTCCAAGTGTCCCTGAGCAAGACACTGAACCCCTAAACTGCTCCCAGAATAACTAACGGATGCTCACTGCTCCTACCAGTAGTTATAGGATGGGTAAATAAATTGAGCCAATGGTGCCAAAATAACATTTGTTGTACTTGACATATCAGTATATAATCTGTGAAAAGGTCCATAACACTGGTGTATCCAATATCATGTAGCCACATTATGTCAGTTGGTCTTACTCTGCGTACACACAGTTGATTTTCTTCTAAAGCGTTGTCATTTCAAATGTGCACACACGTTGTCCAGGAGCTGAGCGAGAATCAGTCCACCCCAAAGAAAGAGAAGCAGGAATGGTTGTCCAAGCAGAAGGAGAACATCCAACACTTCCAGGTTAGCACTGCATTCCCTTCACTTCATTTAACTCTTTCCCCACGACATTTCCATCTAGTGGTTTGTCGCAGAACGCCAGCCTTTATGGCTGTAGTCCCTTACTTTTAAGCCGAGTCCAGCTGACTTCCGGTAACACTGAATAATTTCCGGGGCACTCGTTAGAGACTTTCCTTTCCTTTGCGCAATTGGCTCATGTTCGGGGGAAAGAAGCCGGGCCAGAGGTTGATATTTGTCACTACACAGTACAAATTCTCCTACGGGCTGGGGGGCGGCACCTGGAAATGGGGAGTGTTGTGCGGGGGGAGTAGGATGGAGGCTCTACCTCTTCCCGTTGGGGGGGAATAACGACTTACATTGGAGAGATGTAAAAGCGGTACAAAATAATTATAATTGGCTACTACTATATGAAAATAAATAAATACGTCTGGAATCCTTCCTTGTACCACTTTAGAACTTAGGTCGGTGGTGGATTCCCCCGCCCCGTGAAAGTGCATTATGTATAGAATGTAGACATTCTAGGTCTAATGATGTGTGCTTGGTATGGTAGGCAGAGGAGGAGGCCAACCTCCTGAGGAGGCAGAGACAGTATCTGGATCTGGAGTGTAGACGCTTCAAACGCAGGATCCTCATAGCAAGGCACAATGTGGAGCAGGACCTGGCGCGAGAGGTACAGTACTCTCACGCACGAACACACGCACGTACACACACACACACACACACACACACACACACACACACACTCACAGAGCTTTAAGCAACTAGTCGACTAAGAAATCCACTAGTTGGCAATGTTGGTACTTGTTGATAAGAAAGAGAGAAAAAATATGCTTTTTTCCATTTTTGTAGGCCTCAAGATCAGCTAGAATGCTAGATTATAGTCACCCTCACCAATGTACACAGTTTTTAAATGTACAAATATTTAAAAAAAATATGACAGACGTATACTGTAGCTAAAGTGTCAAATTGATCCTTTTTTTTTAATGGGTTAAATTCAACCATGGCGTTGTACGAGCACTCAGACCTCGCCACTTTCCATTCCCAATCCTTGTTCTTGACGTGTTGTTGTCGTGTGTGTGTTTTTTTCTTCTTCAAGGAGCTGAACAAGCGTCAGACCCAGAAGGACCTGGAGCACGCCATGCTGCTCAGGCACCACGAGTCCATGCAGGAGCTGGAGTTCCGGCACCTGGGGACCATCCAGAAGGCCCGGGCGGAGCTGATCCGCACGCAGCACACGACGGAGCTCACCAACCAGCTGGAGTACAACAAGAGGAGGGAGCGGGAGCTGAGACGCAAGCACGTCATGGAGGTCCGACAGCAGCCCAAGAGCCTCAAGGTAGTTCTCAAATGTTTTCGGCCCAATGACCCCCAAATTTATATATATTTGGGGGTCATACACACACACACACACACATACACACACAGATACAGTTACATTGCAACCCAGGGTTAATATTGTGCATTTACTGCCGCATAAGAAAGGTTAGCTTGAGAATGGGATAAGCTTTTGCAAGGTTGTGCACAAATGTTGTTGTTTTTCTAAAGCGTTTAAAGGTAAGTGCTCTGTGTTTATGTCTTATGTCTAGTGTTTCTACAATTCAGAGTTTTGCCATTTAGCAGACGCTCTTAATCCAGAGGGATTTACAGTAAGCAAGGGAAACACAGTAAGCAAGGAAAAGACGAGGGAAGGTAATCTAGGATCATAGATCATAGGTAAACTAAGAATCTATCATCAGTCTACTCTAAACAGTTGAATATCTACAAAATCAATTTCTATGTCCCGAGGTCACTCGATGCATACAGTGAATGATTAGTAGTCTTTAAGGTGCCCATTGTTGTAGGCTACTTCACCCAGCAGATATGGGATATAGTACCGGTACACAAAGTCTGTAGCTAGTCAAGATTAGTCTTTTGTTTTGGGTCGGTCGCAGTGCTCAGGAATTCTGCCACGGTGTATTCTCTCTTTAGGGCCAAATAGCATTCTAGTTTTCTCTGATGTTTCTTTCCAGTGCGTCGGGTAGCGTTCCTTTTGCTGTTACACACACGTACACGTACAGTACCTCCACCTCGCTCATTCAACCATCATCATCCCCCCCCTCCCCCCCTCCCCCATGCAGTGCAAGGAGCTGGCGATCAAGAAGCAGTTCCAGGACACGTGCAAGACGCAGACGCGGCAGTACAAGGCCCTCAGGAACCACCTGCTGGAGACCACGGCCAAGGCGGAGCACAAGGCCGTGCTGAAGAGGCTCAAGGAGGAGCAGACGCGCAAGCTGGCCATCCTGGCGGAGCAGTACGACCACTCCATCAACGACATGCTCTCCACGCAGGCCGTGAGTACCTGGAGAGGACCCCCAGAATTATCTGTATTTTACCCAAATATGTTGTTCCAGGGACCCCCCCCCCCCCCGCCCAGAAGCAAAGATATGACTTAAAAACATTCGGGAGAGAATATATATTCAAAGATTTGCATATCAGACATTACGACATCACCAAGGCCCTTAAAATATTTTTTTTGTTGACAAAATCAATTGTAGATTTAGTCGACTAAAATCTTAGGATATTTAGTTGACTAAAACTAGTCTAAAACGAGGACAAAAAATATTACCAAAACTAACTAACACTGCTAGAGAGGCCAGGGCCAGGCGCTTGACTGAAAATATATCCAAGCCCATATTTAGAAACAATAACCCAATCTTAATCTTGCCGATAATCGAATAATAGAGAAGCAGTTGTTTTTATTAGTGTCTTATATCAGATATACTTGTAAATCTGCAATTTTTCACTATGTACTTTATTTAAAAAAGATATATTGTTAATTCATTGTATTAATTGTATCATCCAGCCAAAGGTTTAAAATGATTCTCTTGATATACATTTTAAGTCCTATCACCCAACCCTACTAGAAGGGATGAGACACCACCTGTTGGACAGAGGGAGTCACTGCACTGTAAAATCCTCTTGTGAAAATAGCAGATCTACAAGCTCACAACATGTCTCTTCACGCCACGTTGTGAGCTTGTAGATTGGCTATTTTCACTACTTCTTCATTATTATTTTTTATTTATGGAATTTATCAGATATGTATGTTTGTTTTAAAATGTATAAAATATTTTTGAGTGGTGCTCCTTACGGAGCTATGTGTGTGGGTGGCTGGGTGGTTGGCTGGGTGGGAGGGGAAATAAAATGGGATTTTTTTCCCCGTGACCCACAAATGGGTCCCGACCCATTGTTTGGGAAACATTGGTGCACTATTACAGTATCTAATTCCAGTACGTCTCTCTCAGCTGCGGCTTGACGAGGCGCAGGAGGCAGAGTGCCAGGTGCTGCGCATGCAGCTGCAGCAGGAGCTGGAGCTGCTCAACGCCTACCAGAGCAAGATCAAGATGCAGACGGACGCGCAGCAGGACAAGGAGAGGAGGGACCTGGAGCAGAGGGTGTCGCTGCGCAGAGCGCTGCTCGAGCAGAAGGTGGGGCTCAGGGCAACGCGTGTGCCTTATTTTTTCCCTCTGGATGGCGCTGTTCGCTAAATAACAAGGGGTCAGCATTGGTTTCGGGGGTACCCGGAGCACCACTTGACACGTTGATCAAAACCATTTCCTGCTGGTAACTGCAGGGGTCACACTTAGTCAAACTAATCAATGTAAGGCAAGCAATTATTTAAAATATAGTTCATTAAAATTATAAATGTTGAGGGGAGAAATGTATTTGTTCATATTTTATTTTATTTTATTTTTAA
The DNA here is from genome assembly GCF_963924005.1 of Protomyctophum bolini. Classification (NCBI taxonomy): domain Eukaryota; kingdom Metazoa; phylum Chordata; class Actinopteri; order Myctophiformes; family Myctophidae; genus Protomyctophum; species Protomyctophum bolini. Next base: position 15,089,701 of record NC_137874.1, on the reverse strand, counting down.
AGGGGAAAAAAAGCAATCAGGTTCTTGTGAGATTGTAGATCTTAGTTTTACGTCTTCTTTCTCCTCCCACCAGATCGAGGAGGAGATGCTGACGCTGCAGAACGAGCGCCTGGAGCGGATCCGCTCGCTGCTGGAGCGGCAGGCCCGCGAGATGGAGGCCTTCGACTCTGAGTCCATGAGGCTGGGCTTCAGCAACATGATCCTGGACTCCTCCCAGGGAGGCTGGGTGGGAGGAGGAGGAGCAGGAGGTCAGGGCACACTCAAACTATGACCCAACATGTTCCCCCTAGGGCGGCTGGGTGGAGGAGGAGGAGCAGGAGGTCAGGGCACACTCAAACTATGACCCAGAATGTTCCTCCAGACGTCCACTATCTTTTTTTTCACTGACGTAGACTCTCGGCTACGATGAATAAAACTAAGACTAAAATATACGACAATGTCGTCAACAAATTAAAAACTAGACTCAAATGTTAAGGAGGGACTAGTGGAGAAAAGATCTAGTAGAATGAAAATAACGAAAAATAGCAGCTCTACAATTGGCTATTGTCATTTCGACAACATCAAGGCCCACCAAATTATATAAAATCTTACGATATCCAGTCGAACAGACTAACACCAGAACATTTCAGACGACCAAAATGTGACTACAACTAAATTCAATTTCAATCAAAAGACTAAATTGTGTTGTTTTTTTCTGTCCAAATCAACACTATAGGTCAGGGAGGAGGTGCTCAAGGCGGAGGAGGAAGCCACTGGTCCGGAGGAGGAGGAGGAGGAGGAGGCCACCATCACCTCCACCACCCGGGCAGTTCCAGCGGCTCCCCTCAGCAGCAGCAGCAGCAGCCCTGGGGCCACCCCATGCTGGCCGGGGGCCCTCCGCCCTGGAGCCTCCACCACCACCACGGTCAGAGGGGGAGCGGGGGGGGCGCGGGAGGAGGTGGTGCCGGGGGAGGAGGGGTGAGGAACAGCCCGCAGGCCATGAGGAGGACGCCGTCGGGGGGGAGGAGCGAGCAGGGGATGAGCAGGAGCGCCAGCATCACCTCCCAGATCTCCAACGGATCCCATCTGTCCTACACCTAGACCACACACACACACACACGCCCATACTCTTAAACGGAACACGACACTTGGCGTAGATTTTAGGCCGGCGGCGGTGCGCAGAAGTGGGGGTCCAGGGACCACATTGGGTTCCTTGAGGGGGTTCTAAATGGAACCTTACAGGTCTGTTAGTCTTGAGAGTGTACGAAAGTGCACAAAAAGCGTGGGTTCCTTAAGGGTCCACTTGGTTCCGTTTGTACACTCTCAGAGTGTGCAAGGGGGGGTGGGGGGGGTCCTTGAAATTAAAACGTTTGAGAACCACTTATTTAGACTATGTCTTGTCCAACAAGATGACACTGGTCATGCACACATGCACGCCACTACGCATGCATTCCACACAGTTCCTGTTGCTTGCGTCGATGCATTTAAAACATACGGCACAGTGCTCGAACTGCCCCGTCTCATCTCCATCTTGATTTCCTTTGATGTGCCGCTTAGCAGGGGACTGTGGAAGCCCAAAGGCCCTAAGGCTACTCTATAATGGATAGGAGTCATAATAAGGTAATGCCACCGTTTATTTTTTTACTGTAGCCTAAATAGTGTTATTTTGTGTCTTTGGGTATTTGCCGCACTAGTTTTCAGTTGCCATGGACCCAAATTTTGTTTTCAGTTGCCACTGACCCAAATGTACTTCTCCATATTTTGAAGACAGTCCCAGTGCCAATAGCAAGAACTGAAGTAGGTTGTTTGTTTCCCATGGCCAAAATCCGTCCCACAGCCTGGTTTGTTTTGTTTGGTTTACTTTAAGGACTTAAGGACAGGACTGGAAAGAGGGAGGGAGAGACATGCAACAAAGGTCGTCATGAACGGGACTCGAACACGCAACGCGCTGTCAGGCCAGAGCCTATATGTGGCATGCGCCTGGACCACTAGGCCAGCAGGGTGAGATGAGATGATTTTTTGATGTGCAGTAGAAGGCTTTTAGAAGAGTTGAAGCAGGGGTTTTAATTAAAGACGGAAAAAAGAGTGATTTCAGAAGGGTTGCAAGAGGTGACGTTAGAAAGTAAATGGAAAGATGAGAGGATGTGCTAAGATTATGACTACTCAACCGTTTAGAGTATTTATTATTATGGAGGCACTGTGGGACGTATTTCTTGTATGTATGGCTCTTAAAGATGCCAAAAGCAAGGACAGATAGACTCCTTTGGTCATTGTCTAATGAACCGGTATGCCAATTTCATTAAGCTGATTTCAGAAGTATTTCTGAAGCTTTTTTCCCTCCTTTTTCTTCCAATTTCTTCCAATTTATGACAATTCCCAATTGTCCGTTCATGTGTAGTCACTGCCAAGCCGTACAGTTTGTCAGATGTTAGGTTATAGACGGCCAAGTGTCTCCTCCAGTATACATGAAGTTGCCAGTCGCGTCTTTTAACCTGACAGTGACTAGTTTCACTGGGAGTGCATGAGGAGGAACAGGCTATATCCCTCCTAGTTCTGTGCAGTGACGGAGAACGCCCTCCCTGCCCGGCTTCCTGCGCCCAAACCCAGCCAAGTGTGTGTGTGTTTGAGCACAATTGGCCAAGCCGAATGCACCGCGGAGGAGTCAAACCTCTGGTCTTCGCAGTGGTGGGCAGGAACCGTGCCCATCTGCGTCGACCCGAAAGCCTCCAGTATTTCTGAAACATGATAGTGTGGCCAAATGTACAGTATGTGTGTAAAGGTGGGTTGCAGATGGGTGGATTTCAGCAGTGTTTCCGTTTAATTCATATTATGTGTACTCAGGTGTTTTTGGGTTGTATTTGGGCATCCACAGGCCCCTTGCCTTCCATCCACATGTACCCATAGCCAATGAATGAGGCAGGCTATGCCCACTCTGCTCATCCACCATGGGTTCTCGGCAGCATTTAACCCATTCATTATTTGAATTTGAACCACTTGAATTTGACCTTGACCTTTGCCAGTTGTAATTACCAATGAAATACAGTATGGCGTGTCTTGATCGATGAAAATCTATGCAGTAGGAAAATCCCTGGGACAATTTTAGCCCCGCCCTGTCGTTTTACCCTGAGAGCGTCGACTCAAGTGGTACTCTGGCATTCTGCTTAAATGCACATCAAGCTTTATATTCAACTTGACACACACACACACACACACACACACACACACACACACACACACGCACGCATGGCAACCTTTCTCATCATTTGAGCTCTGGTCCGCAGTCCCAATACCCCCGCAACACCAGGCAGTTGAATATCGTGGGGCAAATGAGAAAGGGACGTTTTAATCAGAGGAGAGAAGGGACGTAACGGTTATATTTCAGAATCGGAGATGATACGAATTAATTGACTACAAGCGCTGTGAGTTTGTAGACGGGGCTGCTTTCGGTGCGCGACGGGAGTATCAATCCGGCACATTCCATTCACATTGCACCTAGTTTCAATACATGCACAAGTGGTTTGTCTGTTGGCGAGTGTCCCGTTGTGGCCGATGGACTGGAGCGGTGATGCTGCGATCCCCCCCGCCATGCCTCTGCAGTCTCCCCCCTGTGTCTGGCAGCCCACTCTGTCTCACCCCCCCTTCTCCCGCCTACCTTCCTAACTTGGGAAGAACACTTCAACCAGGTGAAAGAAAAGAATACAAAATTATATATAAATACATATATAAGTATATATATATGTCCTTTTTTATTTCATAAGAAAGGCTACCATGAAACAGAGATATAAAGGCAGAGGGTATATAGACTGTGGAGATTATACATTGTGATTTTCAAAGGTGGAATGTACAGGGATCCGTGTTTATATTGTACATTTAGGATTTGAGGAAAAAAATATGGAAGTGTAATAAATTGAGAAATGGGAGAGATTGAATTGATTGTGATGTGGACACGATGACATGGTTTATAGCAGTGCTTAGACCAGGAACAAAACAACGTTGACATTTTCTGGGGCTGCGTTTTCACTGTACAGTTTTAGAACGATTGTTATTAAGCGGTAAATCTCCCATCGTAAAAGGACAGTTTAAAATGATTTGTTGGGTCAAATCTTCAGGAAATAACGGTTTCATGATTGATGAGGTTAAAGTTATCTTAAAATGATGCGTGTAATGAATCAGTTTCTTGCAAAAACATATGTTAATGACGTTTAGAAGATTGAGAACACTTTCCGGGGGGTCTTTATTTGTGTAATTTTTAGATTTTAGCAGTGAGCCCAGTGTCCATCATAGACACTGGGCTCACTGCTAATATCTAAAATATCTAAAACCACATATTACACACATAAAAACCCCCAGGAAAGTGTTCTAAATCTTCTAAACGTCATTAACATTATATATTTTTAGCAAAAATGGTGAAGTGTCCCTTTAAAAGGCTCGGCATACTCTTTGTGGAAACGACGTTCAGCGAGATTTTAAGAACAAAATGACATCATTGTGGCATTGCATTGCCAAAGTTTGTTTCGGAAGTTCTTGCACCTCCAACAATTCCGAACTAGCAAAACCTCACTGCACCCGCACCCCATTACGGACATGTATGTGTGACAGAGATTCCAAGGTGTTCTTGGTTCATTGTGTTTTTTTTTATCACAAACCAGGTGGCAAATCACCGTTTTAGCACTGTATACAAGTGGGCGGGTCTAAACGTTCAGCTCTCACAGGCGGAGCCACATCGAGGATAAAACAATTGTATTCGCAAATTCCTTGAGCGCTTCCATTGAGCTGAAAAGAAAAGTAAAGTTATGCTGCCTTTAGACTCACGAACAAAGACGGGATGGCAAAGAGTAATTTCCAAATACCGCCGCAAAACCAGACGGTGTAAATGTAGCCAGCATCTGGTTCTGGAGTGAGTTACTCACGGGGTCTGTTGGGGGCCTCTAAAGTAGTTTGGACTTTTCTTTGACAAACATTTACACTCTCCTGTTTATAACTGCTGCATTATCACAGTACCCCACTATCTGTTGTCTGCCCCCCACCCCCCCCCCCACACACACACACACACACACACACAAAAATGTCCCAACTTTGAACTCTACAACCAGGATGTCATCACTCCCAATCATTTAGTTTTTTATTGTTTCGTTTTAACGCCAGGATGTTTTATTTCCTTTTTTTTTAAATGGCGAAAATAGTCATTTTAACGATGCAATGTACACAGTCAAATCCTCAGTGTTAATATGAACGCTGTGAGTGTGCACATGGAACCAAATGGACCCTTTGTAACTGTGTACAAAACAAAAAGGAGTAACTCTTGAGAGTGTACAAATCCTTTTGGTTCCATTTGTGCACAAACACTAGACTGACATTAACACTCGGCATGTTACTGTGTAGAGAGGGCCAGATGAGGAAGAGAGACATGTCCTCCAACAAGTCTTAGGAGGGTCTAGCTTTCTGTCTTGGGGATGGAGCTAGTGTACGTTTCGATTGCACACGTGGTTGTCCAGAGGAGAATATTAAAGCCTGGTTTTTACTTGGTCGCACGACAGCGTCTCTCGCCTGAAATGGCTCAATATCGACACTGTTGGGCAGAAACCTATCTCCATATTTTACACTTTTTGTGATTTGTGTGTGTGTGTGTGACTACAGCGTCACACAAAGGCATCGGAAGTTTCGAGCTTGTAGATCTGCTATTTTTTCATTTGAATGCTGAAAAGTAACCGTTTTGGACGTGAGCTTCTTTCCACCCAACAGACGATATAGATTATAGAAGCTCACGAAACGTGTCGCCTCCGTCGTGACACCTTGTGTTCTTGTGTATCGGCTTTGTATGTCCAGAAACGCTTACTTTTCAGGAAATTGATCCAATGTTGTTAATATTTAGTTGCAAGCTGTTGTTAATTTTGTGTAAAAATGTAACCCGTAGAGAGAGACACACGCAAATCAAAAATAGACATTGTATGTATAAAAATATGGAGATGCATGGTTTCAGCCCGACGGCAACGATATTCTGCGAGAGAGGCCGACGTACAGCGGAGGATAAAGGAGGTGTGAGTCTACTGTGATTAGCCATATATCCCCAACAAGGGGCTTCACTGTCTTTGGCTGCTCAGTGAGTTGTATGTCTCTGTACAGTCTGTCAGTCAGTATTCCTTTCTTCCTGTCATTGGTGGATCTTTACTGTTGGATTCTACTCTCCAGTCCCGGAGACCTGTATTATTAACATCTATTAAAAAGAAAAACAAGAAAAAAAAAATGTATAGATTGTGCAAAAAAGAAAAACAAACTGAATGTCAAGACAGATTACAGAATATAAGAGTGATTTAAATGTATAAAAGAAATTCAGAAACAAAATGTTTAGGGGTTAAATGTAATATTTTGTTTGTAATTACTATTTTTTGTTGGAAGAGGGCTACTGGATAAAGAATCAACTGTAATAAAGTAATTTTAGTAATTTTCTGGTTCTTTCTTTTGCTTACGTGCATGACTGTGCGTGTGTGAGAGACCAGCCGTTCTCAAATATTGAGAATTTTATTTTGAGAACCACTGTGTTAGAGCAGGCTACAAAAGGAAATGGAAATAGTGTACACCAATGGATTAGAGTATTTTGTTAGACCTTTGGCCAGTATAAAGTCCAGCTGGAAACCAGTGTTTGTATACTGTTTGCTTGTTTACTTTGAGTAACTCCTACTTTTGATCTTCTGACAGAAACATTATTCTTTATTATGTTCAGATTAGGAAACTGTGAAAGTGAAATTACTGCTGCCGAAGTGAAAATATCTTAGGTGGCCGGTTAAGACTGATAAAAGGTTAGGGGGTTTATGTGGTCGGTTAAGACTGAGGTTACGGTTATTAATAGTCGTACAATGCGACCAACGTGGGTCGCAGCCAGTAGGCTTCAGCATTGCATTAGAGTGATGAGTATTTTCATTCAAATCCGCTACCTTGCTCAGCGTGTGTAGCTTCGCCTCCACGTGAACTCCCCACTTTCCTCTCCCTCAAAGATTTGTTGCGTCTGTGTTCTTGTCCTCCGCACCATGTTGCCTCTCCTCCGGCGAGGGGGCAGCACGGTGCCAGGCCTGCTCCTCCCCTGTCCCCCGTGCCCCTCGCGCCCCACTGTCGCCCCATTCCCCCTCGCACCCCCCCTTCTCTCCTCCTTCAGGAAGTCGGCCACCAGTCTGAAGTACTCCAGTATGGCAGCGTGACTCCAGTTGCGCGTCGTGGCTTTCTCTGGCCCTCCCTGCGTGCCGCCCCACTCGTCCCGTGCGAACCCGCAGTGCCCCCCCGTGTCCGTCGTCACCAGCAGGAAATAAGGGTTGCTGTGGAACAGCGGGAGCGGCGTGGTGGAGGCGGGGGGCAAGAGCGGGTCGTCGCGGCTGCGTACGCAGAGAACGGGGACAGCCACCTCGTCTGCGTCTCTCAGAGGCTCGTTCCTTTCCCAGTAGCCGTCCCAGTCCTTGGCGGGGTAAGCCCTCTCCCCCAGTGCCCAGACCTCCGAGGGCCCCGTGGTGACTCCTCTCGGGGGAGAAGTCACCCTGGATCTCCTGCCTGTCGGAGGGCCGGGTGAGCCTGTCTGAGGGCCGGGTGAGCCTGTCGGAGGGCCGGGTGAGCCTGTCTGAGGGCCGGGTGAGCCTGTCGGAGGGCCGGGTGAGCCTGTCGGAGGGCCGGGTGAGCCTGTCTGAGGGCCGGGTGAGCCTGTCGGAGGGCCGGGTGAGACTGTCGGAGGGCCAGGTGAGCCGGTCAGAGGGCCGGGTGAGCCTGTCGGAGGGCCTGGTGTAGGAGGTCTTCGTGTCGTCTGCCGAGGCTGGGTGGAGGTGGAGGAGCAGAACAGAGCCTCCTCATAGTCTCTGAGGGAGGAAGAGCGGAGGATACGATCCACGTCCACAGCTGCACTGAAGGAGGTCGCATACCTGAGAAGATATGGGTGAATAGTGTTTCATTTTAAACTGCCTGGAAGTTATGCAGGAACGCCTAGAGTGGCAAAAAACAACTCCCTGGCCTTGACAGCCCATACATCCAAACATCCGATTGTGTTAAAGGACGTTAAAGCTTAAATTATTGTCTTTCTACCTCTAAAGTTGTTGTTTGCATAAAAATTACACTCATGTGAAGTTGGAGGCGCATAGATCATACATCACATTCCGTGCTCACCCAATCAAATAATCATCACAAAATGTCATTCCGGCCAATCACTTTTGGCGTCTACACTTTTCTGCCCTCACTTTTTATCCTCAATATGTACTTTGCTCAGCCAATCAAATCATCGTGTTTGTGTTCACATGCAGGTGATTATTCTTCTAAAGTTTGCAAGCGTTCGTTTTCAATAACCACCTCACCTGCTGAACTGCAGTTTTCTGTGGATGAGCGCCCCCCAGTGGTAGACGGGAGGCATGGGCGTCTGGAACCACAGCTGGCCCCGGAGCACCGGCGAGATGGTGGCGGCCGCCGTCAGGTGGGAGGCGGAGCCACACTCCCCTAGGTAGGACAGCAGGACCCCCGAACCGGAGCCCTCGCTCACCGCCACCAGCACAGAGGACGGGTGACAGTTACGCACGTAAGCCACTGCCTGGAAGGGGGATTCATGTTTTTTTTAAGATTTGTTTTGGGTTTTGGCTTTTATGCCTTTCATGTATAGTCTAGTTAGGCCGCTTTTCCACCGGAGTTGAACCGGTTCAGTTATTTCAGAACCCTTAAAGTTGCTTCAGAACTGGAACCAAAAAAATGGCCACCGGTTCCGTAAAAGCACCAAGGTTCCAAGAATTTAGAATTAACTTGTTCTAGAACAACTTGTTGGTGGAAATGGGGAGAGAGATGGGCATTGGGGAGTGGCTCACAGCAAAGGTCGTCGAGATCAGGAATCAAACCTGCAACAAGCTGTCGAAGTCTATGCCAGTCTTCCGGGCCTGTTGTTACTTTATCCACTTAAACTTGCTTAAACTTAAACCCCTATATACTTGTATTGACCAGGGTCAGGTTCTTTTCCTTCTACACCAAAACTCTTTGCCAAAAATAGTCATTCTACGAGATCACAATGTGTTGAGATGCTTTGTGAGCTGGCAGATCTGATATCGTACACTAGGGTTTACGTGGTTAAAGAAAGTTTAATTTCAAGTTTGATATCTGCTGTTGGGCAGAAACCATGCAGCTACAGTAACTCCATAATGTAACATTATCAGGAATTGTATTTATTTATATATTTATTTAAGGCAAAGCAATACTGCCTCATCAAAGTTGGTATTGTGACTTTATATATTGTCAACTACTTGCATGAGTGCGGAGAGGGGGTTGAAGTTAGCTGCTTTGGCAGACAGTTTGAGGGGCCAATGGAGCTGGCTGCTGGTTTCTCCCCGACAGTGACGAACAATAGATGTACACGCAGTAGATAGACTGTGAAAGCTCACAGTCACTGTATACAGTCACTGTACAGTCACTGTACAGTCACTTGTATATAGTCACTGTACCTGCTCAAGATCGGCCGGGTCTCCAAACTCGGTCAGTCGCGGGGTGGTGAGCGGGCAGCCGGCCGTGCCACGCGGGTGAAACACCACGGCGTAGAACCCCTGACACAGGGCCAGGTGGCAGAGCTCCTTCAGGTGGGGAGTCAGCCCTCCCCAGAACTGCGGCACGAGGATGAGGACAGGCGGGGTGGAGGTGAAGCAGCCCAGTGCCTTCGTCCCAGCCGGCTGACGCTCCCTCTCTCTCTTGGCCTCGGCCCTGCTCTCCCTCCCGGCCGCCTCCACGGCCCAGTCCAACGCCACCGTCCCCCCGTCTCTCATTAAGAGGTGGTCCCGGCTGAACTGCACTGGACTCTGCTGGCCGTCACAGAGGCTCCCCCACAGCAGCCCGCGCAGCGTCTGGACGTGGGGGTCTCCTCGGGGCCAGGCGGCCAGCCTCGGCAGGGCCAGAGAGCCACGGTGCTGGAACAGGTGTCGGGCCAGAGCGGTGGGCTGGCACGCCACGCCACGGCGGGGCCAACGTTGTCGAGGTGTGCTGCTCTGTTCGGGGCCAGATGTTGTCCCCACAGGGCCGTCCTCATCCCAGGCTCCCTCTGCCGTTATGTTTAGCTGTGGGAGTTCCAGAAGCCAACAGACGGCGAGCCAGAGCCTCCAGGCGCCAGCCCTCGCAGCGAGCCAGAGCCAAAGCTGTGCTGTGGGCCAGCGCAGGCCCAGGGAGAGCAGCAGGAGAAGCAGTGATGGAAGGAGGCACAGCACACATTCACATGCTGAGACTGACATCGGCAAAGCCAGGTACAGGAGCTGGATAAAGGCTGATTTCTAACCGGTGCTACTGTCCCCCAGTATATTTAGTTTAAGTCCTTAATATGGCACTCTAAGGAGTGAACAAGTCTTGAATTTCCATCCGATATAACCACTTGTCTTCTTCCTCCAGGTCCAATAATCAGCATATGGTCTGTATTTATATAAATGTCAGTCTATGAATCCCTACTGTTCAAACTCTCCTCTCCGTTTGCTCTGTGCTCCACCTCCTGCCCTTCATAAATCATTGGCCACCAGCTCCAACAAAAACACAAAGTGAGCAAATAGAAGGCAACACACTATGTCCTATATTAAGGAAACAAACGCATTCTACATTGTGGCTTGTCCTAGACTACCTGTCATATTTCTGTTATTTAAATCAGACCCGTCTGAAGTGAGTGGTACTGTACTGTACTGTACTGTACTGTACTGTACTGTACTGTACTGTACTGTACTGTACTGTACAAGCCCACCTCCCTGGCCTGTGTGTGTCTGTGTGTTAGGCTGTGCAACAGTGACACTTGGTGGTGAACAAACGTTTTGGGTCTATGTGGGCATGGGGTTTTCCTAAATGAGTATTATATCTCTCCATATTTAACAGTAGAAGTCAGCAGTCCTGCATTCATGATTGAATGTTAGGTTGTCTGTGCAAATTCCTGCTATGAACCTCATAGCTGGCAGCGAAGTGTTTCTGAATGTTGATGTTTATCTTTACATCACACCTGCATACCAGTATGCACAGAACATGCACAGCATTCATTTAACTGTGATGGTGCATGCAGTCAGATACATTCACATTAACTGCACGGTAGCCTGGGGCTGTACATAGACGAATCACTTATTGCCGTCATCTTCACACGTCGACAGGTGGCCGATGTGTGCCATTTTAAAATTATTATGCTTAAGTTAAGTTGAGGCATTATAAGTGCATGCATATCTGTGGTAAGGCTGTGAATGTGATGACCTCATCACATTTGTGAAGACGGCTATGGCCGTTTTTAGCCCAATGAGTGTTTTTCCGTGCAAAACTAATGCTTGCAATTGATTCAGAATCATGATAACCCCTAGTTTGTCACATGCTACAGGCTCTCTGAGTCGGTTCCACGTTTTAAATCGTAGCATAGACTATCTTTTAATCCTAATTTCTCCTGATTGTGTTTTACTGATTGTTTCTCTTCTTACTTCTTACTATTAAACTTCTAATTCTTCTAACTTCTAACTATTAAACTAAACTTCTTACTATTGTCTACCTAAATTCTTCCAGGGGTCACAAGGGGGCGCTCCGCAGGCCGCTAATTGGGGAACCCTGGTCTAGTGAAATGAACCATTCAAACCACACTGATATGGACTCAGTCATTCATTGTGTGTAACTTCAGCTGCCGTCAGATTGATCATTCTCCAGTTTACAGGTAGGCCTACGTCTGCAAATCTGAGGAGCCAGAGGAGACATGTACATACAGTCAAGACTTAGTGCTTTTTCTGGTTTTATCCTCTTTAGTAGTTTTCGTATTGACCTGTGATTGTGTGTTATGCTATGCTATGCTGCTATGTAGCCTACTACTGTATGTATCTATATGCATGCATGCCATTCATACGAACCAATACTTCCTATTATGGCCTCATTTACGAACCGGATGCTACCCTAACCCATTGGTAGCCTATAGATAAAATAGTTTATGTAAGTTATATAATATTTCATGGAGGCCTCATAGTGGCCTCCTGCACCTCAAAAAGTCCCTGTTGATGTCACTGTTTGACCCACCCATCCACACTGTCCCTGGTGAATTTCACTGTTTGACCCACCCATCCACACTGTCCCTGGTGAATTTCACTGTTTGACCCACCCATCCACACTGTCCCTGGTGAATTTCACTGTTTGACCCACCCATCCACACTGTCCCTGGTGAATTTCACTGTTTGACCCACCCATCCACACTGTCCCTGCTGATTCACTGTTTGACCCACCCATCCACACTGTCCCTGGTGAATTTCACTGTTTGACCCACCCATCCACACTGTCCCTGCTGATTCACTGTTTGACCCACCCATCCACACTGTCCCTGGTGAATTTCACTGTTTGACCCACCCATCCACACTGTCCCTGCTGATTCACTGTTTGACCCACCCATCCACACTGTCCCTGGTGAATTTCACTGTTTGACCCACCCATCCACACTGTCCCTGGTGAATTTCACTGTTTGACCCACCCATCCACACTGTCCCTGGTGAATTTCACTGTTTGACCCACCCATCCACACTGTCCCTGCTGATTCACTGTTTGACCCACCCATCCACACTGTCCCTGCTGATTTCACTGTGTTTTTGGAGAACGCAAGAGTTGGCTCTTTCCTGTCAATACCCATTAAGACCTGAGGCTGATTCTACAAAATGTCTTCTAAACAGTTTTCTGGGGGAAAGAAACTTATGTTGCTATATCAGTGTATAAGGTATAGTATATCAGTGGTGCATGCTCAAACCTTTTCATGCCAAGGGCCCCCAGAAGCAAAAATGTGAGTTAAAATTGCTCACTTTAAAAATATATACAGTGTATATGTTACAGTACAAAGTGGAAAGATTGTACTGTACCTTTTTCTTCAAGTTCACCTCCGTCACAGAGTTGCATGGCAAATGACGTCTTGGAGGTACCCTGGCTCTGGGGGATGTTGATTTACGCTTCTGTCCCTATCGGGAATAACTCGGACTGAAGATGACTTCGCAAGGTTCGGCTGCACAGTTGTTACGACCACCAGTCTAGGGTTAGGGGAAGTAACATAAAATTAAAGTTGAATTTAAAATGGAATATACTTTATATTTATAAAAGAAGAACCAACTACAGAAATCTTGACAATAAATACAAAACCACAGAACTCAAAGTAACAAAGCCATAAATCAGCTGGCAGCCTCCAGTGATCGACAGACATGCAGCTGTCAGTCCATTTGCCAATCCGCACCTCCAATTCTCCACCTCAAATAATATAGAATACCAAATAATGTAATGCAAGTATATCTAAATACAAATATACACTAATATGGCTGGCCGTAACAACGGTGACTCGCTGACAGCGATGCAGGTGTGTGCGAGGTAGCCTATGTGCACTTAACAAAATAACATTTTAAATTACATTTAAAGATATGTTGCTGCAGTCGCTCTCACAGAGTAGTGATGTGCACTCCTGAGTCAGCCATATACGGTCAATGGCTCAGCCCTGTTCTCTCTGGCGGAATTTATTTCTACACAGTCTGTGTCTATGGCAGAGACCAGGGGTGCCCACATTTTTTGGACTTGAGATCTCAACAAGATCTATACCTGGGGGCTTTGGTTTGGCTTTGGTTTGGTTCTTTTCTTTTTTTGAGCTGACAGGCCCTTTTTGATGTCAATGAATCAAGTCACCTTAATTCAAGTGGCAGATCGCAATCTACCTTTTTGGGCACCGCTGGCATAGACGATCGAGTCTCTGTTTTTTGCCAATGTAAATTGTAATTCCTGGGCATACATTAACTAGGTGTGGCAGTAACGCCAAGAGGTACGGAGTCTGCCGGAAATGTACCGTAGTAGTGTAGGATGTAGCTGTCAAATGAATTAAGAGGCATAGCCAGATGTTGAGGGATATTATGCACACATGTGTTGCTCTTTCCTGTATGTGACCTTTATGTGTAACTTCAGGCACATCTTGTGACCTCTAGCATAATAGAACAGTATAATGACAGGAGAACAAGCTGATTTTGTTTTTCTCACACAAATGTTCGTACTGTATGCGTGACAAGTCCACACAAGCCAATTCTCCCAGAGGCAGTGTCCCAAAGATCTTTCACTACCCAATAATGCAGCAGGCTAGAGGCACAAATCCATAAAAATCCTTGTCAAATTGTGGTGAAGACACTAAACCAAACAAACAGCTTTCCAGCCTGTTATTTTCACTAAGAAGAAAACCATAGTTACCCCTTTGGGTGCTCAGTTAATAAAGAAATGTCAGACACTGCAATGGCTGTAGGGGTTACATAAAAGTGCTTTATGTAACCCCTTATTTATAGTAGGGTTGTCCCGATCCGATCACGTGAACTTGGGGCCGATTACGTCATTTTCAAATGATTGGAATCAGATTGAGAGCAGATCGCGACATCCATCCATCTGCGTGCATTTCCCGTCAGTCCGTTGGTCCGTCACCCCTCGTGACATCACGTGACATCACGTGACATCATCACGCTATTCATTTCAATAGAAGTTGCACAGTGGCGTTTTGAACTTTTGAAGCACCCGGAAAGACTGCCGGAAGTACAATTATAACTCAATGGCTGGAGTGAGTGGAGTTAGAGGTTCCTGGGTTGGGTAGCACCGAGGTATGTCTGGGACAGACAATAGATAGATTAACCCTCCTGACGTCTTTTTGGGCATGTCATTCCAAATTTTTGAGGGACGCTAGCCCCTCCTATATACAGTACAGGTTTAATGTTTGTTTTTTAGTTCAATGTTTGTTTTAAAAACGCCATTGACAATAAGGAGAATTGAATGTTTGTTTTGTCTCAAGGTTTGTTTTACATCATGTTGTAAGACGATAAGAGCGCCCCTCACTTCACACGGGTGTGATGTTTTTAAATAGCATTGCATCACGTAGTGTTTTTAAGCTTGCAGGTTAAGCAGTATTGCTGCTTGTCACAAAATAACATGCTCATCTTGTAAGAGGATACATTAATTATGATCACATTATTTAGATTGCGTGACAGGTATCAAAATGTAATTCTGTTTATGTGCAATTTTAATATTTTAATTATGTATAATTTCATAGGTATGTGATGTCGTTTTAAGTCATGCCTAGGAGTGGTTAACCTTTACCACCAAACTGTTCATTAGTGCTACTGTGTTGCAATCATAGAGGTTGCAATTCAACATGTCTGGTAACCACAGTGGAGGTCTGAACTCTGACCCTGTGGTTTGATTGATTGAAGTATTTATTACAGTACATTTCAAGCACAACTCAATACAAAAACTGTCAACTGTGAGTGGACGACCAATAACGCACTAGTCGCACTACGCTTGTTTACAAGAGGGTCCACCATGTTCAATTCATCATAACATTTAGAGACTTCTATATAGCCAAAAAACAGGAAATTATCACCATAAAGGAGGTTAAAAGGGAAAATAAAACATATACAGTGAGGGGAAAAGGGGTGGGTGGGGGATTCAGCTTTTACTGGGGCCAGTTTCG
The DNA here is from genome assembly GCF_963924005.1 of Protomyctophum bolini. Taxonomy (NCBI): domain Eukaryota; kingdom Metazoa; phylum Chordata; class Actinopteri; order Myctophiformes; family Myctophidae; genus Protomyctophum; species Protomyctophum bolini. The sequence continues at coordinate 15,074,274 of NC_137874.1, read as the reverse complement.
AATTGCAGCCGTCCGTAGGTGCCCTTTGAGAGCGGTTTTGAAGGAGTCAAGGGATTCGCATGTCTTAATGACCGTTGGTAGGGCGTTTCACATTTTGGTGGCATAGGAGCGAAATGAATTTAGTCCCTTGTTTGTGCCAAATCTGGGTTGGACATGGTTTGTTGAGCTCCCTCTGGTGTTGTGGGTGTGGACTTCGTTGACATTAAGGAAGTATTTAGACAGGTACATGGGTATCTTGGTGGTGTATCGAATCTTGTGGACCAGACCCATTGCAAGTTGCTGTACTCTGTCGTCAACCCAGCCTGTCAAAGTGGGCAGGGGTGAGGTGGTTTCGGGGAGTGAGGCCAAGTAGTAGCCTGACCAGTTTGTTTTGGGAGGTCTGGAACCTTGTTTAAAGGGCCTTTGAGGTGCTGTGGTACCAAGAGGTGCATGCATAGTCGAAGAAACCTTGTACGAGGGCTCCTGTTAGGGTCTTCAAGGTGTTTTTGTTGACCAGTGAGGAGATCCTGTATAGGAATCTTGTTCTTTGGTTGACTTTTTTGATTACGTGGTTGTCAAATTATGACCGAGGCATGACACTGGTGTGGCGTCAGACAAGTCCATATGTATTGGATTTTTGTAACAGCCGCACAATATTATTAATACATATTTACCAGTAATATTAGATTTTAACTTAAAAAGATTTACTAGAACTGCTATCTATATCAGATCTTGGTGCATTTGCAGAAGTTGAGGGATTAATGTTTGATGTTATTGCACAGACATGCAAAAGTAATCTGATCTAGCCAATCAGGATTGAATATGAAAAATGTAACCGGTCCGTCTTGATCTTGACTGTAGAGATAATGTGTACTGACTTGCGTGATGTCTGGCCAAAATATGTGGGAGTAATATAAAAAAATGTGTTTTGCAAAAATCAGAAAGAAGTTACATGTCCGCACACTCCCAGTAGTATTCAACGTTTCCACCTTATCGGATTCCTGATGAAGACCCGATAGGGTCGAAACGTTGAATCCTAATAAAATACTACTGGGAGCTTAAGAACGGCGTGCGGACATCCTACCTTCTTTCTGCATGTATATGTTTTGTTCAGCACCCGTCAACTTTCTTTTTAGATGTGCATGCTTCCATTTTGGATCTTATCTTTTTGCTAAAATCAGCCTCGGCCTAATGCAAATGTGTGTGCATTTGTTTACATTTTGTTCAAAACGGACCACTCCTGCAAAATGTGTAGTGGTTTGCGTGAAAATGTGGTTTTGCGAATATTGTGCTCTGACCTCCAGGGCGTGTGCGTGCACAGTTTCACACAGATTGGTCCAACGATGCCGGAGATTAGCTGTTAACAGACAGACAGACACACACACATAAAATGATGGATGGACGGACAGACCGATGTTAGTGTGACGTCCTGTTAGTCCGATATACGTGGCTGGTTATGACTCACTTAACCGGCTTTCGCGTGCGGTTAGGGTTAAGGGTAGGTTTAGTAATGTATAGGCTTATTGGGACGTCGGACTAACGATTAGCACACCGGACAGACGATAAGGCGATTTAATTGTATTTTTGCCGTTTCTTTTTTAGGCTTCTTAATCACAAATTGCACAGGACAGATATGACAAATAACTTAGCGATTTGGGTTGGAGTTATGCCTCATTTATAGTAGTTGTGCGCTGGTGTCACGTACCGGGAAAATTGCAAATCTAACCATTTGCAGCATGACACGTTTCTGCAGCTTGCACGTATATATATATCTTTTAAATTATGTCCTCACAAGTATAGTAATATAAACATGTGCATGGGTTTGGCATGTGTGAGTGTCATGCTGGCCAACAGCCATAGCTTTGGTGTTCCTCAGGATGGCCTTTTGATCCTCCTCCAAGCAGAGATTAGCAGCAGCTATGATTGTATTGTTGTCATGATGGGTGTAGTGATGATGAGAATGCTGAGAGGACTGCCAAGAGGGTTAGACGTGCCAAGAAAGATTATTATTCCCCATGAAGAAGCACATCTGACTGCAACACATCTCATAGATCAGGGACAGTCGTCTCTGGCAGGCTGAATTCAAGGCTTGGCTATAGGCTTGTCAAAAACTATTACATCATCGCCTGATCGCAATTATTTGAGATAATCGCAGTTATTTTGCATGATCGATTCCTCGTTCATACATTTTCAAACTTTTTCCAAAAATAGCAGAAATAGCTATTCCGCTATTTAAAAATTATTTGGAAAGTATATAACATTGTTATAAATGTGTAGTTTCTTTGGGGTGCAATGTGCATATGTTTGGTCCGACACACAATATTCCAACACCCTACCCCAAACCCTAACCTAACCCTAATCCCTAACCACACGCAGGAGCTTTATTTATATAGCGCCTTTCATGACATAAAAATACAGCGCAAAGTGCTTTACAGGGCAGAAAAGAGAAAAACAAGAAAAAAAACATAAAATATAAATAATGAGGGGTTTATGCTATAATAACATGTGCAGATGTCAAACTGCAGTCGCTGACAGTCTTGTTTACATCCTTCACTGACATTCCAAGTCAACTGAGGAAGTTGTTTTGTTTTCCTCCATATGGCTCCCATACACGAGCATCTGCCATCGAATGAGTGCTTTTGACCACAATGTAGGACCGCAATTGTACTGGTTGTTGCAGACACTTTTTTTGGTTTGTTTTTTAGTGTGATAAAATGGTGTATTTATGGCGCTTTACATAGATCGTGCATTAAATTCACCTATTCATACACCGATGACAGGGGAAACCATGCAAGGCACCAACCTGCACATCAGGAGCAATTGGGGGTTCGGTGTCTTGCTCAAAGACACTTCGACACTAACTCTGGGGGATCCCGGGTTCGAACTGGCAACCTGGATGGACAATTATTTGTTAATTCAGAATGAATTAATTCCAAACAGATTCATATTGAACTGTTTACATGGAATCTGAATAAAATATTCCTCGTTCCTCATTCGTTTACATGAACAAAGCATTAATTCAATGCTACTACTAGTAAGGGAAGACACGTGTAAAATAATGAATGTATTCCAAACTCTCAGTGGCCTTGTGGTGTTGATATGGTAAATATATCCCAATTCAAACAGTCCAAACCCGAATGAAATTTATTTCGGGTCAGACCGGAATGGAATATGATGTTTACATGAGCATTTTTATTCTGAATGAGCAGACATTCTGAATACATTTGGAAAATATCTGTCCATGTAAATACAGCCACTTATTCATGTTTCTCCTTTAATTTGTCACCTGTTTTTGTTTGTCCACTGAGACACAGAGGAGTCACTGATGAGAAGGCTGCTGCGTGATCTGACCCAATTCCCAGCAAGAGCACACCTGTCCTGTAATATGCCGTACAAACAGAAAATAACTGTGTGTCTGCATAACGAACAAGTAAGTATGTCAAATCACGGTCCAGGTGGGTCCTAAAGGTTTACAGAAGTATCCATCTCTTCATGTGTGGGCCCGGTCTCACATAGCCCCCGATGGGGAACATTTTGGGAGTGAACTGTCAGGAACATTCCAAGGGCCCTGCAGTCACACTCATGAATGCCATAGTTTATGTTTATGGGTTTGAAACTCGATAAATGTCTGTTGAGTGTGTCAGTTATGTCGTGGAGGCATTTGAGGGTTCAATCCTTGCTATGAGGGATCTTGAGCAAGACGGAGTGAATCCCTTCAACGTTGCTCTAGAGGTGTGTGTGTGTGTGTGTGTGTGTGTGTGTGTGTGTGTGTGTGTGTGTGTGTGTGTGTGTGTGTGTGTGTGTGTGTGTGTGTGTGTGTATAATTGTATATATATTAAAAGTTATATAATTAGACGGACGGCAGTGGATCAGGTGCTCAGTTGCCGGTTCAATCCAGGGTGTCCCCTGAGTTAGCGTCAAAGTGTCCTTGATCAAGAAACTGAACTTAGCTGCTCCCGATATTGCACTTACATAACATGTACAGGAATTTGCTCTCAGGGCAAAAAAAATTCTCCTACCAGATGAGCATCTAGGCTATAGAACTTACTCCTGAGAATGATCTGTGATGTGACAAGACCTGTTCCAGAAAGAAGATCTCACCACTTTGCAGGTGTGCACGAAATAATGATCCTCTTTGTCTGCAGGTTCTTTTAGCACTGTAATTACCGTTAGTCGGTTTGTATAAAACCTGGGCTTGTTTGACAAGGTGTAATAAGAGTGTATAGCATACAGTACAATCCAAATGCCAAATCGAATTAAACTTTATAGGATATTATTTCCTATAGCAAGTGCAACTGAAAGTTATCCACAGAAAAGAACGTCTTACATCGTCATTTAGTGCCCTATAAACAAACATTATAAAGTCCATAGACTTGGCTGGAAAACGATTTATGTAATTAGTGCTCTTATCAAATATTGTAATATCCTCAAAGTCCATAGACTTGGCTGTGGGGGGGAAAGGAGGGGGGAAAAGGAGATTAATCAAGAAAAACAGTTAATACAAATATATCTACATATTTACATGGTGCCTGAGATAAGATTAAATGTGTGTGAGCATAGCAACAGATGTATGCTGTGCATGATATACTATGAGAAGAACAAAAGTTAATATAATATAGGGCTTAGTTAGTGTGACCAATGTCATTGATCTATTAAAAAATCACACCCGTGTGAAGTGAGGGGCTCTCTTATCATCATACGTCATCACGTTCCGTGCTCAGCCAATAAAATCATCACATTCCGTGCTACAGACACAGACACAGCTGTGCATAGGAGGGGCTAGCTGGCGACCATCAAAAACGAAATATGGAGATATGAGGTTTCCACCCGACAGTGACGATAATAACTTGATGCCTTCTTCCTACCTGCTATGGCAACACAATAGAGAGCATCATCACCGCAGGCTAGATTAGCAGATGATAGCTATGACATAGCAATTTTGCTGTCACCAACCGATGTACTGAATGAATTATTATTGAGGCCAGTCCCCTTTTCTCTGACATGACAGTATGTGTTGGCACTGAGTGACAGGGATATGACAGAATAAACATGCAATTAAAAGTGAAGTGGCTTTTCACTGTCAGAGATTTATGGCAAGAATGCAATGTCATAAATAGGCCTCCAGTGTTCTATTGTCCCGACCCAACCTCCTGAAAAAGGTCACATTTCAGCGGTTTCGGGGGGTGGGTCTGAATGGGATACTTTACATAACATCACAGGGGTATAAATCGTGGCTCAGCTGCCGTTTAGACCTCACCTGCCTGGGCAACACCGAGGTTACTCTGTACGAGCAGCAGTCGGTTGCAGCCACCTGACAGTGTCTACTATACTGTACATCTGACAGGTAAATATCAATGTCTACATCTGACAATGTCGACTCTATAGTAGTACTACCGTAATATATATCTGACACTGTCTATAGTAGTACTACCGTGATACATATCTGACAGGTATCTACAACCATTTTATGGGTGCAAATATAGCTCATAATGTGAAGATTTTCTTGGGACAGTCTCACTTTACTGTTTCGTTTGATCTCAGTTTCATTTGATCACATGTGCAGTTAACCGTGGCATGATGTTTTAGACTCTCACCTGTGAGATTGTACCTTCTTCTCTTCTCTTCTCTTCTCTTCTCTTCTCTTCTCTTCGTAGTTATCCAGCATGTCTGAAACCGGAACGTGCACTGATATCATCAACCTGCGCTACCAGGATGGCAGTGTAGGAAGCCCATCCAAGCCACAGAAGTTCAACAACCAGGACTTTGGGCAACTGAAACAAACCTTCCTCAGGAGAGGGAGGCTTTTTGTGGACGGCACCTTCCCACCTGATTACACGTCTCTTGGTAACCTGTCTGATCTGCCCCGTTCAGTGAGGAGCAGAGTGGAATGGCTCAGACCCTCTGTAAATAGGCATTTCTTCTTATTATTATTATTGTTACTGGAATTTGGTAGTTACTGCTTTTTTGTAATGCTAATTGTCCAGCATCCAATAGGGAAATGCTGGCGATGTATTAGCTGCACGTAATAATATATTTTATGAGGGTTGACTAAAATGCATTAATTTGTAGTGATGCTGCTCTCATGAGTGTATTTGTGTGTTGGTGCAGGACATTCTGAAAGCTCAAAATGGCAGGTTGGAGCCTTCTTTCTTTGTTGAAAGTGCCTCAAGATTTGACTTTGCTCAAGGAAAAGTTGGTAAGCAAATCTTCTGATTTCCAAAGTATTCATTCATGCTCACTGTATCGTGTAAAATAATGTCATATGTACTACAAATAGCTGTGGATGTTAATACGTGTAATAAGTCACACGTGGTTGCAGTGAAAGGGAATAGTGTGAATATAGTTTGTCTCTCATTCACTATAGGTAACTGCTGGTTTTTGGCTGCAATTGCATCGCTAACATTCCAGAAAGATTTGATGGTGCAAGTTGTACCCACTGAACAAGACTTTGAGGATTATGCAGGAATCTTTCATTTCAGGGTAAAATAATAAGCATTTAAGTTTGATCTGACTGCATGATGTAAACCTGTCTCTATTGACATGACATATTTGACAAAGTATGACAAAGTAATTTGTGCCGGAGACAGCTGTGATTAATATGAAACAAACGTCTCCTCTCCTCCCCATGCCAGTTCTGGAGGTTTGGAAAGTGGGTGGATGTCGTCATTGATGATTACCTTCCGACGTTCCAAAGGGAGCTTCTGTCCGTGTCTGCCAAAACCAGGAATGAGTTCTGGGTCCCTCTGCTGGAGAAGGCCTATGCCAAGTATGTTGACCTACTGTTAATGTGTTAATGTGACAACGGTAATCAGTAAAGTATGTTGGGTTTTTGGACCGATGATCCCCAATAGTGTACTTTCACATTGCTACTTGTGATCTTTACCTTAAACTTTGTGAGCTTTACGTGCACAACATGCACCAGCTGTGCACCAGCTGTGCACCAGCTGTGCAGTGCCCGTGTCATCATGACACCTGTGACATGACCACTCTGCTTTATGTTTGTGGCAGGGTGTGTGGTTCGTACTCAGACATGAACGCTGGCCTTCCATCAGAGGCCTTCAAGGACTTCTCTGGGGGCGTGCACATGACGTACAAACTCAAGGAGGTCCACGACAGAAACCATGATGAGGTGCTGTGGGGTCAGCTGACCAGAGCCACCAAATGCAAATCTATGATTTGCTCCGGCACTGCCCAGAAAGGGGTAACGATTCCTCTTCTCTCTTTCTATCTTTCCACTAAGTCAAAATGCGACATTAAAAACCTGTCATTTCTACAGAATAGTGAACATGGTGCTTGTGTGTTCCAGGATACAATCGTGAATACCGTGGCAGACAGTGGCATTGTGGACGCACACGCCTACTCTATCACAGCAGTAACTGAGGTACATTCTATGTATACATGCATGTATTCAGTTCAGAAAGGATGAAACTTGAAAAGGAACATACTTGCTGGATATTAGTCTTGTGTAACCAGAAAAAAATAATTAAAGAACGTATGCAAAGACTTTTGGACGGTATCAGTATTGGTTTTCAAAGCACTGGGCGTAGGTTTGTTATAGCACTGGTTCTAGCCCATGGATTTAATTGATACGTCCCCAAATGTAAAGATAAGAGATGTCTGGTCGTCTGGCTATGCTAGATTGGCTTGATATCATCAGAAGGCATTAGTAGTGATATGAAAGGGACAAGGGGCAGCAGTGGATCAGGAGGTAAAACAGTCATCTTGGAATCCGAAGGTTCCAGGTTCGATTTTCAGAGCATCAATATGATCAATCCCATGATACAGGAAGGTTTACAATTGAAAGAAAGAAAGGAAAAACTAAATGCTGACAAAGGTGAGTGATTTGTCTGAAAATGTACATTTGTAGGTTCAAGATGGCAGGTCCAAAGTGAGGCTTGTGCGAGTGATGAATCCTTGGGGAGAGAAGGAATGGAATGGAAAATGGAGTGACAAGTAAGTAAAACAAATGCAAACGAAAACTCAATGCAGCATGTTGCACAACTAGACAGCCTGAAACGGCTGAGAACCACTGGTGTAAAGAATAGTTCCATAAATAAAATAACTAATAATATATCTAATTACCGCATGTAAACATTGGACAGTGTTCACAGTCATGCATGCTTTCTCAATAACTGTTTTATTCTTGTGTGCAGGTCAAGTTGGTGGGACCGCGTCAGCTCTGAGGATAGGGCTAAATGTGTGAAGAGAGACGATGGAGAGTTTTGGTAAAATATCAATGTCATTTTATGATGCGTTAAAGCGTGCAATAAACACATTCTATCATTTTTATAGTTTCAAATAAGCATAATTATTGGTGTTTCCTTTGTTGCAATAAATCATATGTATGTTTATGTGGTTTTTTATTGTTTTGTAATCTGTCGTCTGTGTGTGTGTGTGCGCGCGCGCGGGTCTGTCAGGATGGAGTTGGAGGATTTCTGTCAACACTTTCAAATCCTGACCATCTGCTGTGAGAACCCCAACTTCATAGACGGTGACGTGATCACCCAGTGGAAGGTTATGATCTATGATGGAGAATGGGTATCAGGGAGAACTGCAGGGGGCAGCCTCAGTAACTGTAAGTGAAGTCATTTATTAACCTTAACCTACTGTAGGTACAATATATTTGACCTATAGGCATGATCCCGCAGGTCCCCCATATTCTTGTATAAGTGTATCGGGCTGTTTAACAGTTTGCACAGCGAAATCAACAAAAAGGAAGACATCGTAATATATAGATACTGTAAGAGCCAATACTCATTTGCCCAAACGTGTAATACTTAAGTGTCGTCTTAAATTGTTAGCAGTATCATCTATTTTCTTTTGACAACTTGACAGTCCAATTAGAACATGCTGGACATGATGCAGAAATCATAATCCTTGTTCCTGGCTTTCTCCTTTCTGAGAAAGCCTGCCAACAAAGGTTACCTGACCAAAGCAACTTTTGATATTTTGGCTCAAGCTGATTGGAGTGTGTCAACTTCCTGGTTCAACTCTCTCAACTATCTCCATCGCATCCGATTCAACCCAAAACAAGTGTGTACATCTGAGATGTTGGATGGCAGAACAGAACAACAGCACTTGTGTTTTAAAAAAACCTTTTTCCCCCTTGACCTCTAGCAACCTTCTCGACGAATCCTCAGTTTCGCATCACCGTGACAGAAATAGACGAGGAGGAGAAGGAAGACAAGAATGTCCTGCTGTCTCTGATGCAAATTCCCACTCAACGCTATCGCAACGACGAAAGACTCAGACCAATTGGAATCACTGTCTTTGAGGTGGGTGGTTTCATCACGTCAACTGGTGTACTACTGAAGTCCTATCTCACTGCCTTAGGTTACATGACTGATTTGTGTAATCAATGTTTATAATCTCCAAAGGAAATTTAAATAAAATCTAGACATAGCACTGATTATGACAGAATCGGATTTGACAATTGCTGGTGAAACTATACTTGGACTTTGACACTGTTTCTTTTCTTTTTTTACATTAAATTCAACAGCTGCCTGCTGGGGTAAGTAACGCTTCACAAAGAAACACTCAATTTCATAGTGAAAACTAAGTTCATCAACATCAATGACAAAGTCGTTGTCGACTAAATTGAATAATTTCCTATCATTCCATCCAGACAAAAGCGGGACGCATTGAGAGAGAGTTCTTCAGGAGAAACTCGCCTCTGAAGAGAATCCAACTCTATGGCTATGAGAGAGACTTGATCGAGCAGCACAGTCTGAAGCCTGGAGAATATGTGGTTGTCCCATCCATCATGAAAGCCTACGCCCCCGGAAAGTTTGTCCTCTCCGTCTACACCAAGACAGAGACGTCCATTGAGTAAGTGCCCCAGGGTTCATTTTGTCGACTAGAACAGGCGGGGTTCTCAACGTTTTTGGCTGGGGACCCCCGTAAAGGCTTTTGCCATGTCTCGCGACCCCCGCTCCGCCCCCCTCCCCACCACCAATACAAATTAACCGCTATAATCTTCTAATTATAATTGCACCAAGTCTCTGTGTGTGTGTACTGTGAACGTACGTCTGTAATCCATGTAACTCAAGAACCGTTCGCCCCACCAACTTCAAATTCGACACACATGTTCCACTGAGGGTTAAGTTTAGGAATATAGTTAGTTTTAGGCATAGTTTAACTGAGGTTAAGGTAAATAGGAATATGGTTAGGTTTAACCGTTTAAGCATTGTTTACTTAGGTAGGTTACTTTAGGAATACCAGGCTGAGCAGTTCCGCCGGCTTTACGCCCGGGGCGAGTTGGTACATAGGCGACCTGTTTGGTATTCAAACTAAGACTAAATATATTGACATGTCATCACCAAATGAAAACTACTACTAGACAATAATGTTAGGGAGGGCCTAGTGGATAAGAGATCCAGGAGAACAAAAAGACAAGTAATTTCATGCAGCGCGATTTAAGATGACTGAAATATGACTAAATTACATTCTATTCAAATGACTATAACTAAATCAAAATTTGCTGTCAGAATTAACACTGATACAAAAGATGTCAGACAGCATGAGACAACCGGAAAACTAAAACAACACATCTGCTGTTTGCAAAATGTACCTGAAATAGTGAAATTGTTTTCACGTCAAGGGAAACTAAATTGTGACGCTAAACTATAGGCATTATACCGTTTCATATTAAGCAGAACCAATTTAGACTTTAGAGGATATCTTTTTTTTTTATCAGGCAACATTTTGGCTCCAATAAAGCTGCTTAGCTAGACGAGATTTCACTACTACTATACACAGTATATTAGTGTGTACTGTGTAGTAGGCCTACTAGGCTTCTGTCAGAAAATTTAAAGTCAAGTGCCAGTAATTTTCAAAAAGTTCAAAACAAATCTCTTCCTCTGTAAATGCAGGCCACACCATGAAGGTGAAGATGATCATGATGATGAAGACCACCTCATTCTGCCTACCCCTCCCAAGGTATAAAATAAAGTGAATGGTGCTGGATACTAGCTATGATTTAGCATTTTAACCATAGACTGTAAAAAATATGATTTGACCATAATTTTCCAAAAAGAATATTATGACATGAGAAATGAGACTTTAAACTAGTGACTGGAAGCAGAAAGTATTCATGACCATGTTTATTAAGGTAATACAGTCTAGGTGAAGTTGGGCCCAAATACATGGACCTCTATGGAGATATGGGTTTTTTTGGGCCCAATGACAGCGCCACAACAGGCCATTATATGAACTTTCAGGAAGTCCCGATTTCCTTAGTGGCTTCACAAAATATCTGTCTGACTGCCCCCCTGATTTTAACGTACAATCTCCAGGTCGTGGTATGACCTGATAATATTTTCATTTTGCTCTAAAGCCTGTTGTCCCAGCTGAAAAGTCTTCGGTCTACGACATATTCAAGACTTATGCTGATCAGGTGAGTGATCTTTTTCCCGTCTCTATGACCATCCCTCCCTCCCTCAATCCGTCTCACGCATTCACTTGTCTGTCTGTGGTGCCCCTCGTAAGCCGCATTTTCTGTTTTCTGTCCCTCCTGTCCCATGGGGTCAATACACACATTGACCTTCCGTCCCTCCTGTCCTTGCTTGGGATCAGAATGGGGAGCTGAATGCTTGGCAGCTGCGGAAGCTCCTCAACGAAACAATTGCCAAGGGTGAGTCAGTTAATCTGCCATTAGGCTACTTCCTGTCCTGAACATCACCTGCTGGGGATGCAGCTCTCTTTATTGTCCGTCTGTTGTTACTTTCACAGGCGGCAGTGACTTATTTGATTGGAGCGCCTGTCGGACCATGATCAGTGTGGTGGATGTATCCTTCGGTCGTTTTCATGTTTCAACTCATTTAGTGTAGCTGCATGTACTTAGGTTATTATTTTAATTTGTAGTTATTTTACAAATTGCTAATGTTTGACTATATTTATTTAATCATTCCACAGTTTTTAGCTGTTGTTTTTTTCTCATACTGTATGGTTTACATGAAACATCCTTAATGTAATTAAGGCTGACCGAATGGGGAGAATGACCTTCAAAGAATTCTCAACTCTCTGGAGCAAGTTTGAAGACTTCAAGGTAAAGTATAAAATTAGCAACAAAACAAATAAAACATTTTATTAATTGATTGATTGATTGATTGATTGATTGATTGATTGATCGATAGATTGATCGATTGACACCAGCATAAGTCTGTGCCTGAACCCCAGTGTTTAGATGTGTATATGCAAACAGTAACACATCTAAACAACTACCGCTATATGAAACAGGAGTTTTGTAATATCCACAGTGTATTTGCGAACTTTCTAAAACCTTTCACTTTTTGTATTTCTGATTTTTTTCCAGAAAATCTTCAATCGATCAAACGTCTCCAAAACAGGAACTCTGGAATTCGCCGAGTTGAAAAGGGCAGTCCAGGCTGCAGGTAAGGTCAATCTGTGACCTCTGTCGGGTGGAAACCTCATGTGTCCAAAAACAGTTACTTATCAGGATTCAAATTCAAAAATATCATAAGTAGCAGATCTACATGCTCAAAATGCGCCACGTAGTGCAGCTCGCGCCGTGTTTCAGTCTTGCATATCTGCTACTTTTGTTTTACGGGAAAATAATTAATAAAATAAAAACACACCAAATTTTAAATATGGAGATAATAGGTTTCTGCCTGACAGCAATGATAGCATGACGAGTAGTGAAGAATCAGGGAAAGCACTTTATACTTCTACTCATGGTAGGTTGTACTTTATTGTTACATATTGTGTACAGGTACATAAGAGTAAAACTTATTTTGGTTTGGCTTCCTTCAGACAATGAGACAGCATAGAGATAATTAACAACACCAGTAGAATAATTATACAAAATACGGAAGAGGAAGAGAATAAAATAGATTCAAGAGCATCATCAAATCAAATGTGCATGTGCATATATAATCTTGGTATATTGCATTGTATATATACTGCGTGCTTTCTTTCCCCATGCATTCTCCCCCTGCAGACATAGAGCTGGATGAGAACATGGTGTGGCTGCAGCACAGCTTGCTGCAGGGGGACGCCTCCATCTCTCTTGTGGACTTCCTCACCCTCATGCTCCGCATAGACAACTTGGCGAGTGAGTGACACAGACAGGCACGCAGCCAATCACAGTGACACAGACAGGCACGCAGCCAATCACAGAGAGACACAGAGTGACACAGACAGGCACGCAGCCAATCACGCTGTGGTGGAGAAAAGTACAAGTCTGGAATTCAGAATTTACGAAAGTATTGGTATCAAAATGTATTTAGGGTACCAAAAGTATACCTAATGCAGAAGGTCCCATATTTACACGTTTTCAAATGTATAAAATGTGTAAATATCTTTTGAAAATAGCTCACAATGCGCATTGCATCGCGAGGCATTGTGAGCTCAGAGCTTGTTGATCGGCGATTTTCAAATGGCCGAAAATGTATACATATGTAAAGTGGTTACTGTACGTTTTGTAATAGTAATCAAAATCTACAAAATAAAGTAACTAATAAGTTCTCAAATAATTGTTGTACAATAATTGCCTTTGAGATGTAATGGAGTAGAAGTAAAAGTACTGAAGATTGGAAATACTCCAGTATGCCACCTCAAAATTGTACATTACATGAGTAAATATACTTAGTTACTTTCCACCACTGCTGGTTTTCAAAACACAAAGTAGATTAAAGTGACTCCATATTGGTACAAAGAGGCTGCTGTGACAAATATATACTCCACCATTCTGTATTTAATATGTAAATTACCTTCACCATTCTGTATTTAATATGTAAATTACCTTCACCATTCTGTATTTAATATGTAAATTACCTTCACCATTCTGTATTTAATATGTAAATTACCTTCACCATTCTGTATTTAATATGTAAATTACCTTCACCATTCTGTATTTAATATGTAAATTACCTTCACCATTCTGTATTTAATATGTAAATTTGATATTATTTAAATGCAACTGCAGTTTGTAGGTAAATTGTCTTTGCCTTGGTTAAAAAAAAGGAATCTAATTTCAATATTGCTTTTGGTAGCCAAATCCAGTGCACTTAAAAATGATGATGATATATGTGATTTGATTGAATTACAGAAAAATTCAATGATAAGTCCTCAGATGGGTTCATAACCATGGATTGGAATGAAGTAAGTTTGATTACCGTCATGATGCGTCATCTATATATAAAATACACAGGCCTGTTACTAAGGCAAAATAAATCAATGATGTGAATGACTGTAAATAATGATCTTGACTAATAACTCTCCTTTGTTTCAGTTTGCAGCTGACTTCATGTTTATGTAGGGATATAGCTCTGACAGTACATGAGAGCACGAAGAGTGGAGGAAAACGTGGAACTATATATGGCTTTGTTCATTGTGGTTATCTTTTTGTTCTGAACTATCAAATCACAGAGAAATATTACCGTACATCTCGATACTATCCATGTTCACTCGGTCGGACGCTTCTGCATGGTCAACATTTTAGCACTGATTATATCTTGACTATGTTGTTTAACTTATATATTCAGTTCTAATATCTGCACATGCATAAGCTATTAGGGGATTTTATCTCAATCATTGAATTTCACTGCTAAGGCTCTATTGTCTTTTTCTATGCATGACATAATTTAAGTCAATGCCCCTCTGATTTCTCCTGCATCTTCTTGTATTAGCCTACTACTTAGGATACCAGAGTGATAGCATATACTGTAGCTTCCAAGTCAGCATTGAGTAAACACTATGGACATCATGCTGTTCTGTATTCACTATCATGTTTGGGATGGGTCTGTAAACTATACAAACAATGCTCTGAGTTTCCACTGTTGATCTCCTTGGACCCATTAAATCGCACATCAACATCTGTCTGTCTCTCTGTCTCATCTTTGACTGAATGTCGTTTGGGTTGCCTGAATGAATTCTGTTTGCTGGCAACAGCTAGAGGGTTCAACAGTTGGTTCTCCAAACTCTTCATTAGAAGTATTTTGGCTAATGGCTACCCGATAGTTGAGTTGTTAGGGCGCGTGCTCTAATGCGTTACTGAGGGGGCAGATAAGCCCTCAGTTTGATTCCGGGTCATTTGCTGCATGTGAGTCCCTTTCTATCCCTCCATGTTTCCTTTCTCTCTCCACTGTACATCTATCATCCAGCAGTAGCAGTCCTATAGTGCCCTCTCCTGGCCTGGAATACAGGTGCAAAGCTTCCCACCCAGTCTTACCATTTAGTCAGTACAGTGCTTAGCTGTGAAGTCCTTTCTGCTGGCTCACTGAACTTGGACCTTCCTTTCTTGACTTGTACAGGGTTTCTCACGTGCACAAGGCTTCCTGGGTGCAGTATCATGTCTCTTGGCAGGCAACAGTGTATGTTTCATCATGTGTATCTGTTTCTTTGCGACTTTGGATAGTTTTGTTCTCATCTTTATTCCATAAATGAGCTGGAAGGGTGAAGTCCCTGTGCTCAGGAAGCTTTAGTGCACAGTGGACCAACACCTCTGGTCACTTTGAACAGTAGTCCACTGTAATATAACTTGCAGGGCCAGTCTATTTGGGTTCTCATTCAGATTGCAAATGGGCTAGCCTCGGAAACCCAGACATTAAATGGGCCAACACAACAATGTGTAGTCTAGTGCAAGCTTTTGCCATGCAGGTTCCATGAGTCAGGAAGCTTTGTGCATGTGAGAAAAGTCTTAACCACTTCATAACTGGAAATCCTAACAGAAAGAAGTTGAGGTGTGATTTAATGGATCCAAGGAGATGAACTACAGTGGCCACTCGGAACATGGTTTATCTATAGTTTAGGCCAGTGATACTCAACCTCAGGCCCGCGGGCCACATCAGGCCCGCGGGACCATTATGACTGGCCCACCAATGAAAATCTAAAAAAAAGAAGAAAAAAAAATCTGGAAAATGAAATAAAAATAAATAAGTTATCTTTAATTACATTATTATAAGTAATACTATTAGAGTTGTACTATTACTCGAACGAAAATAAAAGCTTGGGGGGGGGGGGCGATGCAATGCAAATGAAAGACATATACTGTGTATCCCTATTCCCTGACATAATGAAACCCAGCTGCCATTAATAGTTGGAAATGGAAATGGAAATTGCGGAAATGGAAATTGCGGAAATTGTAATTGCGGAAATGGTGGAAATGGTAATTGCGGAAATTGCGGAAATGGTGGAAATGGAAATTGCGGAAATTGCGGAAATGGAAATTGAGGAAATTGCGGAAATGGAAATTGAGGAAATTGCGGAAATGGTAATTGCGGAAATTGCTCTTCACTTATAGCTATCTATTTTCAGGTAGATTGTTTTATTTTACTCAGTCAGCCATATCACTACTCATTTTTTTTCATGAAAAAGGTCATAGCTGGGTAATCTATTTTCAGGCAAATTGTGTTTATTGTATTTTATTTTACTCAGCCATAACAATTTATTTTCTGTTAACCAACTTGCTGGCTGGCAGGCAGGCAGACAGCTACTCATAGACAGGCAGACAGACAGACAGCTACTCATGGAGAATTGGACAGGCAGGCAGTCAGACAGCTACTCATAGACAGGCAGACAGACAGCTACTCATGGAGAATTGGACAGGCAGGCAGACAGCTACTCATGGACAATTGGACAGGCAGGAAGGCAGACAGCTACTCATAGACAGACAGCTACTCATGGACAATTGGACAGGCAGGAAGGCAGACTGCTACTCATAGACAGACAGACAGCTACTCATAGACAGGCAGACAGACAGCTACTCATGGAGAATTGGACAGGCAGGCAGACAGCTACTCATGGACAATTGGACAGGCAGGAAGGCAGACAGCTACTCATAGACAGACAGACAGCTACTCATGGACAATTGGACAGGCAGGAAGGCAGACAGCTACTCATAGACAGACAGACAGCTACTCATAGACAATTGGGCAGGCAGGCAGACAGCTACTCATAGACAGACAGACAGCTACTCATGGACAATTGGACAGGCAGGAAGGCAGACAGCTACTCATAGACAGGCAGACAGACAGCTACTCATGGACAATTAGGCAGGCAGGCAGACAGCTACTCATAGACAGGCAGACAGACAGCTACTCATGGACAATTAGGCAGGCAGGCAGACAGCTACTCAGACAGGCAGACAGACAGCTACTCATGGACAGGCAGGCAGACAGCTACTCATAGACAGGCAGACAGTAAGACAGCTACTCATTGACAGACAGACAAATAACTACTCATGGACAGACAGACAGACAGGCAGGCAGGCAGGCAGGCAAAGAGCTACTCATGTTATGTTATTATGTTATTATAACAGCTACTCATGTTATGTGCAATAATTTGTGCAGTTATGGAAACAGCTCTTTGTGTTTATGCAAGAAAATGTAACACATTTATTTATTTACATATTGTGTGCATGCACATTGTACTTTGATACATTTTGCGAAAATAAAGCAATTGAAAGAGAGAAGTTATCAAGTATCATTAATGTCGTAATTTTATCTACTGGCCCCTTGCCATTTTTGTAATGTGGCCCACAGGTAAATCTATTTGAGTATCCCTGGTTTAGGCTACAGACCTATCTCCAACATAGTCTAAATACACAACAGCACGATGCCCAACTCCATCCATAGTGTTTACTCATTGCTGACTTGTAGACTATCATCTAGTATCCTATAATACAAGTTGGACAGATCTAAGGAGGACTATAATGTCATTCATAGTAAAATACAATATAGAGCTATGTGTTCAACTTTGAATGATCAAGCCATGTCATGGATCGATCAAGATGTGAGGTCGGCAGCAGTTTCATTAATTGTGTTGTAGGAACATGGCCTTTAAAGCTCCATTTCACAATGCTATGCCACCACCTACTGATAAACAGGTGGAATTTTGATAACAAGCTGCTGTTTCAAAACGAGCCAGATCTCCCCCTGTCTATCAAAAACCTAAAGCCAGTTTTATGATCATGTCCTGTGTGTTATCATGTGAAGACTGAGGGTTTGCTTTTTTTCATTCTTCCATCATTCTTCCATCCTGCGTCGGCTGATCTGTGTGCATGGAAGGGTTTGTAGGGTCCAATCAAACTTGCAAGATATGGGAGTGCCATACCTTTGGGAGCCAATGGAGGGGGAGACATTTGAGAATTTTGGCTGGTTAAAGACAAAGTGAGCTGCAAACTTAATCACCAAGTTGGAGCTGTGCATGAAAGCGCAGTTGTGGCTGTATACAGGGAGACTTAGACGGTTCAGGACCAGGGGGGCAGTCAGACGGATATTTTGTGAAGCCACTAAGGAAATGAAAGTTCATATAATGGCCTGTTGTGGCGCTCTCACTGGGTTTAGAAAAACCCATAGCCCCATAGAAGTCCATGTATTTTGGCCCAACTTCACCTAGACTGTATTACCTTAATACATGGTATTGAATACTTCAAAAAATATATATATATAATTTCTTTGTATATATCCTCTCTTCATAATGTAAATAATATCCCAAGCGGCACACTTTACTACTTCTTTCGATGGAAATAAGCGAACTAGCATAACACCCCATAGCCCCATTCAATTCCCATTCAATGCAATGCAATTAATTGAGGGCTTATGGTAGGGAAAATAGCCAATAAGGAGTTTTTGCACAAAAAAACACCTGGACCTCTTTGGTGGGGACGTAACAACTACAAAGAAAGGTAAGAAAGATAAGAAAGCATTCTAGCATGGAATTATCCTTTAAACTCTAGCGACCTATTTTGGGCATGTCATAAAAATGAAAAAATTAAATGAATTAAATGTGCAGAATGGCCATTTAGTGGTTATGTGGTATTTTTGTGCTTCCAGCCAGCCATGCTCTTTTTGTGCTCTGTTTGGATTTGTGATTTCCCTGTCCTGTCTTTTCATTTTACCCTCCGTGATCATAAAGCCTCTTTTATATGTCTCTGTCCTTGGGCTCTGCAATAGGGGAGAGAGTGCTATCATGTGCTCCATCTTCTCAATGAGGCCCTGAATCTCCTGCATCATTCCCCTCATGACGTGACGTGAGGCTGTTGTTGGATGCCATTGAGAGGCTATAGTGCGTCGCTTCAGATATTATTATGTTTTGCAGCGGCAGCGGAACCAGCTTGTCTGTCTGGCATTTGCCTCTCACTGTAGGCTCTATCTAATCTCAACAAGCACAAGCACTATAGTCGGTCAGGATACAGGATAGGTGGGCGCTATAAACTACATCTGGGCACCTTGATGTCAAATTGGCTAGTTTGTCCAAAATGTGAAACAAAAATCACACCTGTGTGAAGTGAGTGGTGTGGGGGTCCCCGGGGGGGTCCCAGGAAGTTCCAGACCCACAGCACCACAGCCAGGGTGCCGGCCCGGTTCCCGGTGAGCTGCACGTCCGAAACGGTAGAGAAATGAGAGTGGGGGTCCCCGGAACATCCAGACTCCCAGGAACACGCCCAGGGGGCCGGGCCAATACCGGTGAGCCGCCTCACATCCGAAACTGTTGAGAAATGACAGAGTTACCGTGTGGGGGTCCCTCTACTGTACCCTCTACTGTACTGTAGTCACTGTACTGTACTGGCACACCCGAAAGCATATACAGTTAATTTGTGCTTGTGTGTTTGTGTGTGTGTTAGGTTGCGCATAGGTGGTGAAAAACAACCATGCTATTTTCGTGCTCATACCCAGGCACCCAGCCAGCCAGCCAGCCAGCCACACACATAGCTCTGTAAGGGAGTGGTTGCACCACTCAAAAATCTAATATTTGAAAAATGGCCTTATAAAGTAGTAGGCTTTGATGTGAACATGCACGTTTGCGGTTCATCATGATCAGACTTAATTGTATCCTTCAACTTCTCATGATGGATAAAAAGGTTTTATTGCAATTTGTACTGTAGAAATATTAATGTTAATTAGCGATTGTTTAGCCTAAGCATCTTCATAGCATCATGTATATACTTTAGGCTACTACTTAAAAACATTTTCCTATTTCTTCACCAAATAACTCCTTTGTGCCCACGGTCCACCTATCCTGTTACCAGCATGACTTTTGTTCTTCTGGCATCTCACTTACATGAACAACAATTCCTACAATGCAATGAAAACAAAAAAACAGTATTTGGCTTACTTTTATCCCCAGAAATAAAGGAAAAACAGCGCCCTCTTGACGGAGTGGAGAGACTACTTTTATCCAGTTTTTATCCTAATCTTAAAACCAGACTACGCCCACCTGGGCATAAAAAACACACCAAAGAACCCAAGAACGTGGCTCTCTCTCGCTGCGGGACTGCCTTTTAACAGAGCTTTCGTCCAGGTGGGCGTGTTTTTTTTAGGTTATTCTGTGAGGTTCTGTACCAGTGTACTCACTGTACTGTAGTGTAGGTATGGGCGTACCTGCTTTTCGCCATCTTTGTTAAAGAAGAGAAGACGAGCCTGGGTTTGGGTTTGTGAGGTTAGGGTTAAGGTTAGGTTTAGGCATAGTTTGTGTGAGGTTAAGGACATGTTAAAGGTTAGGTTTAATCATATAACCACCGTGGTTATATGATTTTATTATGACTGGTTAAACCACGCCCACTTGGTCGAAAAAGCTCTGCGAAAAAAGTCCGCTCTCGCACTGCTGCTGCACACATTTGCACTTTCGCGATAAAGTGACCAAAGCGTGTGTCAATCAAATAAAAATGAATTAACGGACAACAGTGGTCAGATATTTAGTGCAGGCCTTTCAAATAAATATTTAATATGAACCGAACAGCGAACACTGAATACAACCCGTAGTTCTGTGATTCTGTCCCGCTGTATGACAGGCTTGTTTTGTATTTATGTTCGAATGTGCCGTTTTTGGATCCAGTCAGAAGACTCAGAGCAACATGGCGTTCCCCAGTAAACAGTAAGTATGTTGCAGTTGCGGATATAAGATACCGTCGTTGTGGAGACGTGTAGCTCGATCGATCGTAACGAAAGCTATGCAATTAATGCACAGATATTGTGTAATGATGATGGGCTGGGACCGTGTCGGTCGATTTACTTATTGCTACCGCGTTTGCTTGATTATTAATCGTCAAGTACGTGCGCCAATAGCATACCGGTAATTAATAAATTATGTTAACGGTTGTGATCAACAAAGAGGTTCAGAGTATTCTGAATTAAAAATGACAATTAGAAATAACATGCATATGCATTTTTTTATTTAAACAAATAAAGATCCACCCAAAGTCAACAGGATTGTCAGTAAAGCAATGTTTTCAACTGATATGCAAAATTACGCCCTAATACCAAGTAATATTCCGTCCCATTAGTATCACAAATTCACAACTGCAGATGTATGTAGACTATTTGTAGACTTATTTGTATTTATATTTGCTTGCATGAGAATCTGTTGTTATTTAACCCAATTTGAATTATGTGGTTTGGTTGTGGTTCTCTGTATTGCCTGGTATATGAAGGTACAAGTGAAGCAGGTGACAAGATTGATGCAGACAGAACTTTGCCAAATTTGTCCTTCTCTATCAAATAATCTCTATGAAATATATGAATATTCATAGAGCTGGGGACTTGATTTATAGTTGGGAACCAAATAGACCCTTTTGGGTGTGTAACTACTAATTACAAATGTACACTATATTACACCATCAGAGTTAAATTAGCACTGAGAATTTTGCAGTGTAGATTAGGGTCCAGGAGATAATAATAAAGTATCGATGAGGGGGGGTCCGTGGCCTGATGCGTGTCAAAGTGGGTGTCCTTGAAAAGTAGCTCAAGAATTCCCAGGACCCAAACTAGTGAAAATAGCAGATCTGCAAGCTCACAATTCATGCCGTTTGTGTTTGATTGATTGATTGAAAATTGTATTCCCAGTAACTATGTAGAATGTACCCGAGTCATCCGCCAACAGGAACAGTCACAGCCACAGGCTGATATCATGTCAAGGTTGTAGATCTGCTATTTTCAGCTTCTTAAACGTTTTTCTTATTTATTGATGGAAATTATTAGATTTTTCCTTTTTATTTGTGAATTACAGTACTTCTAAAAAATGATGTTGGAATTGTCTTCTAACTCATTGCTTGATGTTTTCTTTCTTTCTGTTATTGTTTTACAGTATATGCTTTATGTAGGAAACGAATAAAGGGTCACAAGTACATAATCCCCTGTACCCATACAAATTGGTCCTCTACAATGCTCTATAGAAACAATGCTCTAGTCTATTCCATGTGTGTTGGATCTTCTCCACAGGTATGGGCTGCTCTTGTCCCAGAAGAAGGTAACATCTAAGGCTCCAAACCTATTGCAGAGACCTTCAGTGTTTGGTGATGACTCTGATGATGAGGTAGTCACAGTATTTTTTTAATAAAATAGTAGGTGCATTAGAAATAGTTGTTTTCAATGCGTTTTTCTTTTTTCCCCCTGCAGGCTAGGTTTTTTTGTTCCCTAGTTTTGTCCGTTTTTTATTTCTGTATTATAGTTATTCAGTGGAGGATATACTGTATGCGTTTGTAGCTAATATCCTATATTGAATATAGTATTTCCTCAACCCCCAACCTTTTGTATTCGTCAAGCCCCTCCAGATAGCATGTTATTGGGTGGCGACAGCCCAAATAGACTGACTGAAGGTGTATTTAGCATTTGATGCTTTGTGTTCATACAGACCTCAGTGGGAGAGAGTCTACAGAAAGAGGCTGTGAAGAAGAGGATGATGAAGCAGGTACAGTCGGATGGAGTACTGTGCAAAGTGCAGGCAACCATTTTGGATCTAATGATTATCAAACATTAGCCAATGTTTCTGCGGCCTTCATGTTCTCTTCTCTCTGTCCCTACATCAGACTCGCTTGGAGATGCACAAGGCCTTGGAACAGGACAGCACTGTGTACGACTATGATGCCGTGTATGATGACATTCAGCAAAAGAGGCTGGAGAGCAACAAAAAAGTTCTAGGGGGAGCGGAGAAAAAGGTGAAGTCCAATTGAACGGTAACATGTAAACCCAGCAGTCACCTGGTCATTTACTTGCTTCAATATGATCAGTTGCTAGTATTGGGCCTGCATCCTTTTCAAATGGTATCCCAGGAGCGTAATTTATGGAGGGCAGGGGACACACGGTGTGCACTGTGTACATGCCTAGGCATGTCATAATAATAATAATTCCTGAAATTTATATAGCACTCAAAGTCACTTTAAATGTGTGTGTGGGGTCGAGGGAAAAACTGTATTTGGGGAAAAATGAAGAAAAAAGTATTAAAAGCAACAACACGGCAAAGGGGGCTTCTCTGACGTGTTTGTGGCGGCGGCAGCCACAGAGACAGCCTTGTTGCCCCCGGTTCGGAGCCTGGTCCCGGGGACCTCAAGGAGATCGCCATCACTGGACCTGAGGGAACGAGACGGGACATGCAGCTGGAGCAGGTCAGACAGGTAGGGGAAGCCAGGCTGTGTGGACGGAGTGCCTTGTAGGTGGTGAGCAACATTTTAAAGTGGATTCTTTGTTTGACAGGCAGCCAGTGGAGGTCGTGGAGGACTGGTGTGATATGGTCTCTGGAGCGGGTACTGGTGAGCAGGCGGGCAGCTGAGTTTTGAACATATTGGAGTCTATTGAGGGCTTTGGAGCTGGTGGGATGTTGTTGCAGTAGATGAGTGTTCTGGCGCCAGTGAATTTCAGGGGGGGGGGGGGACGTGCAATGTTCTTAAGGTGGAAGAAGGCTGTGGTTCACGTGGGAAAGGAATGGGGTCAAAAATGACACCAAGGTTGTTGATGTGGGTGGAGGTTTTGACAAGGGAGCCATCGATGTTAAGTGAGAAGTCCTGAGTGGAGCGGGTAAGGGAGTTGGGGCCAATGATGATGATTTGTGATTTATTGTTGAGTTTGAAAGTTATTTTGCATCCAGGTTTTTATGTCTGTGAGGCATGTGGTGGAGTGGGTGGCTGTGGTGATGGTCGTGGTAAAGTTGTGTGTCGTCATATCGGTGAAATTGAAGGCCATGATGGCGGAGCATCTGTCCAAGGGGAAGGATGTATAATGGTGAAGAGCAGGGGACCAGGCACTGGGGGCCTCGGTCTACGGAGTATATAGGGTTTATGTTTAAGTGGTTTCCATTCTCACTGACAACTCCCTTCAGCCAGCCAACAGCGTGTGTGTGTGTGTGTGTGTGTGTGTGTGTGTGTGTGTGTGTGTGTGTGTGTGTGTGTGTGTGTGATCTATCAGACAGTATTGATGTTGGCTAACATCTTATCTCTTTGTGAACGTCTTCAGCTTAGCTAGCCATAGGAAATGTCATTGTTGAATTGCACCACTCGGCTTCTTCACTCAACACATAATATGAAAGTATTTTATTTTTTGGAAAATAACTTACTGTGTCGTTAACTCAGCAGGAACAACTGCCCCAACAGGTGATAGGCAGTGAGCAGGAACAGTTTGTAGAAAGTGGAGAGGTAAGTGAGAATTATACATTATAGCAGTGTAGTTCTCAAACGTTGTGCCAAGGACTCCCAAGTTGATGTATATTTGACCGCGTAGTCGTACCCCCATCTCAAAAATATTTTGTGCCAGGGACCCCCAGAAGCAGGAACAATTGCAGATTTACAAGCCCAAATCGCAGCACAAAGTGGAGTGCTTCAGTGCTATGAGCTTGCATATCTGCTATTTTGGAATAGACAAAGTATAAAAGAATAAGTATAAAAGTGGTTCAAATGATTGTGATGCTATATTCACACCATTTTGAGAACCAATGAATTATAAAATGAAGCCATAAGGTACAAGAGGCCGTGGTACTGTACAGTATATTGCATCATGCCACGGATATTTTCTTTACGATCTATTCTAAATGACTTCAGCATATGTTACTGTTATTTTAAAAGATGTACTGAGCTGGTACTTTTTGTTATGTTTATTTTAGCTGGATCAGCAGCAGGCAGGGGTCAGTGGCAGCTCAGGCAAAGGAGTGCAAGATGGAAGAATATCTGTTGCAGATCAGAAGCAATTTTGGTCGTGTTTTGTTCCTCCTAGGGCGGTATGTGAAAAACTAAAGTCCCATTGAGGATTTGTGGCTGTACTACCTGTGTACCTAGGAATCAAAATTCCCCATGGTATCCTAATGTCCCATCTTTCTGGTTTCAAAGTCTATCTTTCTGGTCCCGTATCACACTATACTTGCTGCCATAGTGCTCGGTACCATATTAGCCTGGCATGGCCAGACTAATATTTGTAGAGCTGTTCTATTATTGTATGACATGCGCAGATTAGGGATTCCGAGATTCATCATGTGGTTAAATAGCTCCTGTCTGCGGGAATCTATGTGTAGAACTTTCTTTTCCATGGGGCAAATTAAAAAAAAATACCTCTCTGATAAACCATATTTGCATACTGGGCCCTCATTGGTACACAACTTCAGGGGCAGGGAAATCAAAACACAACCGAGCGTGGCCAGACTAATCTGCCGAGGGCACAGATTTGTCTGGTTTCCAGGCTATGTTGGTGCCTTGCATGGTTTCCTCTGCCATCAGTGTAAAGTGTGTGTGTGAATGGGTGGATGCATCATTTACATAAATGCACAATATTTCTGTCTCAAGTTCGACAAGCAGCCTGCACACTGCCGATTGCACTGTGTAAAACATTTTAAAGATTGAATTAGAAATGGAAAATGATCTGTATTGTCTAACTGTTGACACAGGCATTGAAACGATAGTGAAAATGAATCAGCCATGCAAAAAACACTCATTCGATGTTAATGAGACTGTCATTCACTGTCTATGGGGAAAGATTGACTAGTGGCTATATCTATACCTATATCTATACCTTATCCCTAAACTTATTTGCCATTTTTACTATTTTGAAAACCCCTTTAAAATAGTTCAAATAGCTGATCTACAATGTGTCGATGTAGATCGGCTAGTTGAACAATTCTTTTTGTTGTTTTTCAAAATAGTAAACAATGCCAAATAAGTTCAGGGTGGCGCAAGATAGGGCCCTAGGTGCATACTTGTAGTACAGCAGAAGAGCCACTTCTGGGACGTAACACCGGAACACATTCGCTACTCTAACACTAGACGGTGTTGCACGAAGGCACTAAGCTAATGGCAGATATGTTTTATCTTGTCTCTTGTCACACAGCCAAAGTACATTAATCAGCTGATGAAAGCAGTAGAAGACAGAAAGAAAGAACAGGAACGGAGGGATGACAGGAAGATCCAGAAGGAGAGGGAGACCGAGGGGGAGCAGTTTGCCGATAAGGAGGCCTACGTCACGTCTGCCTACAGGCAGAAACTGCAGGAGAGGAAGGAGGAGCTGGAGAAGGAGAAGAGAGAGGCTGCAATGGAAGGTCAATTGACGTAACCCATTAATACCAGATTCTACAAATGCCTTCTAAACCAGTAGTTCTCAAACGTTTTCGTGCCAATATATTTATATATATTATAAATGTTATAATTTATATATATTTGACCACGGACCTCCTCACCCCTCCCTGTTAGAAAATAGCAGATGTACAGGCTTGCAGTGCGGTACAAAGTGACACGCTTGTATGCTTGTAGATCTGCTATTTTTGAGAACCACTGTTTTAAATATAAATAGTTTTCTGAAAAACCTATGTTGCTATTACTAACTAACTAACTAACTAAAATCTAATATTACGCAAATGCTTTGGAAATTATCCAACCGAAAATATTAAAGGACCATACCGATGGTCTGACTATATATCATCATCATCATCATCATCATCATCATCATCATCATCATCATCATCATCATCATCATCATCATCATCATCATCATCATCATCATCATCATCATCATCATCATCATCATCATCATCATCATCATCATCATCATCATCATCATCATCATCATCATCATCATCATCATCATCATCATCATCATCATCATCATCATCATCATCATCATCATCATCATCATCATCATCATCATCATCATCATCATCATCATCATCATCATCATCATCATCATCATCATCATCATCATCATCATCATCATCATCATCATCATCATCATCATCATCATCATCATCATCATCATCATCATCATCATCATCATCATCATCATCATCATCATCATCATCATCATCATCATCATCATCATCATCATCATCATCATCATCATCATCATCATCATCATCATCATCATCATCATCATCATCATCATCATCATCATCATCATCATCATCATCATCATCATCATCATCATCATCATCATCATCATCATCATCATCATCATCATCATCATCATCATCATCATCATCATCATCATCATCATCATCATCATCATCATCATCATCATCATCATCATCATCATCATCATCATCATCATCATCATCATCATCATCATCATCATCATCATCATCATCATCATCATCATCATCATCATCATCATCATCATCATCATCATCATCATCATCATCATCATCATCATCATCATCATCATCATCATCATCATCATCATCATCATCATCATCATCATCATCATCATCATCATCATCATCATCATCATCATCATCATCATCATCATCATCATCATCATCATCATCATCATCATCATCATCATCATCATCATCATCATCATCATCATCATCATCATCATCATCATCATCATCATCATCATCATCATCATCATCATCATCATCATCATCATCATCATCATCATCATCATCTATCATCTATCATCATATATTATATATACTACTAAAATTCAGCGAATGTCTGTCTGAATGTCCCTGACAGCGCTTTATCTCAACATTGGCTGGCCCAATCACTCCCACTTTTCACACAGGCATGGACCATAATTATATGGAGGTCTTAATGGAGCCCTTTTTCCAATTTGACACATTAATGATTTATAATGAATTTATTAGTGGATTAAAAAATGCAAAAATGGGTATTGTACTGTCAATATGACATGAATATGAATGCAAAGTAGCGGTCCATGTGTGGACAGGCTACCTGTCGCCGTTGTGCATGGTGAGATGTGTGCAAACCGTGTAGTTTATCAGGAGAAGAATACCAAAGGATGCAATATTTATTACTGAATTAAAAACGCACCGGGCGCAGTACCCCCCCCACGGCCACAAGAGGGGGGCAAATATCTCACAACGGGTAAGGGCTAGTTGACTATAACTCGCAATATATATATATATATATATATATATATTGTTTTCAAGGAAATGATTTAATTAAGTTTATTCCAGTACAGTACAGCTGCTAGGCCCAACATGCTAAATATCATTGCATACCGTTATTTTGTGTGAAAATTACGTTGCTTTTTAAAGCGTGGATTTACTTTACAAGACTAGCTGAAGTTAGTCCCTGGGGAAAAGATTGATTCACAAACTAAATTCAGACATCAACCTTGCTGTGCTGTTTAGCCGACAATAAAGCCTGTCTTTCTGTCTGCCATCATCAGCTGCCCTGGATGTGAAGAAACAGAAGGACTTAAGTGGCTTCTACAGACACCTGCTGAATCAGACCGTCGGAGAAGAGGAGATACCAGACCGCTCGGTTGTGAAGTCAGTCAATACCTCATTGAAGCAACAATTTGATACAATTCACTATGATCCAATCATATACATAGGCATCCTTTTTCCTTTCTAATTTGAATCCGTCGTTCATGACTTCCGTAGAAATCCGAGCTCCAAGGTTGCAGACATCACTGAGAGAACGTCGCCTCTTCCGTCACCTACATTGCCAGCCTCCGGTGACCACGGCCCCAGTTCACACAGCGACAGCGACGAAGGGCAGGATCAGAAGGCTGCCTTCAGCAAGCCTGGGACCGCCTCCACACTCTCCAAACGCCACTATAGACAGAGGTCACCCGCATCAGGGAGCGGAGAAGACGAGGACAGGGAAAGAGAGAAGAGGAGCCACAGAGACCGCGAAAGAGATAGAGGGAGGGACAAAAACCGTGAGAAGGAGAGAGACCGACACAGAGATAGAGACCGAGAAAGAGACGACAGGCACGGTGCGAGGAGAGACGACAAGGACAGGAGGAAAGAAAGGGACAGAGAGGATGACAGAAGTAGGGGAAGGAAGGAAGCGGAGAGAGAGGACAG
Organism: Protomyctophum bolini; assembly: GCF_963924005.1. Lineage (NCBI taxonomy): Eukaryota > Metazoa > Chordata > Actinopteri > Myctophiformes > Myctophidae > Protomyctophum > Protomyctophum bolini. The sequence goes on along the minus strand of NC_137874.1, from coordinate 15,045,306 downwards.
GCAAGGAAGGAGAGAACGGAGTCCCAAAGAAAGAGAGAGGGAAAAGAGGCGAGACTCGGAAGAGGACAAAGGGAAGGGGAGGGACAAGGCGAAAGAGAGTAGGAAGGACTTGGAGAAGACGGCGCTGACAGATACGAAGAAGATAGACTTGGAGAAGGAGAAGAGAGTCACGCAGAGGATAGAGGTGGCAGGCGAGGGAGTGAAGAAGGGAGAAGAGGACAGTGTGGAGAAGGGAAAAAAGATAGAAGAGGACAGTGTGGAGAAGGGAAAGAAGGCAGAAGACGACAGTGTGGAGAAGGGAAAGAAGGCAGAAGACGACAGTGTGGAGAAGGGAAAGAAGGCAGAAGACGACAGTGTGGAGAAAGAGAGAGTAGAAGAAGAGGAGAGAGTGGATAAGTTTGCCAAGCGTAGCAGCGATCAGACTGTGAGCTCGGCAAGAGATCGTTATCTAGCCAGACAGATGTCACGCGCAGGGAGCAAGGCCTACGTTGAGAAGGAGGAGGACTGAGGCTGGATGGACACTACCACACAGATTCAATTAAAGCACAGGTTTTCAAAGTGGGGGCTGGCACAAGGCCGGGGCAAATTGGAAAATAATGGAAAATTAAATAAAAATAAATTTACATTGTGTGCGTGTGTGGTTGTGCATGCACTGTTTATTTCCAAATAGTAGCCCTTACTCTCATAGCCGTCCACTACCTAATAACAGCCTGAGGTCTGACACCATTTTATGTAATAAACGCCTCTTCCAAATAATAATGTCCGTATAAACGCCTGGGCCTTTATTTGCAAACTTAGTCAGCCTCATTTATATTTTGTTGAATGACGGTGCGCCGGAAATAGATGATCTAAAAGCTCCACATTGAACAACATCACCACCCCCGTGGTTCAACCAGCAGGGATGGTGATGTGCTCTCTCTCTCAATATTAAATGAAAAGACAAAAGGCCCGGTGCAAAAATAACTAAAAGCCTACTGCAAATATACCTTCCTTTTTCCTATGTTCCTTTTTCTATACCGGTAATGTTCCTTTTTTACGACCAAGGTCTAAATCGATTTTGCATATTAAACGCCCGGGCTACTATTTGGAAAAATACGGGTACACACACACACACACACACACTGTATGTAATTTCAATTGCCTTCCCGGTTTTAATGGGTTAATATGAATAAGATTATCGTGCCAGTTTAACCACTTTGAATTCTTTTGACACATACAAAATAGGGACACCAGGTTCAAACATTTTCAAAATTAGCAAAAACGTTGCTGATCTACAAGCTCACAACATTTTTCAGGGGCCATTTCACTGTAGGGGGGCCACAGCCTGTGGCTGTTTGGGGGTCCTTGGCATGGAAAAGTCAACTAAGAGACAGTTCTGAAAGAACTGAATGTGTACTTCACCACTATACCATCTGTTATTCACGCAATGCACAGACTCAACCCACCGGTGGTGCCACTGCCGTTAGCCAATTGCATACTGTAACTTGGCATACAAATTTATTTGATAACAAATATTAACAAAATAATGCTCTATAAGGGGTTACTTAACTGCAGCTTCTTGCAACTAAAGCTTAATTTATACTCTGGTATGATGTCGTTGCTTGCTGCCAAGAACTGATTTTCAAGCTAACAACACGTCACATTGATGGAATATAAATTACGTTTTAAACACTTTTTAAACTATTAATTGAGCAAAAAACCCGTCTTCCTAGTGGAAATAAAAAACTGAAACTACAGGTGGCACCCACTGCCTGGCTGTCTGGCAAGGGGGGATATTCAGGAAATATTTTCTGCGCTGCGTTGGTGAACATACAGTATGTTTAATTTTGTCATGAATTCAACGTAGCTGCTCATGTGTTGGTTGTAACGTGTTTTTGAGTGAGAGGCTGATGTTGATTTAGCACGCACAGATATGTGGTTTTGTATTGCCTTTCTTCCCCAGTACTGTACTATTTGAGTTAATAATTGTATCACTTTAATTTACTTTATTATAACTATTTTATTTAATAGTAGGTTTTAAGTTACATCTAATGAAGATGTTGGACAGCTGATGCCAGCAAACTGAATTCATTCAGGCAACCAACAATGTCCAGTCAAAGATGAGACACAAGACAGAAGTTGATGTGCTATTTAATGGTTCCTATTACAACCTCTAGTATTCATTAAAGTGGCATAATTCAACAGGATGGCCACTATGCAACAATGTTGTCAGTGGAGTGGACAAAGAAGACGACCATGATAGAGGACAACAGCCTTAGCCTGCTTCCACTTCCTGCTGTTAAAGTGACATCATTCAACAGGAAGGGCACTAGAATGTCCAACAATGTTCAGTCAGTGATGCCTGAAAAACAATAGTAGGCCAAGCAACGTGAATCATGAAGATGCCACATTTTGTAGACAATTATAGTGTATAACTGTTCAATACAAGTTATGTTTGCATTTCAAAGTTTGTCTCTAAACCATTTTTTGGAAAAAATGAAAAATACACATGACATGATCATAAAACTGGTTTTGGCTGCTGCAAGTCCGTTGGGTGCATGACGTATGAAGGCTTTTGATAGACAAGTGCTGGGGAGCCAGGGGGAGATCTGTCTGTTTTGAAACAGCAGCTTACATTATCAATATTCCACCTGTTTATCAGTAGTGGCGTAGTAGTGTCCAATGGAGCTTTAAAGACTTTAAAGTCCATGTCTTACAACACAATGAAACTGTTGCCGATCTCACATCTTTATCGATTTGACATGACATGGCTTTCCAAGTAGTTTGACAGATGTGTATTAAACCTACAGAATTTGAATCACTGAATTTGCCAAGAACTGACATTTAGGGTTGAAATGTAGAATGAGAGCACTAAAGCTAATATGAGGCCCACTAAGTCTCATATGTCGTTCATAGTTAATCAATAGGCAGGGTGTGACTGATGTGTGTGTGAGCACGTGTGTGTGTGTGTGTGTGAAATGTCAAAAATGATGATTCAGCTGATTATTGCACACACACATCTAAGTGCATGCCGGTAGGTGAGGTTGCCCCATATCTGATCTATGCCTACAGGCACAGAATGTTACAGTGTACAGTAGAGTAGCAGGTTCAGACAAGCATGTGACACCACAGCCCTCACTGAATATCCCACGACTTTCTCCCATCATCATCAATACGACTACACCGACCCACTTCAATGCAGGAGTGGAGTGTGGATGGATCATTTGCAGTGGTGGAAAGTAACATTTAGTACATTTACTGTATAGGCTACTGTACTTTACTGGAGTATTTCCAATTTCAAATATTTTTACTTCGACTCCACTACATCTCAGAGGTAGATATTGTACTTTTACTCCACTACAAAACTTTAGTTTACTTTGTAGATTTTGATTACGACATTATTACAAAACATAGACCTATACATTAACCACTTCACCCCTATATACATATCGGCCATTTGAAAATAGAAGATCTACAAGCTCACAAATGCGACACATTGTGAGCTTATAGAAATATATGTTTGAAATTGACATTTGATGGGACATTCTGCAATTTTGGTACTTTCAGTACTTTTTTATATAATGTAGATGTATTTTTACTCAAGTACATTTTTAATTCAACTTTTTAATAACTTTTACTTGTAACAGAGTAGCCTATTTCTTTTCTACACTGCAGCATTGATACTTTTACTTAAGAAATGTGAGTACTTTTCCCACCACACCACTGATCATATGACTCCAGAGTCAGACAGTCCCGCAGCTGCATAACTGCATTTAACCCTAGATCCTCAAACTGACCATACAAGATGCGGCTGGGAAACGCTTTTCAGACAGACTTTAAAGTTCACATTCATTGCCAAAGGGACAGACCACATAGACTGTAAAAAAAAAAATAGGGACAGACCGACTGCTGGGAATGGGATTGTCATAAAAATAATGCAAATTACTGCCACATCCTGTTGGAGTTATGTTATTGGGTCCAAAGGGACAGAACTACAGTACACAGCACAATCCTCACGTATCCATTTGTAGCCTAGTGCTCTGAAGAGTGTATAAATAGGCTAAAAGGATCACAAGAGTCCATTTGGTAATTTTGGCTACATCTATGAACTATCAGAGCAAAAATGTATTTGAAATTTTGAATGTATACCCTTGTAAACCTCTTCACCGTCACCCGGATTTTTGCTGTATCCATCATGGAAAGCCTGGTTTCTATTCTCTGCTGTGTGTTCAGATGTGTTCTGGAGCCCGCCTACTGTATCCGGTAATTTCTACACACACTATCGCGTAGCCAAACAATTAATATTCCACAATCTCCGAATCATAGCAGTCTGGTAACGCGAGAAACACTCATACAGCGAAGACATTTCCGTATCCGGCATCCGCTCTAGACCGGATATGCAAACAGCAACGTGAACTGATCCCAGCCTGTATGTCATTGTTGTCAGGCAGAAACCTCTTAGACTCCATATTTGTCATGTTTTTTGGGGGAAATCGATACCCTACTTTACTCATAACAGTGTCACACAACAAAAGTAGGGGAAAAATAGCAGATCGATGCAATGGGTTTTCAGCTTGTAGATCTGTTATTTCTGAATCCTGAAAAGTAATAGATTTTGACATACGAGGTTAAGAGGTTTCCATCCTATTCCGGAGTGTGTGTGTGTGTGTGTGTGTGTGTGTGTGTACAGTGTACACTAGTGACCGTCTTTGCCGCTTGTGTCTCCAGCACACAAATGGTTAATGGGAACTGACAGCGAGCACAGCGTTGCGCACGCGCAGACGGCTCGGCAGAGAGAGCGGAACCAGCCGGGGAGGAGTAGAGAGAGAGAGAGTAGACAGTTTTTCTGAGACAGAGAGCAGCAGCAAGCCGTTCAACCCGCCGCCGGGGCACTCCAGCATTTAACCATTATGTCCGTCTCGCCGTCGCCGCTTTCTCCCAGCAGCAGCAGCAGGTACTATCGTTCCCCGGCCGCTGAATGAATGGCGCTGGTTACCGTGCAGCGTTCGCCGACCCCCAGCACCAGCTCCAGCCCCTGCGTCTCGGTAAGCAGAGCGCCTATTATAGCCTATATAACCCCCCCCCCTCTCCCCCTCAGCCCGGGTGTTGGTTGTAGTAGTATGTAGTAGGGCCCGAGTCGTCTCGTCTCTTCGACGGACGGATGGACGGACAGACAGAGGAACTGACTGACTGACTGACTGACTGATGGGGCTTTGGGTTTGATTTCCGCTGTTTTCGCTCTGCTGTCATAAAGCTGTTTGCCTTTTCTGCCTTTGTACTCTTGCGCATGCGTGTTTTTTTTTTTTTTTAGTTTTTTTTAGTTTACAGTTGCAACTGTAAAATAAAATGTACACGTCCAAAGATCAGCTACATTGTAACCACGGACTGGTTACAATGTTGCTGATCTTTTTGGACGACTCCCGTTGCTATAATTTCTCATTATGATGTCTGTCTTGTGTCTTCCTGCTGCCGTGGAGGACAAGGACAATAGACACTTTGCCAGCTGAGTATTCACATCCTCAACCTCAAGGTGGTCAGGGGGTTCTTTTATTTATTGTGGTATGATCTTCATATAATGTACTGTCACTGTGCATATTTTTTATCCCGGGCACGAGGAGGGAACTGAAAATGCTCCCTTTCTCTCCAAGAATGCTGAGAAACACTTGGTATTTCTATGCACACAATCATGTGCTTATAATGTATTAATCAATTAAATGGCCACGTTCTGCACGCTCTGATCTGAAGACAGACAGACATGTGTTTTAATAACAGGCCTTTAGTGTGACTAAAGGTTCTGTACAGTCAGTCAGTGAGATGCCAAGAATCATTTCCTGCTCCTCCACTAGTAATAAGCACCTTGTGACTGAAGAACGCGGGTGGCTGGTCCTCCTTGCGTTATTGTAGGTATTGTATTGTTGTCTTTCGTTGGTATGTAAACAGCTTATGTAATTGTGTGTGTGTGGGGGGGGGGGGATGTGAGCATCTGTACCTTTTTTTTTATCTTTGTACTGTATCGGCCTCTCTCTGTATGAAAGGGAGGGAACTGGGAGGTGTGTGTGTGTCAATGCAAAACAGGCGCAGGTGGCAGTCCTGTTGTGATTTTGTACATGTTCTTCAACAGAAACACCCCAGGCACTGAAATTAATGAACAGACACTGTGCGTGTGTTTTCCCCCACACAACTTCCACTTCCTGTTAGTTGTCCCATGTGTGTGTGTTGAATGTCTGTCTCGTCTGTCTGTCTGTCTTTTTGTAGGTCACACTGACAGACAGTGTCATTTATCGCTTCTTGTTGACCAGGACCATAATATTAATGTCCCCCCCCCCCCCCCCGCATGTTCATCTGCCCTCGCCCGTGCTGTTTGAGATCGAAAACTGCGATGGTGTTTTGCTGTCGAAGTACAATATGTCACAACTCACAACATGTTGTGTGTTATCGTCTTCATGGATGGCATCCTGTCATTGACATTTCACGGAATTCTTAGAGCCAAACGGGTTCCGCGAGTTTGTTTCTTAGTGAATATTTTTGCTCCACTCGACTTTGACCTTGCAGCCGCGCATTTGACAGAGATACTTATTAGCGACACAGAGACGAAGGAGGCAGAGCAGCAGGATGGGATTCTTGGGGGTTTAGTGGCTTTCATGGAATCGAAGGCTTTTCCGGCTTTCCAGTTACGACACATGAACATTATGCAAGCACTTCACAGGCCAATGTTTTCCTGGGTGGTGGACGTAGTGGTGGTGTTGTTAAATGTCATGTGTGGTTGAGGTCTCTCATGAGGTGTCTCATGTGATGTCTGCTGGCTGATTACCTTGAGCTGAACCTGTCTAACTGCACTGGGATGTGCCTTGACCCACTTGAACCCTAGCACCACAATGGAAAGTTGGAAATGAGTCCCTAGGACCTTTTGTGTTATCACTGTTTTAGCCCTAATGTCTTACTGCACCTCTGTGCTGTTTACAATTCTGACTACTAAAGTATTCAATCAACCAACCAACCAACCAACCAATCAAGAGTCCCTATTCTGGGGGACAATATTCAGTGAAAATAGCCGTACATTTGGTGTAAAGGGAGAAAGGAGGAGGCCTGGTATAGATCCCTAGTCAGCCACACCAGTCTACATTATATAGCGTTTAAATGGTTAAAAAAAAACACACACACACACACACACACACACACACACACACACACACACACACAGAGAGAGTTTGGGCCTTAAGGGGACAGTCTTGGCTAGTCTTAACCTGATGTTCCTTCATATTCTTTCTTGAGAACTTGTGACTACAACAAGGGCAGGGCTGACTAACCTCCCCACCTCAGGCTGCCCGACAGGATGCTGTTGATCCCTGGGCAGACTGGCAGACAGTGCATTAACATTAACTCCCATATATTTCCATATAGTTTGTAAAAAAGCCCTTTCAGAAATTTTGCATGCATGCAAAATCTGTCCAGCCGAAGAATCACTGGCTCGTCTATCTATACTATCTGAGCTACAGTAGCACGACGGGGATTATATTCATAGCCTAGTAGTACCATGTTTTAAGGTAGACGTCTATTGAGGAATACACAAGTATCCACTGTTTGCATAGAACCGATGCAAAACAAGAGCCCATGTCTGAACAAATCACGGCATCTTGTCAGTTCAACATCATCGCTTCATCGCGATCAGCCATTCAGCCAGCAGGTGGTTGGTTAACCCTACACAGTAAAATCCTCAGTGTTGGTTTATCCATTTATAACTCTGAGAATGTACAAATCTAATGAATATGTGGTTAGACTGGTTACATTTGTACTCTCTTGGAGAAATGAACACTCAAGATTTTACTGCCTGTATGAATCTGAGAGGCCTTCATTTAGCAGTTTCCTGAAATGCAGTCATATCATTTTCTCTCCGTCTGTCTCTCTTGCAAATTCCCTGCCTATAGTGTGTGTGTGTGTGTGTGTGTGTGTGTGTGTGTGTGTGTGTGTGTGTGTGTGTGTGTGTGTGTGTGTGTGTGTGTGTGTGTGTGTGTGTGTGTGTGTGTGTGTGTGTGTGTGTGTGTGTGTGTGTGTGTGTGAATATATTTCTCTCTGACCGGGCCACACCTTAAAAACAGACTGAGGTCATTTTCCTGGAGAGAGTGAGTGAACTAAGTTTTGTTGCTCTTCCCTCACATGTCCCTCCTCTTCACCCTCTGCTCTGTGGTTAGAGATCTGCTCGCTTTAGTCTCATTGCTTCCACCTATGTGTGCACTATGCACATACTTGTGTGTGTGTACTTTTTGTTTTCTTTTGATGGGAATCATGGGATGATGAGTATTTTGCTTTAAGACAAGGTTCCAAACTCACAACAACCCTTTATGTGGCCTAAGGTAAAATCCTCAATCAAAGAGAATACGAGCCCGCAAAGAAATGTCCTTAAGGCACTTTAATGTGGTTGGCGCGGGTAAAAATCCATCCTCAGCTTTTGCTGGCTTTTGTGCGAAAGTGCGTACATGAACCTAAATAAAATGCCAACTATATAAAAATGCTAATGCCTAAAAGACATTCCTGTGAGTGCTGGCGTCACGTGAACGTTTCACCCGGTAAGAAACTACTAAATTAAGTTAAAAGAAAAGGGCTTGTGTTCGCATTATCTTGCAACTAAAGTCAAATCCTGTCAGTATGCTGTAAAATTCGGAATGGTAATTTTACTCTTGAGACTAAAGTGTACAAATGTAATCAAAGTGATCCTTACGGGTCTATTTTGTTACATTTGTACACCCTCTCAAAGTTAAATTTACGCCGAGGGCTTTACTGTGTGGCTTCCCTTCTGGACTTCCCCTTTCCAAAATGAAACCGTTCTGTTTCATACAGTATGTCTGATGTGTAATTGATCCAGGCTTTTGTGTTCCCCTTTTTGTCACCCAATAACATACTTGGCTCTGTTAGCATTGAAATAAAATGTAATTCATTTAATAAAAGTATATGTCACATGATGTTTCAAATGTTAATATGTACTGTAGTTTTTGGAATGGAACTAGTCATGAGGATGTAATACACCTGTTGTACATAAAGTAGGTAGTGCACAGCTGTTTAAAGTAACTAAGTACTTATTTATTTACTCAAGGACTGCACTTAACCCATTGATGCCTGAGGCCGAATCTGGGAACGCCTTCTAGGGCCTGACCTAAGGTTTCTGAAAACCTTGAAATTCTGATGATTTTCTTTTTAAATAGTTATGTTGCTACATGTATAGCAATAGCTGATGAGACACAGAGAGCACGGCCGGCATCAAGGGTAGAACAACGTATACGTTGCACCAGGCGTCAATGGGTTAAATAGAAGTTTCAGGCATTTCTTTTTTTTGTTACTTTACTAGAGTATTTCCAATTTTAAGTACCTTTACTACACTTAGTACACTACATCTCAGAGACAAATTGTACTTTTACTCAAATATTTGAAAACTTTAGTTACTTTAGCCTGTAGATGTTGATTATTATTACAAAACATAACCACTTCAGCCTATACATTTATGCATTCGTCAACCCCATTAAAAAAAAAAGATTTCTATACATTTGAGAACCTTGTGAAATGGGACATTCTGCATAATGAGCACTTTTATGTTTTGCTACTTTGAGTGTTTTTGATGCATATGCTTTTACTCAGTAAATTTTTGAATACCGGACTTTTTTGGAACAGAGTATTTCTACATTGTAATATTGATTCTTTTACTTAATTAACAAATGTAAGTATACTTTTTCCACCACTGATTATCAGCCACGGGACCAACCACATTCGGTGCACCGTTATAGGCACCGGTATAGGCTTGTTGATCTGCTATTTTTCAATAGCTAAAGCATAACGTAATGCTAACACCAAAATGGGTTAAGGGTAGGTCTTAAACCCGGGCCTATATCCTTGGTTGAACAGAGTTTTTATACAAGGCCTAGGTCCAAGTCGTGTGTGTAGCTTTCCCTACAGCCATCACTGCTGCTTTGGTTAAAGTAACTAGAGCAGTGCCTGTTGGGCACTGGCATACTTGGAACGATGCAAGTTGGAAATGAATGCCCCACGCAGTTATTATGTCTGTGTCTCTTTTATGCCGTTAAAAGGAGTTCTTTGTCAGGCATGCCCAAATATGAAGTCAATGCGTATGTCAGAACAATCATTGTGATGTCAGAACAGGCCAGCTCCATGTGGAGATATTAGGGGTGATCAGGTCCAGAGGCTTTTGCACTGGTTCTGGAGGACCAGCTATCCGGCGGACTCGACACCGGGCACTGCACTCCCTGTGGGGCTGTGGAATGCGTGTGTCCAATTTGAAATGGGCAGACCAAGGGGCGAACGGTGCTCGAGTTACGTGGATTACAGATGTACGTACGTATACGTACACACGTATACACGGAGACTTGGTGCATTTAACCCATTTAGGCCTGACGTCGAAATTTATAAAATGTCTTCTAAATCCTGACAGTTTTCTGTCAGGATATATATATATATATCAGTAGATCTGGTATTTTTTAATAGCTAAATTATAACATAATGTTTAAAACACCAAAAGTGGTTCCCGGCCCAAAATGGGTTAAAGATAGATATTACATTTCACGCTGATATAATAATATAGTTTTTGTAAAATGCTATGCTCGCACTGATTCCGGGTGTTTATCTCTCTCTCTCTCCCTTGCTCTCCCCAGGAGTCCGGCAGCGGGGACGATGACCGTCGATCTCATCCAAGGAGGTAAGAGGTGTCCCACCCACACTGTGACATCACTATTGATCACGCTCTGTGACAACCAACACCAACACACAGCTCTGATCATCTGCGAAGGAAAACATTTCAAAAGACCTCCCTCCGTCTTGTCAACATCCACCCCCCCTCCCCCCAAAAAAGCAACCAAAAAAATCAATGGAATTCTGATATCGCCAATGCCAGTTATTAGTTGTGTCATCACGTCACACGATACCCCGGGCGGCATCCATGTGTGACGCTCACCCGCGCACAGTGCTTGCATTGACGGTACAAAGGGCCATCGTGGCTATTGTGAAGGCCCTAGGGGTTAGGGGAGCTAGCTGGCTGTGTGAGCTGAAAATCAGGTTCATCCTGTTCCCGTCAGCCACAGTTGCAAACTGGCTCATCGTCGGCTATCAAATAACAGTTTCCTGCCGCTGCACATTGTGTTTATTTGTTCTAGATACGCGCGGATCCAGTCTTTAACTCTTGCTGCAGCCATCCTACACTCCCATTGTTTTATTTGGCCCTGAACAACCTCATCCCGAATGCCTAACCCTTGCATGTACCAGGGTACAGTATGACTAACCGCAGTGCTTCAGGCTGTCCACTAGAGAGCAGCATGTCCCCTTTGTGTCAGTGATTTGATAATTGGGTCAGGGGAGTTATACTGCTGTGGGTCAGAGATTTACTGGCCAGTGGCCACTCCCAGGTTTAGAGCGTGTCTGTCTGGTCACTGGAGCTGCTGTGTGCTATCGGACTGAGAGAGCTTTCTGTATTTGTGCAGCTGGGAGTGAAATCTATATTCAAACGGTGGAGCTTTGTGCGCGGCTGCGCGCGTCTGTGTGTTTGTTGTATTTGGGTGCGTGCGTGTGCACACGGAAGTGAGAAGTGAATTAGATTTGATCGTGATTCACTTTTATTTTTAAAATGATTGTTCTGCCCTGGGCTCTCCCCTAGGCCTGATTTATACTTGGTGGCTAGTCTGGCCACACACCCTGAAAATAGACCGAAATACAAGGTCGCAATGTGAGCTTGTCGATCAGCTGTTTCTACTGTGTGACACTGCACTGGTGCACAACAAAGTCTAAATCAGGGGTCTTCAACAGGGGGTCCGGGACCACTAGGGGGTCCTCAGAATCACAAATCTTTGTGATAGGAACCTTTATTTGACATTATCCACATTAACCCTAACCTTTTCTGAGGACCAGTAAGACGCGCAAACGCGGGAAGCGAACGCAGCTCATACATATTTTTATTTTTTATTTTTTTATAACGTCAGCCAAAAATAGCAGATCTATAAGCTCACAACACCTTGTTGTGAGTTTTGTAGATCGGCAAAGAGGTTCGTTGTGGAGGGGGAAAAATAAGCAGACCAAGCACAGAGTGAAAGGTCAAGTTTCCGAAGTAGTGAGGCCTGCCAACTACTGTAGTCTAGTCTATGAACACATCTTTGAAATGTATAAAATCTGTAGGGGAGGGGAGGGGCGGTCATTTTCAGTTTGTCACCTTGTCATGTCTTGTCATCGTCCTCCAGCCTGTTCGTTATTCCATCCGACCTGTGGAACATGTCATGCACAGCGTGATATTTTACACATGAGCATGTGCAATACATTATGCCTTTGTACAGTATATGTGATGTGTTAGCTTACACATGGTTAAATTAACACTTTTAACACAATTTTATTATGAGATATGACCTTTTAATTGACATTGGAGTGAATACGTTATTGTTATGCATTGCCCTAATGGGAAGGTTTAGAGTTTATTTTGTGTACTCTTCACATGATGGATGAAGGCTAAAAATAGGTCCGTTTGCCACACAAACACTGACGGTGTGATTGGCCAATGGATATGTATCTTACTATGTATTACTTGGCTATTGTTGACAATTGCATCTAATTAAAAAAAGAAAAAAGTTAACAAACTTGACGGTGGAAAAAATGGACACTGACAGGTTTTTGCACTTTCATAGCTAAACGTACACTCCAGATTTTATGGCGTAGTTGTCAGCACATTTGAGATGGGCATTCAGTTGCAAAGAATGTGGTTTCACATGTACGGCCTGGGGTACGTATGGAATGCGTGCGCGTGCGCGTGTGTGTGTGTGTGTGTGTGTGTGTGTGTGTGTGTGTGTGTGTGTGTGTGTGTGTGTGTGTGTGTGTGTGTGTGTGTGTGTGTGTGTGTGTGTGTGTGTGTGTGTGTGTGTGTGTGTGTGTGTGTGTGTGTGTGTGTGTGTGTGTGTGTGTGTGTGTGTGTGTGTGTGTGTGTGTGTGTGTGTGTGTGTGTGTGTGTGTGTGTGTGTGTGTGTGCGCCCGACCGACCGACCGTGGCCAGTGGTGGAAAAGTACTCACATTTGTTACTTAAGTATCAATACTTCAATGAAGAATTTAAATGTTATAATTTACTTGAGTAAAAGTACAAAAGTATTTATATCAAAAGTACATAAGCTATCAGTGTAGATTGTAGAAAGTACTCATTGTGCAGAATATCCCATTTCACATAAAATCATATAAAATCGACACAAATCTTTTGAAAATAGCAGATCTACAAGCATAGCGACACATTGTGAGCTTTTAGATTGACTGTTTTTCAATTTCATTTTTCAAATGACCCAAAATATATGCAGAGCTGAAGTTGTTAATGTATGTTTTGTAATAAGAATCAAAATCTACAAAGTAACTACTAGTAAGTAGTAACCAAAGTTTTATAAGAAAAAAGTACAATATTTGCCTCTGAAATGTAGTAGACTAGCGGCGCTTGTTTAGGGCACAGCTAATGGGGATCCTAGATCATCCTATGTAGTGGAGTAGAAGAGAAATCTTGAGTAAATGTACTTAGTTACTTTACGTGTGTGTGTGTGGGAGAGGTGTTACGGGGAAGCAGACAGGCAGACACATGGCTCCAGGTGATTCCTCTGTACCGTCGTTCTTGGAGAGCTGTTATTAGTTTGGTGTCATTTCAAGTCAGGAGCACTGTGCCTGCCACGGGCGCTGCTGTAATCTAAAAACAACAAGATTATCATGTAATTGCCTAATCGCAATTATTTGAAACAATAGTAATTATTTTCCATTATTGTCATCGTTTCCATGTTGAAAAACATTTCCCAGAAATAGAAGATCTACAAGCTTACAACACGTCACTTCATTTAGGCAAAAAAAAACAACCTATGACAACAAAAAAGCTTTGACCCAGTATTTTATAATGGCAGATATAGTGTATATTAGGTGGCGGTGGCTCAGGGGTAGAGTGGCCGGATGGGAACCGCAAGGTTGCCAGTTCGAACCTGGGCTCCCCCAGAGTTAGTGTCGAAGTGTCCTTGAGCTACGGCTATTTAGGATTTAGGATTTGTACTAGTAAACTAGGCAGCTAGTACAAGTTGTACTAGCTGCCTAGTTTACTAGTCAACTAGTTGTTTAACTACCTATTATGTTGTACATTGGTGATTATAACAATAATCTAGCTGATCTTGAGGCCTACAAAAACAGGAAAAAAACGTTCTCATTTTTTTATAGTCGCCTAGATGCTTTAAGCCCTACCTTGAGCAGACACTGACTACTACATTTCTCCTGATGGGCTGGTTGGTGCCTTGTCATCGGTGTATGAATGTGTGTGTGAACTGTGAATGTGCAAATCTATGTAAAGCGCCTTGGATAAAGGTGCTATATAAATACACCAATTATAAATGCACCATTTAGATATAATTATTATATCTATATCATTTGTTTTATAGCTAGGCCTATACTTATTATACCTAATATCAGCAAATGTCACAAGGCTCGCAAACATTTCTGTTCTGAAACAAATAGAAACAAAAAAGAGAAAACAAATATATATATATATATATATATATAGCAACCATATTGCCATGTTACTGAATGTATAGTAAAATATCAGTGTTCATTTATTAGTTTGTAACTCAGAGTGTAACCCATTTGGTTATATTTACACTGTCAGAGTTAAATGAACACTGAAGATTTTAATGTGTTCGGTCATTAACCCATTTGGGATCTATGTCATGGAGAGGGGAGTTGCACCACTCAGTTCACGGGTGTTATTTTTATTTGAGCGTTGGCTATTCAAATATGGAAGATATACAAGCTCACAGAGCCTAACTTTGGGCTGTGCTGCGAGCTTGTACATAATGCTATCTTTGAAAACATTTTTAAAGTGTGAGAACTGCTGATTTTAGAAGGCATTTCTAGAATCGGCCTTAGGTGTTAATGGGTATATAAACTGTAACAATGCTACAATCACAATTCTGGGGAACAAGTTTGTTTACTGTGAATGGCTGTGAATACGGGAACATGCTTGTGTGACACAGACACAGAGTCATGACCCAGTAGAGAAATAACCAAACCTGGATCTTGCTAATGCTTTGACTACAGCTTCATGTAACAACGATTGGGTGAAGAAAAGTCACCACATAATACATCTTACAAGTATGCAAAACGTTTGCAGAATTATAGCACACTCTCAATGCAAAAACCTGTTAAAAGTTATGTAAGAAATATGTCAAGTGTAACAAGCTAGAAAAGTAGCTTTTTACTCTTGATTAACCGTTACTTACTGCTTCCCCCCAATGACTTTCAACGCAAAAACTTGCAACCACTTGCAACCACTTGCCACAGAATCCTAAAACTGGTTTGCTACTGTAACTGGACAGTTTTGGTTTGCGAGTTGAATCACTTCTGACGGTTGAAGCGACCTGCAGCGGGGAATTCTATTCAGACCTGCAGTGGCTTTGTCACATTGGGAATCATTGATGTGGAGTTGTGGACTGGGCTTTACAGTTAAAGTAGATAACTGTCTACACAGTAAAAATCACCAGGGTTTAATCAATTTTTCAAATGTACACGTAACCGTAAGGTCAATTTGTTATATTTGTAAGCTTATACTTTTCCTGTGTGAGGCCATTATAGCATCCTGAGTGTCTTTTCCAATATGATGAATGTCCTACCAATGAACAGTCCCTCTCCAATTCAGTGATGCTCTTCAAAGTTACTGTTACGAAGGAAGGAAGGAAGTGTCGCTCCGACATCACAACCGTGGTGTCAGAGGTGATGTCACCTCTGACACCACGACATTATAAATATACGCCTAGCAGGTTTACCAGTAGAATTAAGCTTTGGAACTTTAGTTGTGACTTACTCACCTTGGACTATTGAACCCATATAGCCTGCCTCAAGAGCTCCCATTTCTATCCCTTACTACTAAACTAAGACTCTCGGCTGTAATTCCCAGACCATATCAGGCTCTTGATTTAGAGCCTCGGTTACAGTTACCATTTGTTTATAAGATTTGATTTCTGTAAATCGATCTGGATTAAGTGCATCTGCCAAATGCCTAAAGCTTTCTCAAGTATCGACAGCAAACTTCAATGGAATAGCCTCATGATTGTGCCATAGCAGCATAACTGTAGGCTACTCTAAGTATTAAAAGAGCACATGTACATCACCAATGTGGCAATCAAGCCACTGAAGCCACACATTTTTAAATGAATTAATAAATTAAAATCTCAGCGATACGATTATTGAGCGTTTTTTTATCACGATGAACGATAACAACAATTATCGTCTCATCCCTAGTAGTCATGCTGCAGAAATAGACTGTCTACAAGCTCAATGCGTCAAGTTTCACTGGTTGGGTTAAATGAGGACTAATGCACTGTGGCCACCACGGCTGAAGTGACACACTTGGGTTAAAGTGATCCCATGGGATTTTTACTGTACCCTCCAACCCTCGTGAGGCTCTAATTTAGCTACTTTTACTTTACTGGAGGATTTCCAAATCTTTATACTTTTACTCCATCTCAGAGGCAAATATTATACTTTGATTTTGATTATTCTATTAATTTGGGACATTTGAAAATATCTGATCTACAAGCTCACAAGCTTGTAGATCGACCGAAATAATAGGGCTGAAGCCGTTACAGTATGTCTTGTAGCGGGGCCTGTCTTGTCGATGTAGAGGTCGGTGGATTCAGCATCACCAGCACCAGCGCTCATTAATGTCACACGTCTGCATCACTGCCGCTGCATAGCCAGGTGCAGAGCATGGCTGCTGTGTAGTAGCACTAGCCATGTCCTGCGTAAGCGCAGAGCATGGCTGCTGTGTAGCACTATCCATGTCCTTCACTAGAGCATGGCTGCTGTGTAGCACTATCCATGTCCTTCACTAGAGCATGGCTGCTCAGTATATCTGCCATTTATAGCCAATCAATATTCTATTTAGCTAAGTTTTGTATAAGCCAGTAAAAAAGCTTTATTGCAATGGTTCTCAAATCCAATGACTCCTTGACGGGTTTTCAAATGGATCCTTAAAGGCCAGACAATGCAAATTGTCGCAACTCCATGCAACTGCCATTGGGGACTTCTCAGAGAACCAATGGTGTATTTCTATATGCTGTACCTCTGCCCCGCTGGTCTTTTCTCCCAGCATTCCCTGCAGTAACCCTATACTGTATATGCAATCAGCATTTGTCATGCCACAGGTCAGCTTGATTAGACTGTAAAGTGTAAATAATCATTTACTTTGTGACTTTACTTCCTGTGATGCATGTGGCACTAAACTAATCGTTTTCTTAGTCACAGGTTAGTCATAGGAGGGCTTCAAAAACTTCGGCCTAACATTTATTGAAGGTAAAGGTTTGAATTGTAAGTAATGGAACATTATTGCTGGTGGTGTAGTAGTCAACTATTTTTGCAAACTTTAAAAAAGACAGTGATGGAAGATATATTCATAGTCATCAATGTACAGCATATTCATTGGTGGTGAAAATGTTTTATTAAAATGACTCCAAACAGGATATCTTGAGTGGTGATATCAACATTGTATGTATTTGCATTTTGTTTAAAGGGGCTAGGAGCAGAGGTGGAAAAGCATTGCTCTCTCTGCTGCCAAAGGTCGCCAGGGGTACTGTTCTCCAACTGTGTTGTTCCCAGATTGATGGATTAGAAGGCATTTTTAGAATCGCCCTCAGATCTAAATGGGTTAAATATCTGTGTCCTTGACTAAAGAAAAGATTAGTTGACTAAATTAATAGTCAGAAATTTGGCGATTTACTGAGTTAATCAACAGATCTGTAAAAGCTGCTGAATACAATCATGCAGAGACCAACCTTTTCAGGTTGTTGAGGTAAATGTAGATTTCACAATGACTACTGGCTATTGAAAGTTGTTGATGTTATATCTGGAGATACAAGACGTGCATGGACAAAGACATGGAAGACAACTAGTAAACTAACAAAGTCTTGGTCGACTAAAATGGATTCACCGATATAATCGATTAATTGAAGATTTAAAATGTTGGTGAAGTGCACGCTCTAGTGACGTGGACAAGGGAGTGAAGAGAATATCCTTCGGTGTCCCTGTGTTGTGTATGTGGTGCACCGCTGATATTCACTAGGGTGACTGTGTGTGTGTGTTTTTGTGTGTGACAGTTACAGTTACTGTTTAGTACAACAAAAGAGTCTCCGGTGTCTGTGTGCATGTGTGCCACGGCATTCGGCTTTTCGCCAGCTGTCATTGAATAGTGTCAGTGGTCAAATCACAGGACAGGAAACCATGGAGACGTGTCATTGGTCAAATCAGCAGTGGTGAAAAAGTACTCGAATGTTTTACTTAAGTAAAATGATCAATTCTGCAATATAGAAATACTACGTTACAAGTGAAAGTCCGGAATTCAAAATGTAGGGGGCACGGTGGCACAGTCTGTAGTGCTGTCGCCTCACAGCTAGAAGGTCCTGGATTCGATTCCCGCTGGGGACACCCTGGGGCGCTGGGGGCTTGTTCTCTCCTCCACGTCATCAGTGCCCATACCCGAGGCGGGGTTGGCGAAAGGGGCCTTTCTGTGTGGAGTTTGCATGTTCTCCCCGTGTCCCCTAGGGTAGGTAGGTACCCTCACAAAAAACATGCAGTAATCCTGGTCTCGACTCTAAACTACCTCCCCCTGGCCAGCCGGGGCACCAGATGGAGGGGAAAGGAACTGGTCGTTTCCACGCACTACGTCTGGCCGGGGAAAAACTCTCCCGTCAGGTGAAAAGAAGCCGCTTGGACTCCTCGTCCATAAAGGAAGCATGAGGTCAGTCCGCTGCCCCCCCAAAGTTGGCAGAGGAAGTGTAGCGCCCATTACATTAGATAATTGACACTGGGTGAAAAAATGGGTTGCAAAATCATGGGATAAAAATGTAAGAAAAAAAGTTTTCAAATGTACCGGTATATAAAAATCTTTTGGAAATAGCAGATTGGCTATTTTCAAATGGCTGAAATATATACTGTATAGTGCTGAAGTGGCTAATGTATCTTTTGTAATAATTATCAAAATCTACAAAGTAACTAAAGTTTTCAAATAATTGAAGTAAAATATACCTCAAAATGAGTCAACTTGAGTAAATGTACTTTGTTAATTCACAGCACACCACGTGTCGTTTAGGTACTGCAGTCACACTGTTATCCAAAGTCAATTGAAAGTAGGACAGGAAGAACAGAAAAGGCTTAAAGGCTCAAACTGACACAATTCCATGCAGGGTCAGAGCAGGCACTCCTTTTCTTTTACAAAAGATGTAACAACATATACCTGGGTTACTAGGGCGATGATTATGAAAGAGTGCGGAATGAAAAGCAAGGGGTAAATACTGGTATTTATTAAGATGAGCATTTGTGACTGATGCAACATTATACTTTGTTTGTGACTTAATAGTTTCTAAATTTAACGCATGACATTGTGCATAATGTGGACCGTCTAGTCCACTGGATCTCAACGTGGGGTCCCCCCAGGGGTCCTTGAGGTGGTTTAAATATGATTCAGGTTATCTAAAAACAAATCTTCTCTTATGGGGTTCCCTGGCGCTAAATCTTTTCCCCTCAACTCAAATAATGGAGAAAACAGTACTATGACCTGCATCAAAGTAAGAAATAAATGTATGTGCAGGCAGTATTAAAAGCATGAACAGTTGTTTAAGGATGTGAATACAGGGAAGTCCTGAAGCGGCCAAGAGAGGGAAGTGATGCATTTAAAAAGACAGACAGACAGTGAATGACATTTAGGAAGAGTGAGCAGACGAAAGAGAAGCTTCTGTTTCGACAGACAAGTAGATGAGGGGTAAAGGAAAGGCCTCACCTTATCACCTAAAACTGGAGTATGAATATAGGCCTTTAGAATAGATAATGGGGTCGGACAAGGATGTATTGTATTGAGCAGGATGGAAGCTGAGGTGATTATCATTAGAGATTTGCTTGCGTGCATGGTATTTAGGTGAATCAATGACATTTGAAATTGAATACAATGGGGAAAAGTCAGTTGATGGTGATTGGTGTGAAGGACGTCTGCCTTTATATTATTTATGTTTTCTCTGTGGAGAATAATTATTATTTTAATATAGGATAGAAAGGGAATAATTTTTTTCCCCTCACTTTTCATTGAGTCAAGTGAGTCCACTGTCTGATTCTGTGGGCACATAAACAATCATGGCTGTGTTATTTTTCCTGCATTTGTTGTTGTTTATGTTTTGCTATTCAGTCAGGTGGCACTGATCATGGATTTATCGTCAGTGTTGCAAACCGTGCAATCAATCCATGCCATAAATCGAGGCCGAGGGACATGGACAGATCATGTTCCCGCCCGGTCACAACCAACCAGGCTCACGGGTTGTTGCCTGGAGTCCTGTTTGATTTCTCCAATGTTGTTTTTTGTGTTTTTGTTGTTGGCACCATGACACGTTGCGGTGTTGTCACGTGTCGGGTGTCGCGTTGCTGACTCCGGGTCAGTTAGAAATGTTTCCTTTGAGGTCACAGACCTATGCTCCCGTCTATCCAGTGGTGGAAAGTAACCAAGTACTTCAGTATTGTACTGAAGTGTAATTTTGAGGTATTTGTACTTTACTTGCGTATTTCCAATTTCCAGTACTTTTACTTCTGCTCCACTACATCTCGGATCCAAATATTTTGTTTTTGTTTATTAAGACTTGTTTTTGTGCCTTTATTGATAGTTACATTGAAGACAGACAGGAAAAAGGGAGGAAGAGACAAGTGAGAGAAATGCAGCAATGGTTGTCATGAACGGGACTCGAACTAGCCCTTGTTGTTTCATACAGTTTGTACAGTATTTCACATACAGAGCCATAGAACACCCTGATTCATTTCTGTTCGGGTACTAAATGTGATAAATGCTCCGTTTGTACTCGCCCATTAAATAATTCCATATCCATGTGAACGTTCTGGCACAAAACGTGTATTTAGTCAATTATCTCCACTTTTTCAAGAGATGCACACGGACGTCTTTCTCTCCGGGCAAAGGGGCCCAGAATGACAGCTGGACTTCATTTATCAAAACTTTGTCTGATCACCACAAACGCCAATTGACCAGGGAAGCACAAATGTTTGGGTCACACAATTGGCAGGTGCCTTGCGATAGGTGCTGGGTAATTAATCACACCACTTGCCAATTGTGTGACCCAAACTTTTGTGTTTCCCTGGTCAATTGGTGATGACGTCTGCGGTAAACAACAGGAAGTATTGGTAAAATCAGTCCATCGATCATTCCGGGCCCCTCGCCCGGAGAGAAAGATGTCTGTGTGCATCTCTTGAAAAAGTGGAGATAATTTACTAAATACACGTTTTGTGCTAGAACGTTCACATGGATATGAAACTAGAGGACCACATTTCACTCCACGTCTTTGGAATTATTTAATGGGTGAGTACAAACGGAGCATTTATCACAT
Source organism: Protomyctophum bolini (assembly GCF_963924005.1). NCBI lineage: Eukaryota > Metazoa > Chordata > Actinopteri > Myctophiformes > Myctophidae > Protomyctophum > Protomyctophum bolini. Next base: position 15,023,916 of record NC_137874.1, on the reverse strand, counting down.
TTAGGCCGCCCATAATTCAATTCAACCAGGAACTGGTGGAAGGGATCTATGCCTCTGATACATGATAATTTACGAAGTTAATTAAATGATCACAGGCATTCTCTAGACTCGAACATGCGACACGACGCGCTGTCAGGCCAGAGCCTATATGTGGCATGCGAACTGGACCATTAGGCCAGTGGGCCTAATGGTAGATCCACTACATTTATTTGAACACTTTAGTTACTAGTTACTTTGCAGATTTTGATTATTACTGGTATTATGAAACACACATTAACCATTTCAGCCCTATACATTTTGGCCATTTGAAAATAGCCCATCGACAATCAACACGATACATTGTAAGCTTGCAGATCTGCTATTTTCTTATTATTATCTTGAAATGGGACATTCTGCATAAAGAGTACTTTTGGTATTTAAATACATTCTTATGGCAATACTTATTCCGGACCTATAGATAGATAGATTTCTTTATTTTTGTGTCATGCACCAAAGGCGCACAGCCCACATGGACTTACAGGACACACCATATCATTGCTTCAATATTGCATCCTTTACATGTAACAGAGCATTTATGCATTGCAGTAGTATTGATACTTTTTACATTTGAGTACTTTTTTCCACCACTGCGTCTATCTATCGCGCTCTGTCAGCGGCGTGAGGCAAGTTAAGTAACACTAAAAACCGACCCTGGATCAGCGTGTTCTCTGTCTCGCTCTGATTGGCTGATGCGTGCCGTCTCCTCCCCTCTCCAGCTGTAGACTTGTACCGCAGCCCCGTGCACGTGCACGCACAGTCGCACACAGTACACGCATGCAGCAGCAGAGCCATACCACCATAGATGGACACGACACATACACACACACAGCACCTGCCCGCGATGAGGACTACTTCATTCATTGATTTAAACCTTTTTCTGGCGTTTGTAGCACTCCTATTGTTGCTCATTAGTTCGAGTTCTGGGAGCTTTTAAGCGTTTTTATATATTTATTTGTAACATTTCTGAATGCTGCGCTTAAATAGGCGTGTGACACACGCACGCACCCGGTCCCACCCTCCAAGAAGAACCCTTTAACCGGGGAGCGGACTAGTTCCCATGGCGCTGTGTGTTTAGGAGGATTTATTATATCGTTTTATTTTTGGTTTTTTTGGGTGACGGCTGACCGAGTGCCATCGCAGCGATGCCTCCCGGCGTTGTTACCCCTCCACGGAGCGCTACGCTCGGCTGCTTCTGCTGCGTCCGCTGCGGGATGATTTCTCAAGGAAAGACCGACCAGCAGTAAGTTTGCAAAGCAGGCGGATTCGTTTCGATCTGTGTGGTTTCCAACCCTTTTCATATCAAGGTCATGATTGTTGATTCGGCATTTGAACCACCCATTTGATGAAATTTAGCCTGATCAGACCCAAGACTTAGAACATGATGTTATCATACGATTTTGTCACAATGACAATTCCATACTGTATTGATGTTGGTACCACATAGGGCATAGGAGACGTAACAGGCGAACGTTGATCAAATCAAATCAATTCTTCTACATTCTCTGTGTGTGTGTTAGCTCTGATCCATAATGTGTGTGTGTGTGTGTGTGTGTGTGTGTGTGTGTGTGGGTTATGTTTCCTGGCATTCCGCAGCTTGTTTTTTGTGAAGCACTTTGGGTTGCCTTTTATGTATGAAAGCCGGTGCTATATATATATAAAGATTATTATTATTATTATTATGTGTGTTCAGACAATATTATTTAGGGCATTCAGTGTTTATTTTGGACAGCGTTGAAACAGACCCTGCAGTCAACTCAACAGCTGACAGACTGTACTGAGTGGGGACTTTCCATAGATGGTAGCTAGCTAGCTATGTATAGAGAAAACATATTTATGGTCTAAACAAAAAAAATATTTTTTTGTTAATGGGTTCAAGCTCTATATTCTGATAATAGGCTAATTATTGCTACTTATGAAGTGTTTGTTCAACAGGGGTGGGCTCTCCCCATCTCTCCTTAGCGCTTTAATAATCAGGAAAGAATTCAGGTGAGTTGCACTTGCAAATGTCATCCAAGCATGTTATCCATGTATCAGGTTCAACTTATTGATGCTGTACCCTGTAGGAGTTCTCTCTCCTGATAAGATACAATTGGTATCCCAACCTGAGAGGAGGAGAGACAGGGAGACTCCTGTAACTGAACAAACACTCTTTAGCAATGACTACTATCAAAATATAGAGCTAATTAACACTTTAACAAGAACCACTTTATCTACCATATCTGCAATGTGCAAAGTGTTGATTTCGCAGACTAAAACTGTGACGAAAAATGTTCGATGACTACCTTTTTTCACTGACAAAAACAAAATAAAAGCTAAATAAAATCTAATCTATGATTACTAAAGACTAAATATATTGACAATCAATGGGTAATGTATGTGGCAGAGTGGCTCACAACCTCAGCCTGTTGGCCTAAAAGTTTAATATCTCTGAATCATTACATGCAGGGGATATCCCTTTGGCTTAGTGGTTAAGATGTTGGCATTCCACGTGAGAAATGTGATTTGGAAAATATCAATAAAGAAACTTTGTAGTTTGAACATCTTGGCAACATAATCTTGGCAACATCTTGTTGAGGCAACATCTTGAAACAGCCTATATCCCAGATATCAGACTCTACCTAACGGTGTGAGGAAGAGTTTGCCTGTCTGTGACTAATGGCCTCACATGCAGTTGGAAAACTTGGCAGACTTCTCTGTTGTGTTTGTTTTGGCTGATGTGGTAGAGAATTGCACCTGAGGCCATCATAGCAAGAAAGACTCATTCAGGATGTGGTGAAATATGTCGATAGATGGATGCTACCTGATGTGTTAAGTAACAAAAGAACACATTTGAACCACATAACCCATTTAAGACTTTAGGCGGATTCTACTAAATAATGCCTTCTAATCTAAATCAGTGGTTCTCAAATGTTTTCGTGCCAGGCCTGGACTAAAATGACACGAATGCTTTCCCGGTTTTCATGAGTAACGCCATATTTTATACTTCCGTTGGCTATACTTTGAAAATAGCTGACCTAGCCCACACATTATGACTTGTTGTTAGCTTGTAGATCTGTTTTGATAAATTAAAATAATCTGCGCCTCTAATGACGTGCTCAAAAGTCAAAATATGGGTTAATGTGGTTAAAATGTGTACACCATTTCACACGCTGGTGGCTTTCCTTGTGTTCTTTGTAAGGTTGCCCATTGAGAAGGAGACCAGTGATTATGCTTATCTAAGCTTGAGAGAGTTCAAAGTCTACTTCCTGTTAGAAGAGCCCGGCTCCATGGAAATATAGGCAACTGACACTGACTGGCTGGGGAGGCCAAACAGTGTTTATTAAGGAAGTGCAGAGAGACAGCGTTTAATTACGGCATCCTGGCAAGGTGTGTGTGTCAGTGTGTGTGCCGGGAATTCCGTGGTAAGAAGCCAATAACATCTTATTTCCTTGTCTGCTGTGTATGGTTGGGGTTTCTGGTCTGTAGGCTTTAGGAAGATGGGTGTTACAGGCCAATGTTGTATGTACTACATACAACAGGTGCAAGATGTAGGCTAGCACTAATGTAAATACTACATTTATGTGTATGCGTTTACCACCTTGCTTGCTTATTGTAAGTAGTCTGCTTAATGCCTATATTGATAATAACTCCTATCACACCAAGTACTACTGTAGGACCTGGGCCACAGGGAGTACTGTAATGGCTGAACAAATAACATAGGTGTTTATATTTTATACACGGCAGTAACACAGGCTTAGCAATTGGTTCACAGGTTTAATAAAAAAATCGATTGATTAATTAATTGATGCTTTTATTGACAATGCATATACATGGACGTATTTGTACATTGAGTCAGAATAAAAAAGTCTGCACACCAATTTCAGCTCCCAATAATTCTTAATTTCTTTACTTAGAAAGGTGGTAACGTTTCGGGCCTGAGGAAGGGCTTCGGCCCGAAACGTTTCCACCTTTCTGAGTAAAGAATTATTGGAGCTGAAATTGGTGTGCAGACTTTTTTATTCTGACTGACTATCTTTGATCCGCCACCCAGCCTACATAGGTAATTGGATGTGCGTGTCTATCGGGTGTTTCTTCAGCCTCTTTTGCTACATATTTGTACATTTTACAAAAAAGGGAAAAAACAGTGCGAGCCTTCCATTGTGGTCCTTTATTAGTGCCACACCACGCAGTCTTAAAATAAACACTGAAGATGACGTCTTGAAGTGTGTTGCCAATTATACTGTTAATATTACTCTTATCTCACCTATTTAAAACCAGGTGTTTGCATAAAACCAGGCTGTTGTTTTTTAAACTCTTCGCTGTTATGCTATTGTCATTTGTCTCTCCACAGAAGGTGATAGAATGCAACCCTTTGCAGCCCCTGTGCTCCCATACGGCCTTCTTCAGCCTATATTTATCCCCTAAACCCCCACCCCAACATCTGATAGGGACTGTAAGAGGTCAATGGTGTTGTTGGGCTAACTGTCAAATCCTTAGAGTTAATTTTACTCTAAGGTGTTTACTTTAAAGGTCCACTTGGTTACATTTGTTAAATGAACAGAACACTCCTGATTTTACTATGCATTGCACCCATCTCCCCAAAAGTTAAATACCGGTAATAATAATAATGAGAAATAAAATTAAAACCCGCTCTCACTAGCACAACAATGTTCTGTTCCATCTTTCTTTGTTTGCGGGACATTCTTAACCACAACAGCAACTTGAATTAATTTCCCCCGGCATGGAAATAACCTCGTAAATGTCAGTGCAATTTGATGAGCGCTTAATTACGTCAGGCGTCCAAGTTCCATTACCATTAGTACTGCATATTGCATAATTGTATTGTTCATTTAACAGACGCTCCAAATGTGTACGGCTGCAGCTGGCCCATTTCTATGCCAACTTGTCAAGTTAAGCTATCTGTCCATGAGCCATAAAGTTGGATGTGATCTCTGCCAAAGCTTGTAAAGTCAGAATTGTTGTGTGAGAGAGCCGACTTTATGAGCTAATGTAGAGATTAGCTGTTCGTTCTATTTGTTTTGTGAGAGAGAACGGTTTAAAGCTGCTATCCGTAATTTTTATGTTCTTCGTGAGATTCTAACCCGGTGTCCTTGGTGGGAGACCATACATCTGCTCATTGAAGACTGAATGAACCCCTGCATGGCCAGGGGAGATATCGTGCTTATGTGCTTGAGACCATACTACTTTGGTTGAAACCATTAAAATAAGTTCCGGAGTTCAGCTTTTTGAGGGGCGCTAGCCCCTCCAACGTCTGGCTTTTGAAATGTTGTCGTATGGCAGCCAAGTCTATCTAAGACTTTGAATGTTTGTTTAGAGCACTTTGAACAGAGTGGCAGCCAATTCTGTAATAATTCAAAGGCGACCATCTCTAAGGCCTCTAGAAGTCTCGATCTAAACCTTTGGGGTGGTGGGTGAAGAGGATCCATGTGCCAACACACAGTGATGCGTTACACATACATAATGTGGGCCTAACGGCCTTAGAGATGGTCGTCCTTTAATCATTACAAAGTTCATAGACTTAATGTTTGTTTACACCAGTAAACTGTGTGTGTGTGTGTAACCTGAAATTAATGAAAGTGACCCTGCCATATATGTGCAAGCTTCTAAAAGTCAGGCACCCCTCACCTCACATGAGTGTGATCTTTAAGTTTAAGAGCATGTGCTCAGTCCACACGGGGCCTAATCCAGTCATTCTGTTGTTTTCCCGTCACCCCTCGTCTGCGATGACCCCAGAGTCCCCGACCCCTCCGTCTGTCCCCCTCGTTGGGTCTCTCTCCTCCTGCCTCTTGTCATTTTATGACCCATGTCCAGTACAGTTAAGCCAGCACGTTATTACAACCAGCTGTGTGGCTGCACACACACACACACACACACACACACACACACACACACACACACACACACACACACACACACAATTGCATCTTTGTGCAGCATGAGCACGTAATTTCCCATTTTTGATTATGCAGGACCTTATCTGTGTTTTGTAAGAAAACATGGGAGTAAATTACAGTCAAAGCTTTTTTTTTTTTGCCAATATCTCTCCACACATGCAGTTTGTTCATTGCAGTTATTCCACAGCCATTGTCAACTGTCAAGTAGCCTAAATTAAAGCAAATAGGGTTGTTGTGTGATTCATTCAACTTGTGCTTCACACTCACTCACTCCACCAAAAACACAACTTGAGGGAAAACAGTTTTTTTAACATGTCTGTACTCTTTGGAATTGGGACACAAACAAATCCACAGTGTTGTCCATTTGCAACTCAAGAGTGCACACTCAAGGTTCTGTCACACAGGAACAAGGTCAATAGAGGGAATGCGCATGCATAAAGTAAGTGGAAAAACAAGTGGCAAAGTGAGTTTACCCTTGTTTAATGTCGTTTAATTCAATTAGATAGGACCTTTCTGTTTGGATGTATGGGCTGTCAAGGCCAGAAACTCATTTTTGCCACTCAGTAGGTGTTCCCACATAACTTCTGGGTATGATGATGTCACGCGCATACCTTCCATTTTTGTCATGCTCCCAGTGTGTCCTGATCTACGTTCATTCCCTGCCTCGGGTGTTATTTCATTTCTAGTTTTTCTTTGTCGCTCATCCATCCTATCTCTTTTTGTCTCTCTGTCCAGCATCAGCGAGAGTTTCCTGACGGTGAAAGGAGCTGCGCTCTTTTTGCCACGGGGAAATGGCTCCTCTCCTTCATCCGCCTCTCGCTTCTCACAACTTCGCAGCAAACATGCAGGTGAGATGATGGGTTTTCCTATGCGGTTAAACGTAAGGGCGGAAATGTGCCTTTCCACTGAGTGAAATGTGACTTTCCAGTGACCCACATGACATATTTGTTTACATGCACACAAAAGAAATGTGCCATAGAGCAACACAGTTGCCAAGGGTGCAACGCACACCAGACCTAGCGATGTGCCAGCCAACGAAATAAACACTGAAGAATAAAAGAGCTCGTAGCTGCCAATGCCAAAAATGTATTGTGGACACAGAGTTTCTGACAGACCAAGCTGCCATGTTAACGGTCGTGAGGAAATCATGAAAGCTGAGCCATTGTTTCTTGTCTGTTTTGTGCCTAAACTAGGAGACCTCCAGCAGCATCTGCAGACCATGTTTACTCTGCTCAGACCCGAGGACAACATTAAACTGGTGGGCACTGGGCACACAAGCAGGCATAACACAACACACGCACACACAAATCCAGTTTCAAATCCAACTTCCACTTACAGAACGGGAAATCTAACATCCAGTACCAGGGACCTATTGGCACTTAAGCCCTGTTTTTGTTGTTCATTTGTAGTTCTACAATAGATCTATGCTATTTTCTCTCTCTCGCTTCCTCTGCTCGTTTCTATATAATATCCTCAGGTGCTGACCTATAATGGCATATAAAATACACTGTAAAGCAGCTTTCTGTTTTACAGCCTGACTGCTTGGAATAAACTCCGGGCAGCCTCTGTAGATTGCTTTAAAGCACAGCTCAAGACTTATTTCTCCACACTTATTTTGAGTTGATTTTTAACTGTCTGTGTTGTTCATGTCCTCACTGTTTTTCCATATTCACTACCTTTTTTGCTTTGCCTTTTTAATGTTTTATGCATTTGCTTTTCCTTTTTCTTTGGTGCTCCGTAAAGCACTTTGAGCTGCATTTCATGTCATGAAAGTGTGCTATACAAATAGTGTTATTCTTCTTCTAGGCGGTACGTTTGGAGAGCACTCAGCTCCTGGGCACCCGCTACATGGTGGTGGTCTCCACCAATGGCCGGCAGGACACGGAAGAGAGCGTGGTGCTTGGCATGGACTTCAGTCCCACAGACAGGTAGGGCTGTCACCATACAATACAAAGAAATTACTGACATTGAATTAGTAATTTCAAAAAAGAAAATGTAAGAGTAGCGGAAAAGGTTAATCTTCTATTTCTGCTATTTATGGGAAACGTTTGAGAATGTGTGAACATTTTTCAACATGGAAACAATTGACAGGCCTACGGTTTGGATTTATTACCCAAATCAAGTATCAATACTGCAATGTAGAAATAGTCTTGTTATAAGTAAGTCCGGAATTCTAAATTTACTAACTACAAGTTACAATGTATAAATAATGTAAAATATATAAAAATCTGTTGAATCTACAAGCTCAAAATGCGCCCAGGAGCTTGTAGATCGGCTATTTTCAAATGGCCTAAATGTGTACCGGTATAAGGCTCACGTGGTTATAGTATGTTTTGTAATAATAAGCAAAATATACAAAGTAACTCGTAAATATAGTTTACTATATTAGAAGTAAAGTAAAAGTACTGTACTAACATTTGGAAATACTCCAGTAAAGCGCCACTCCAGCAATACTCCAGTAAAGTACAGTAAAGCACCACTGCTTGCCAGAAAATAATCACCAGCATGTGTGTCATTTGGAGTGATTTGACTTCACCACCCTAAACCAAAGTGTCCTTGTCTGCCTTCCAGCTCGTGTTCGGTGGGGCTGGTGTTGGCGTTATGGAGCGACACGTTGATACACCTAGATGGAGATGGGTAAGTTAGTTCATGGCAGCAACCGCACATAATTATGGAGTATGTACTGTAGACAGACAGGTTAATCCAGTGGTTCCCAAACGGTTTGCCCTAAAACGAGTCCAGGTGTGCCTTGGGATTTTGTCAACCACACATTGCGATATAAACAGACTTATACTTTTTTTTTTTTTTTTTCCTTTATCAATATTTTATGGTAACTCTTTTCACCATACAGAGGCAAATTCTATACCCTGGCCTAAACCTTTTAAAGACCGGGTGAAATGGTTAATTTGGGATGTTTTATTTTGAACTTTCAGCCTCAAACGCTAGGATCTCAGTGTCTGAACCATTCAGAGCTATCCCTCCAGGCTATGGGACGTCTCTCCGTCTCATGCATGTGCGGTTGCACGCATGCAGAGTGGTTGTTTACAAAGTGACAGAGAGATGGCAGCAAAGCCAGGGGGTTATCTACATATTTTAGCGTGATGATTACGTTTAAAACTAGTATTACAGTGTCTGGATGTCATCTTGAATGAGATTAAAAACTCGTTTTCAGGAATTAATTAAAATTAAATCTTTATGGACTTTTTATATAAAAATACACAAATGAAAATCCATCCATTGTTAGGTATGCCCATATGATGACCATGGATGTTTTCTAAAAGTGTGAAAAACATGTTTTTCATTTCACTAGGTTTTCTTTAACCACTTTAAACCTCCTGTCACTATTTTGGGCAAATTGTGTTCCTATGTAGTGCCTCTTGAATGCGTGACAAAAATGGATTGAGGCTTGGCATGTCCCCTTTGGACCCCTGTCATTCTGTCTCCTCTGTCTCTGTCACCCCTGTCTAACCTCTCCTTTGCTCCCCTGCCCCTCCCCCACAGAGGTTTCAGTGTGTCCACGGATAACAGAGTCCATGTGTTCAAGCCCGTGTCAGTGCAGGCCATGTGGTGAGTTCACGTTGTTTGGTGGATAAGAGTACATCACAGTCTTTAAAGCATGCATCACATGACACTACTAAACCCTTAGCCTATGGGTTCTGGTCAGTAGGGTCAGAATGTCCACACACACGTTTATGTGTAGAATATCTAATCTAATATTTTCACCATTTTATTCTGACTTCTATAAAAAAAATTCAGGGAAAGTACAAATACCTCTAAATTGTACAGTAAATGTACTGTTAAGCCTTTAAACTAAAGCATGCGTCACATGACACTCCGTCTTTGTCCTGTCATGATCCCTCTCTGACCACCCACACCTCTCCCTCTTATCGATGCCCCCCCCAGGTCGGCGCTCCAGTCGCTCCACAAGGCGTGCGAGGTGGCCCGTTGCCATAACTACTTCCCGGGCAGCCTGTTCCTCACGTGGGTCAGCTACTACCAGAGCAGGGTCTCCTCCGACCAGACGCGCATCAACGAGTGGAACGCCATGCAGGACGTGGAGTCGCACCGCGCAGACTCCCCTGTACTCTTCTCCGACGTGTGAGTCATCCCATCGCGTTCCAACATTGGGGAAACTTGCGTTTTTGGTTTCATTGTGGCACAAATAGAATAGAAAACCAAGACAATAATTCCATAAACAGACGGAACATCTATCTAAGTGCTATTCATTGGAGTTGAATCAGTATGCTGCATAGGCAAAAAAAAAGCCTTTGCAGTTGCCTCTGGGGGCCGCCCAATAGAATATGGATAACAGGATGTTGGCCTGTTTTATTCCGCCCTCAGCCCTCCTCTTCCGTTGGGGCGTGTATGTTTTCATTCCACTAATCCCCAGCGTACACACATTCTGATTCTGAATGCCCCTGCCGACAGAGTCGGTGGTGCAGCTTGGATTCTGTTCTTGAGAGATTGCTGCATAGCTAAATGTATGCATCAGCCCAGCTCAGTGGCCTTTTGGTTAGTGTTCGCCCTGAGACTGGAAGTTGTATACTGACGTTGTCTTTACACGGTGAAATGCATGTCATCCAATAGTGTCTGAACCTGTCCAGAAAAACATACTGGTCCTCATCCACGTAAACAAACTACTAAACTAGCCTGTGGCGTTCAGCTGGTAACCATGGAGACGACGGCATAAATGCCTCTCTGTCTCCCGACATATTTTGTATGACATCTATCGACACTTGCCTTATAAGGTTATGAAAGGCCTTTCGACAAACGGAATATGGAAGATTTTATTTATACATTTATTTTATTGATAATTAATGGAGACCTTTTTTTGCCATCAAGCGCTCTTGATGTCTTGTCCCTGTTGTGGCCGGACTCAGCCCAGTGAAACCACTTCAGTCTAGTCCGACCGCTGCACTCTTCACACATTCTCTCTAAAAACAGTTAAAGTCTGAGTCATGCAACTCCTGTACCTGTACGACACATTCCTTTGTTTATAGAGCTATTAAAGGGAGGACAGCTGAAGAGATCATGAATATGGATTGCCCGCACACACACGCACATTTGACCCACTTGTCGCAGACAGAGATATGGAGTATATATACTTCCATAATGAGTGCAAAGATCGGGGGCGCCGATGGCCTCGTGGTCGAGGCACATGCCACATATAGGCTCTAATGCAGCCTGACAGCAAGTCACGGGTTTGATTCCGACCCTGACGACCTTTGCTGCGTGTCACTCCCTGTCTCTTCCTCCCTTTCACTTCTGTCTTTACTGTACTATCCAAAAATCAAGGCAACAAAAGTGAAGTCCAAAAATATCTAAAAGAACAATACGGTAGTCTGTATATAAGTGCAAAGATCCACAATTACAATATTTATTTTGTTGCACAGTGCTTATGTTGTCCTGTAGATGGCACTGCCACGTTATTCCCCCATTTCTATAGATTAATTTAGTGCCGATTTATTCAATCTGTGAGGATTTCATCATTTACTCAGGAGTCCACTCAGTCTTATGGACCTATGTGCTCCTCAGTTTTAGTCGTATAAATATACAATTTTGATGGTGTAGTAATGGTATATTTTACGCTTGGTTCTATGCTGAAAATGGCAGATCTACAAGACGTGAGCTTATAGATCTGCTATTTTCAGAGCTCAACACAGAGTGCAACCAAACTACTACTACTAGGTTTCTTCTCCACTAGTCCCTCTCTAACATTTTTCATGTTTCAGTCAATAGCCTAGCTTTTATCTATTTTTTATTACGTTTTCGTTGGTGACAGACATGGAATGACCATGTTGCTTGCCTCCCGTGTCCACACAGACCTACAGAGAGAGAACGCACAGAGCGTCTGGTCAAAACCAGACTGAGGGAGATCATGATGCAGAAGGACCTGGAGAACATCACCAGCAAGGAGGTGGGTGTGTGTGTGTGTGTGTGTGTGTGTGTGTGTGTGTGTGTGTGTGTGTGTGTGTAATCTGTGTCAATTTCACTCAAAGGAGGAAAACTGTAAACCAAATGAACCCGTGTACATTCAGACATAGACATTCAGGGATGGTCACCATTACAAATTTAAGTTGATAATTGTCACACAAATAATTGTGATTAGCTATTTCGATAACGATGTTTTTTGCATTGAACATCAGCACGTTACTGTTTGCCTTTTATAGGCTGCTATTTAGGCTTCATAATCACAAATTGGGGGCAGATAATGACAAATATCTTATATATATATATATATATATATATATATATACAAAGAAATCACTGACATCCTATTTTTTTTTTTAATGTTTGAACATTTCTCAACATGGATTAGGTCATTATGTAATAATTGTGACAGGCCTAGTAGACATGACTCATGGACACAAGGAACAAATGTTCCTTGATAGTTGTGTGTCTGGCGATATGGGCGTCTGGTATCTTTGTGCAGTTCCTTGATAGTTGTGTGTCTGGCGATATGGGCGTCTGGTATCTTTGTGCAGTTCCTTGATAGTTGTGTGTCTGGCGATATGGGCGTCTGGTATCTTTGTGCAGTTCCTTGATAGTTGTGTGTCTGGCGATATGGGCGTCTGGTATCTTTGTGCAGTTCCTTGATAGTTGTGTGTCTGGCGATAAGGGCGTCTGGTATCTTTGTGCAGTTCCTTGATAGTTGTGTGTCTGGCGATATGGGCGTCTGGTATCTTTGTGCAGTTCCTTGATAGTTGTGTGTCTGGCGATATGGGCGTCTGGTATCTTTGTGCAGTTCCTTGATAGTTGTGTGTCTGGCGATAAGGGCGTCTGGTATCTTTGTGCAGTTCCTTGATAGTTGTGTGTCTGGCGATATGGGCGTCTGGTATCTTTGTGCAGTTCCTTGATAGTTGTGTGTCTGGCGATATGGGCGTCTGGTATCTTTGTGCAGTTCCTTGATAGTTGTGTGTCTGGCGATATGGGCGTCTGGTATCTTTGTGCAGTTCCGAGGCCGACTTTGACTTATTCTTTGTGCCGGTGTTCTAAAGATCCGTACGGAGCTGGAGATGCACATGACCTGCAACCTGCGGGAGTTCAAGGAGTTCATCGACAATGAGATGATCGTGATCCTGGGCCAGATGGACAGCCCCACCAAGATCTTTGAGCACGTCTACCTGGTAGGTTCACACGCAAGGAGGGAAGGACCTCCTGTGTTGCTGAAGGAACATTCAGAATACTAAATTAGTCGGGGCGCCCGCTGGCCTAGCGGTCCAGGCGCATACCACATAGGCGCATGCCCGACGACCTTTGTTGCGTGTCATTCCCAGTCTCTCTCTCTCCCATTTTCCTGTCTATCTCCACTGTGTCCTAGCAATAAAGGCAAAAAAACGAAATTACTGTACCGGTAGTTCCCGGCTCCAAAGAGTCCTTGAGCATGACATTGACACTGAACCCCTAACTGCTCCCGATGAGCAGCTCGGTGCCTTGCATGGATTCCTCTGCCATCGGTGTGTAAATGGGTACATTGTAATGTAAAGCGTTTTGGAAGTGCTATATGCAGTAAATGCAGTCCATTTACCATTTAATGTGGTTATTTCAGTGCAGTGGTTGGAAGTGGTCTCCCTGCTCTATTGATTTTATACGGGTCTAAACTGAGTGCAATCTCTCTCTTGCCTAGCTCCAGGCGGGTGTTCCGTTTTAGCTTACTGGTGGAAAGTTTGTCTTCCACGCGGGAGACCTGGATTCAAATCTCAGGAAGCGCATAATCCGATGGATTTCAGCTTTGGTTTCAAATATCTTTATTGTGAAGCACAGGATAAAGACATTTCAAACACTTACAAAGTGCTTCCCATATTTTCATTTTTTCCTAAAAACAGGGTGCAATGAAATAAACTATGGGTGAATTTCCATAACTGTTGGATTTCAGCTTTAAGGGGGGGGGGGGAGTGATCCAGCATTACTTTTCTTCTAATCTGTGTGGTAAAGATAGTAGAGGTCAAGTCTCACAATTTCAAGGTAGGTTTTGCTAGCTTGGCTCCGAGCATGCATGTTGTGTTGCATTATGAAAGGCTCTGTTGAAGGAAATGAGTTAGTCTGAGGATGGCGTTTGTTTTTCCCTGCAGGGATCTGAGTGGAACGCATCGAACCTAGAGGAGCTGCAGAACAGCGGGTGAGACAAAAACGCTTTACATCGTGGCCTCTGTCCTTCATACCGTATCCACACTTTCTCATGCCAAAAATATCACTATTAATTTGGGGTATAGAAATATTACAACAAATTCATCACTAAAACGCTTAATTAGAAATATAGCCATATTCAGTCTTGAGAAATTGCTTGACAAGCAAGTTACGGTCTTAAGATGGATCATAACGATAGAATTAGAATAGGAATAGGAATAGTTTAGCATCCAACATTCAACTCATCCACTTTATGTTAACTTTCTCTCCTTTTCCCTCATCTCAGGGTTCAGTACATTCTGAATGTAACGAGAGAGATTGACAACTTCTTCCCCGGAATGTTTGAGTACCACAACATACGCGTCTATGACGAGGAAGCCACAGACCTGCTGGCCTACTGGAATGACACCTACAAGTTTATATCCAGAGCGAAGTGAGTGCACTGTTGATTTAGTTTTAGTCATATTTTAGTCATCTGAAATGTTTTAGTGTTGTCGACTAAATCTAAGATTTGTGTTGACTAAATCTACAGTTCATTTTGGCAACTGAAATGTATTTTGGGGGCCTTGATGCCGTCGTAATGCCTGATTGTATACTGAAAATAGCCAATTGCAACGCATTGCAGTAGATCTAGTTTTTCTAGTCTAGTTTTTATTTGTTGACAGAATTGTCTATATTTAGTCGTCGTTTCTTAGTTTTAATTTTGTTTTGTCAGGTAGTCGGCGAACATTTTTTCGTCATAGATTTCCCCCCCCCCCCCATGTCCTTCCCTTTTCTGACCAATCTCGGATCATGTTTCGCACGTATCTTGCTGACTGCAGATGTTACTGCTGACCGGCTGTGCATCTGATCTGCGACTTGTTTTCCATGTCCGTTAGGAAGGCCGGGGGGAAGTGCTTGGTGCACTGCAAGATGGGCGTCAGTCGCTCTGCGTCCACGGTGATCGCCTACGCCATGAAAGAGTACGGCTGGGACTTGGAGCGGGCGTTCGATTATGTCAAGGAACGGCGTGCCGTTACGAAGCCGAACCCCTCGTTCATGAGACAGCTGGAGGAGTATCAGGGCATACTGCTGGCCAGGTACACACGCACTCCAACCTGCATTCAGATGTATATGTACAATACACACACACGAGACCTCAACGATATGCTTTCCTTCTCTGTCTCCCCTCAGTAAGCAGAGGCACAACAAGCTGTGGCGTTCGCACTCGGACAGCGACCTATCGGAGCACCACGAGCCCCTGGCCAAACCCCCCGTAGCTCAGGCGCAGAGTCTGGGCAGATCGGACCCTCGTAACCAGGCCGGCAGCTCGGCGCCACCCTCCCTCGAGGAGCTGCTCCAGCCGCTGGGAACTCCCTCTCCTGAGGGCGGTCAGCCACCACGGCCAGCAAGTGTGCCCGCCACCTGCGTCCTCTCAGACGGACTGTCGGAAGTTGAACCTTCCCCTGCGGACGACGGTCAAGCCGTAGACGAGGATCCCTTGCCTGGCGAAAGCCCGGTTCTGTCCGTCGACGAGGCGGACAACCTCCAGGCAGGGCCCGCCCAGTCGGCATGCCCCGAAGCACCAACGGCGCCCGTGTCTCCTCCTCTTTCCAACGGCCTCTGTGACGCAGAGGAAGACCCCTCGTTGTCTTCCTGCTCGCCTCCCCTTCCCCAGCCGAGGGCGGCCACTGTGGTTCCCCAGGCTGGGCGGCCTGGCATCTCCACCGTGACCGTCACTGAGAGCGTCCCTGTGGGCGTGCCACACCCGCCCCCGGTCATCCACCATCTCCCCGCATCCCCGTCCCTGAATGCTGCGCCGCAGGACCTCTGCTGCCCTTTGCCTGCGGTGGCGCCCGCCCACCAGCCACAGATGCCCTCCTCAGTGCCTGATTCCTCGAGGACCCCAAAACCAAGCACAATCCCCACGACCCAAGGCTCGTCCGTAACGGTGCCTTCCGCGAAAGCAGACTGTGACCAGCAGCCAGCAGAGCTGCCGCTGGACAGCGTAGCGGACGAGCAGCCCTCCACTAGTGATGACATCATCGACGACCACCCCAGTGCCACTCCGCACGACCCCAAGGTGGTGCCGTCCACACTCGCCATGGACCACATCAACTTCTTCAGCGCCAGGGAGAAGTTCCAGGGCCTGGCGCTGGACGGGAAGGGGCCGTGCATGCAGCTACGTGCTCCTGGGAAGGAGCAGCAACCACTGCCTCAGGACCACTCCGCTAGTGAAGGACAGAAAGAGGAAGAAGACAAGTTAAAGGTAACACATATATTTTTGGGGCTTTTCTGCCTTTATTGATAGATTTACAGTAGGCTGACAGAAGGTTGGGGGTGTGACATGCAGCAAAGGTCGTCGGGATTGGGAGTCGAACCCGCGCCAGGTTGGATTACTGAATGCCAGGGCCAAAGGTAACACTACTGCTTAGTGCTTACATACTCCATAACTCCACAGTGTTCATTTTAATGAAATTCATAAAACATTTGTATAGCAGAGCTTGTCAATATCTGTTTGTAAATGTATCCAATAAAGTAACTTTCGAAAATAGCTGATCTACAAGTTCACAACGTCTTGCAATGCATTGTGAAACCTCTGATCTGAATAGTCATTCTTATACTGTAAAATTATAGATTACAGTATGTTTATGATACATTTTCTGCTTTTCTTATAGGATAGTTGTTTCCCTTTGATTTCTATATTGATGTATTGTGTACTGAGTGGACACTGGACAGTATAGTTTATTGCTAGGTAGGTTGCACCTGCTGCTGTACTTCGATGTTAATTATCTTACTGATTCCTTGCACCTGACGTTACTGTGATGTTTGATGTTGCTGTTCTGTGATGCTTTTTTCTGTACTGTATATTCTTATCTAGATTCAGAAAACCACACTCACACAAACCTGTTAAGCCTTTAGCACAGTGCATGAATAAACCCAAAGAAAAGCAGTGCAATTTTATTGATGCCCCGCAGCCCCCGGACCCCACTTTAAGAACCACTGCTCGGTGTGCTGACACAAACACTTGCTCCTTAAACTAAATCATTGCACTCTCCCTTGCTCTTAGGAAACGGTAGACCCTGTGCTGGCCACAGAACTGAAAGCGGCCGCACTCACGTTGAGTCCACCTCCCTGCCAGCCAGGGCCCCTGGACCAGGAAGAGAGGCGGCCGAAGCAGGATGCGGCGGAAAGGGCAGCTTTGCCGCAGGAGGAACCTGAAGAGACGAGAGAGGAAGTGAAGAACAAAGAGGAGGACGAGTCGACACCCGTGCCTTTCTCCAGCGATTGGACACGGGGTTCTGTGCGGCGCGTCACACGGCAGCTTGAGCAGCGGATGAAACAGGAGCAGGACTCGCCACCGGCGCCCTCCCTGTCTCCCCCCTCCGCCCCCCTCGGCTCGTCATGCACTCTGCGACGTTCACAATTCCTCGCACTCCTCCCTGCCACCGGATCTCCCCCAGAGATGGCGGCTGACCCTCAGGACACGGCCCTCTGCTTGCAGGGGTCTACTGTTTGCACTGTGCAGGAGGAAGACGAGGAGGAGTGTGACGCTCTCGGGAAGTGCAGTCCAATGGAGGCCGAGAGCAGTGTTGCAGCTAAAGGGGAGACGCTCCGTGGCGAAGACCGGAGCACTGCCACGCACAAACCCCCCACCAACGGTAGATCTCTCTCTGCCTTGTCGCCTTGTCTCCCTTGCCCCTCCTTCTACCCCTCCGTGCAGTCCACCTTCACTGCGCTTTCCTCTGTGGATTTCCTGTGCTTGGAGGGTGTGACGGAGCAAGAGACCAGCACGGACTGGGACCACCCGGCCGAGTATCCCCAGGGGGACATTATCATGAGGGAGACGTGGGAGACGCTGCGTGAGCTGGGGGCCTTCCTGAGGCAAGTAAGCTCCGGCGGCCCCGTTAGGGACAGGCGCGTGGACCGGGGCTGCTGGGACCACGGCCTGGCCATCGCCCCGCGAAAGAGAGCCAACGGCATCCGGCAGAGGGCCCGAGAGGTTGAGGCCAGGATGCGCCAGGCGGGCCTCACCCCTCCCTCCACTCTGATGAAGCGCTCTGCTTCTCTGGCCAAGCTGGGCTGCCTGGAGCTGCTGGCCAATGACCTAAGCGAGTGGGAGCTGAGCCACGCCTCGTCCGCCCGTTCCTTGGCCGAACCCCAAATCCACGCCTCCATCGACGAGTCCAAGAAACAGCGGGTCCACGGCTCCCAGCCGCCTCCGCCCGGAGACCTCGGTGCCGGGCCGGAGAGACTCTGTGATGGCGGAAAAGCTGATTCGGGACTGACCCCGCTTCCGCACCACCACCAGAACCAACCGAGAGGGAAAGTCCCCGACTCTGGCCAAGTCCTGTTGCAGACGCCCCCCGGACTGATCTCTGTGGCAGCAAGGCAGCAGTATGGTAGGACACACCCTCTGCGGAGACTGAAGAAACGGACTACCACCCTCTACCACACCATGTGATCCTCGCCATTTTCTGTATGTGTGATTGTGTGCACTGGAGAGGTGGAGATGGAACAGAAGTGCACATTTTGGAGAAAATTATTTGCCTCCTTGCCTTAAAAGATATGTTTAGTTTTGGGCCTGTAGTTTTACTAGCAAACCTCCAAATAAAGCCTAATACATGCTCTGTCGTACGATGGTGACATGTTACGAAAATGGCAGTTGTACAAGCTTACAACGCATCACAGATGCAACACTTGTACAAAGGATATTTTTGGCATGACACCATTGTACGACAAAGTATAAATCTGGCTTAATACACATAGGGGGGAAAAAAATACTTCATATAAACATTTGCATGCCAAATAATTCAAAACACATCACAATAATCCTCAAACTATACACGTAGTATGATTCTGAGCTTATAACATTAAAGCTTTCATGTTCACTCTTTACGTTATGTTATTTTCTTCTCCATTGTCAACCTAATGTTTGCCTCAGCCCAGCATTGCAACACATAAGCTCGTATGTAGATCGTCAATTTGGGAATATTTCTACAAGCTCACAATGTGCTGTGATGCCTTGTGAGACGAAGTTTATAGGGTTTAAGTGGTAGCAGGAAATGTGTTTACTTTGAAAATGGTTTGAGTACAGTATATGAGTAGATATGTAGAATCACTACAGAACAGAAAAACAACACAGATAGTGGTATGTAGAAAATGACTTTGCCATTTCTACCGCCCAAATAAAAATGTTGCAATCAAAGTACAGGTGCCGTTCTCACGGATGACTTTCTTGGGGCGATCCACAGTCGGAGACTCGGAGTGAGCTAGGCTTGAAGATTTGGACCTCATAAGTTGAGGGTGATTTCTGATTTTAGATTTCTCTTAAGTTTAAGTTGAGATTTCTGTTAATAAAAATAGAAGAATCTAAGTTGAGCCACTGTGTTCCAGGAGGGTGTCTGTAGGTCAGCATGGTGAGTGAAAATGTCTAAAGCTTTTCTGTCATCTCTAGACGGCAGAAAAGTGACTAGTAGAGAGAGCTACCAAAGCAAGGCTGATGGTTTTATCTCATGAAACAACAAAAGAATACAATACACAGGTCGAGTTAGCAAGCTGGTTGTATACCAGTGGTACACTGAAATACAAAGAGGCTGGGGTTTGTTGTTGGTTTCTTTAGTTTTTCCGTTTTTTATTTTATTTTATTTTAGTTTTAACTGTCAACTACACTTTTACCTCAGTTGGCCTGCACCAAATCTCATCAGCTGCAATGTCCGGCTCTGGATTCCTGGAATGTCACTGAAGGCCATCCACGAACTCAATTTCGATTGAGTCAATTTCACAACTCGAAAAACTGAAATAAGCACTTCTCTCATTTCTAGAACAGTTTTGATGCCACTGAATCTGTTGTGCGCATGCGTGCGTGTGTGTATTGTGTGTGTGTGTGTGCGTGCGTGTGTGTGTGTGTGTGTGTGTGTGTGTGTGTGTGTGTGTGTGTGTAATGGTTGGGGAGAGTTTGTGGAACATGGATTTATTGGGAGCCAGTGTGTCGTGTATTTCCTCCTGTTTTCTTAAAGGGGATTTATTTTTTATTTTCACGTTTGTTTGTTTTTTTGTTTTTTTTTAGCTTTTGTAAAGGTTTATATTGTAGTGAGTTTATCATAATATGATATTAATATGATTTTATAGCTGTTGACCTGCGCCTGTGTGTGAGTGCAAGTGTGTAGCACAATGTGTGTGAGTGAAACTGTAGCACAATTTTCCCCATGTAGATGTGTACATGTTTAATTGATCTGTCCCTTTTTGTACACATCAGGGGTGTGCCTATGGCAAGTGCAGTATCCCCCTGCAGTTTTTTTTTTATATCAGAAATTGGACGGGGAGGTCTGTCGATCATGCACTTTACTCCCATCTTTATTTTGTAATGTTATATGCGTGTTCTTTAAATGTATGGTTTCTACTGTTGGGGAGCATGCTTTTAGTGAGTAGCTATGTGCGTGTGTTGTGTGTATGTGTTCTGTGCAAAAAAAGGATGTGTATCCCCCCCCTTCATTTTAAACTATCATTGTAAATATTCTTTTATATCACATGCTTAAACTGTGACCATTAAAGATTTTTAGATTATTGCAAGTGTGAGTGTTTCATTAACCTACCAGCTACGAAGACAGACACATAATTGCAAACGTTCAGTTTAGTCCTGTTTTTGTAATGAGATTCACTGGCTATGATGATTTATTGCGTAATGCGTAACAACTGGTTAGGCATGAATTGTTTTCGACGCTTTCAAGAATACCTGTAATATGTAAAATATTGATTTTGGCAACGAAATTGTCATTGCCAATAAATTGCATAAGTTGGTCTAGGTCACCTACTTTCAGTATCGTTATGCACCCTCTATCAAGTTACAGCTGGAGAAAATCACACCTGTGTGCAACTATACTTTCTTTTCTCTAACACTTTAGAGACGTACAAATATACACTTCTTCTGTCTTGTGCTGCATGTTGTGCCTCGTCCCATGTAAGGTTCATCTCCTTTAGATCAGCAGTCACAGGTCTTTGCCAGGTGGTTTTGGCTCGATCTTGACTTATTTTCCCTACTGTCCATGATGGATCCCAGTAGGGAAATGGACCGTCCATCTCAGTGCAACCTTTGGGATTCGATCCTGGGCCATTCGTAGCACATGACCCAGCCATCGTAGACGGCGGCATTTGATTTCCGACAACACTGGAGCACCTGGTCATCCTGTGCAGCTCTTTATTTGAGATCTCAGGCCAGAAGATGCAGCAGATTTTACGGAGGCATCCATTGTAGAAGGCAATCTTTTGCATATCCAGTTCTGTCACTCACCAGCATTCCGAGCCGTACAGCAGCACTGATTTTACAGTCGGAACTTTGTTCTTAGGCTGTACTGCTTTGAGTTCCAGGTAGGATGGAGCCTTGCACCGTGAGCTTTCCCTAACCTTGCTCTGGTGTCCTTTTTTCTTGCATTGTCCTTGCTGACAAGACAGGTGAACTTCTCGACAAAGTCGAGGGTTTCCCCATTCACAATGATTGGTGCATCTGGGGTGACATTAATGCACATCACTTGTGTTTTGGAGCCATTGGAGCCACCCTGTTTGTTTGGCGTACTGGTTCAGTCTGTCCGTTTTCTCCTGCAGGTGGATATATTTGGAGGAGAGAACAGCAAGGTCGTCAGCAAAATCTAGGTCTTCGAGTTGGGAGAACACTGAATGCCCCTGGGTTTATCGGCCGTTGTCTTCCTCATCACCCAATTGATAGCCATCAGGAAGAGAATGGGAGACATGTTCTCACGATCTTCCATAGGGTATCACGATGTAGGCTGTCGAAGACTTTTCGAAAGTCTATGAAATGTATGTGCAGTGGGGCGTTCCATTCTACACACTGCTCGATGATGTTCTTCAGAGCAAAGATCTGGTCTGTGCAGCCCCTCACTCTCCTGAATCCTGTCTCTTCCTCTCTCAGGTTTTGGTCGACAGCGGATTCAATTCTGCAGAGTAAGATCCTACAAAACACTTTCAATGGTATAGAGGGTATGTGCATGCATAAAGTGAATAGCAAATTGAGTGGCAAATCGAGTGTCAAAGTGAGTTCAATGTCGTTTAACATCGATTAATGCAGTCAGAATTTACTCTTCTGTTTGGATGTATGGGCTGTCAAGGCCAGAAAGTAGTTTTTTTCCACTCTAGGCATTCCCGCATATAACTTCCGGGTATGATGATGATGTCACGTGCATTGACAACAGTGTGATCCCCCACCAGTTGTCACAATTTTGGAGGTTACCTTTTTTTGTCCCTTGTCCCAGTTTTCAGGTATTATTTCCTCTTCTCAGATGTTTCTGAAGAGTTCCGTGAGCACCTTTGTTAAAGTGGTAAGGTTGGCTTTCAGCATCTCTGCATGGATGTTATCTAGGCCGGCAGCTTTCCCACCCTTCATGGCTTGGATGGCACGTTTCACTTCTTCATGGGTTGGGGGACTGGTGTCGATGTTGGGGACATTCTCTGTGGTGAAGGGTTAGCAAAGATCACTTGGTATAGCGAGAGCTTTGCCTTCTGGCTCAGCCCGTTCCTGGCGATGTTGCCATACTTGTCTTTGGGGGTCGACGGGTTGATGTACTTGCCACTGTGTTTCTTTGTGACGCTATATAGATTGTACTAATTTCTCCCCTTGCAGCAGCTTGCTCTGCTTTATCCGCCAGGTCCTCTACAAAGCTGGAGCCGACCTCTTCTGACGTTCCATATGTTGATCTGACCTCATCAAACCCTGTACACTCAAGACACGCTCCATATATGGCCAGTACAGAATTTATTCCATATATTGATCTGTCCCCCAGGGCCAAAGCGCCAGTGCTCGCCCAGCAGTCTGCCGTCACCCAGGCGGATCGCTTCTAGTCCTTATAGGACGTCTTACTGGTTATTGCGAGATGCGACTGTAGGTTGCAGATTACTATGAAAACCTGCAAAACCTATCTGTCCGTTGAGCCGTCCTCCATGGCCTATACAGAATTCATTCCATATGTTCATCTGACTCCAGAAGTGTTAAAGTGACATACGGTAGGCCTACCTCTTTAAATCCTTAGTCAAGGCCCATGGTCTTACAGTATATAATGCATTCATGACTTTGAAATCCTAGTCAAAGAGATTCTATAACAGGAGACGACACTCCCATTAAGTCCCATAGTAACAAGCATGCGGGTGACCAGTGCCCCCGACGGTTGCTTTACAAAACATTATAGTTTACTGTACAAACAAAAACGTGTTTTCATTCTATTCGACATATATGCTTCTACAGAACTGGTCTGTTTAACAGTGAAAAAGTATTAATTCAATATTAAAGTATAAATATGCATAGTAGGCCTACAATAATTATTCACTCATTTATTTATCATATTTAATGATGGATTTAAGGATGGAATGGATCAATACAGAAATTAGTCATTCAGAATTTCAGGTTGCATGTGTGCCCATGCATGTATGCACGCGCGTGACCGTGCATCTTTATGTTCATGAGATGTTATTTATATGTCATACATACATGTATAAGTAACACATGACATGAGTACGATGTTACTTACAATTAACAATCAGAATATCAGTATGTGCACGTGCCGCAATCTTTGAGTGATGCGCCATCTAGTGGTGATTCCAAAAATACAAGTACTGTCGTCTCTTGTTATAAAATCTCTTTGTCCTAGTCCTACGTCACTAGCTCCTACCATGATGTTGGGACCAACAGGCAACAGGTGTTGCAAACAAATGAATTAGTTCTACCGCCAGTCACAAGAAATTGAAGCACGTGTTGGTCCACCACAACATAGGCTACATCATCTGTAGGTGGCACACACTACATTTGAAACTCATAAATTGGTTCTTAGAATCTGCCAGCTTCAGTACAATTAGGCCTTTATGACCATAGATTCATATATCACTGAAAAGTAGGCTACTGTAGCAATTAATTCGCGATTTCAATAGCGATGCTACACACTACATTGACAATGGCGACACAGCCGACACTGACTGACCTCCCTGACGCGCTGGCCCAGTGGCTGACGCGCCACAGATTGGCCACAACTGACACAGTCCGTCCTAAAATAGACCCCCCCCCCCCCTCTCTCTCTCTCTCTCTCTCTCTCTCTCTCTCTCTCGCTCTCTCTCGCTCTCGGTGTGAGGAGCGTCACTAGGTTCTCCAGTGCGCCTGTTCAGCAGGTCCCGCGCCGACTCTAGAAAACTGGATTATTTAGTCTGACAAAAGAGGACTAAACGGGGACCGAGGCAACAAGGCTATTATCCAGGGAATCAGGGGGGAATCAGAGGAGCATTCGGAGGTTCATATCTCCATAATCCATAATAAGGTGAGTGAGTGTCTGACTGCTGTGGATTGTTATTCATATTGTGTGTGCGTGGGGTGCTGCAGAGAGCTGCTTAGTGCGTCAGTCCCGTTTGCTGCACTGCTAGTTAAAGTGCGTCTCTGTGGAGTCCCTAAAGACGCATAGACAGGCTCCAGTGTGTTGTCAGTGTCACACACACTCAGACATTCACACAGTTTAGAGACAGTTGTGACGCTGCACTTCTCTCTCATACTAGTTCTAAGTCGTGGCAGCTGTCGTGCAGGCTTCTTAACTGAGCACGACACCATGTACACCGGGGAGAGGGAGACCCCCACCCACCCCCTCCAATAATTACTTTATTTCTCATCAATATCTTATAGAATCTGACTGTCTCTCTGTGTCTGTCATTGTGTGCTTGTAATCAGGTTGTGTTGGTATTTCTGGACAAATTGTGTCAACATTTGTTGCAATATCATTAACTTAAAAGAGCTGGGAAGGAAGGAGCGTTTGGACAGGGTGGTGTACAAAAGGGTCCATTTGGTTCCCCTGGTACACTCTCGGGGTGAAATGAGCACTCAGGCTTTGCACAGTGTAGCCTACAGGGGCAGTGTGGCATGTCTATATTAGGAAAGTGGCCATGTCATTCTTTCACTCTGCCAGATAGGGGGGGTCCTCAGCAGTGTGTGAGTAGCATGCAGATACAAACTTCCATAATACACAAAACACTTTGTGTTCGATCCTGAAGGCGATATATTTAACCTTCTTCGATTATGTTTGTCACAATCTCGATCTAGATTCCTAGATCCACATTTATTGGCAGAAAGAGTAGGCCAGTTCACTTTTAACCACACCCTTTTGTTGTCCAGGGTCCCCCAGGGGTCTTTTCTTGGCCCCCTCCCTTTTACCTCTACACCAAACTATTGTTGCCATATTTTCACCTATTCTTTGCCCAGAATTGCGGTTCATGTAGTTAAACTATATAGTGTCAGTGTGTGTGTGTGTGTGTGTGTGTGTGTGTCGCCTATTTTTGAATTCCCACTTCTAAAAACGCAGGTGTGCTGAAACCCGCTCTGATTGGTTGCCAGGTGGTTTATGGTCATCCACAGTTCCAAAAGAGGAGTTTTGACCCGGTTATCGAGTGCCTTCGGGGAGTGGAACCGGCCTACTTCTGATTTGGGCTTTTAGTGTCAACACATACAGTACGTCCGTGTGCTCTCATAAAGTCATATTTCAGACATATATGTTATAGGTTTACCAATTGTACACTGTGAACATCACATTCCACTTGGTGTGCGAAGTTTCACTTGTCAAATCACATCACGTAGGTGTCATGATCCCATCACTATCACTGTTTGCATTTAACCACTCAAAGGGGTATTTAACTTTAAAACATTTCTGGGATCATTTCCGTCTAGTCACTTTTTTTTTCAGTTGCTTTGTGGGTGGCCTCCAGCGGCTAGCCTATATGTAATGGCACTCACCTGCTCTCCTGAAGGCTGGTTTGAACTTGGAGGTAGAGTGAGAGATATACTTTGTTGACTGCATTATATACGGTACAACCAGGGTTCCCCAAGGTTCTATAGAGGGTATGCATGTGACATCATCATACCCGGAAGTTATGCGGGAATGCCTACCGAGTGGCAAAAAACTACTTTCTGGCCATGACAGTACATCCAAACAGAAAAGTCCTATCTGATTGCATTTAATAACGTCAAACAACGTTAAACTCACTTTGCCACTCGATTTGCCACTCACTGTATGCATGCGCATACAGTATACCTGCTATACTTCTCCCACTCCTTTTCCCCCTCTACACCAAATATCTCTCTTTGCTACAAGCTCACAATACATGTGAGCTTGTATACCTGCTTTTTTGACAAATGGTTGCCCCGTTTGATCCATTTGGTTTTAAGAAAACGTGCAACAAAGTTACCACATCTTTGTTTGTGACATTAGGTTGCATTCCGAGTCTGTATATTTCCACTCTGTCTTATGTCTCTTAGCAATTTGGCTCTCACACAGTGTTTGGTGGGACAATCGGCTATTAATAATATCTTCACTGGCTATCATACTTCTAGAATGCCTCCTGTGTATTTTCTTCTCTTTTTTTTCTCGAGGCTTATAGCCCCTCTGGCCTGTTGCCGGGGACAACAACATAACAGCAAGATGACAGGAACAACAAAACAACCCACTGTAATAGCACAGTAGAGTTAAAACAATTCACCTCACATATTAATAATAGCTTTTCAATAGGGTATCTATTGCAAAACATATGACTAGATCCATAGTGGAACAAAATGACTATAGACCAGTATCAGACATGGCTGTGAAATGTGTTACTGTGTTACAGAAATGTATTAAAAGTAATTAGCACAGCTCGACTACTCATTCTGTATCCTCTGGGAACATAATAATGACACAGCAAAAGTAGACACGACGTCTCAAAATTCAGAGTTACCCTAAAGATGTCCAGCAGCAAAGAAAAGAAACAAAATTTTAACAAACTGAGTTTTACTATCCTGCAAGACCTGCATAATGTTCAGAAAGGGACCAATGATATCCAATCAAAGAAAAAATATCCTGCACACTGTCTGGAACTGACAAAAGGGATGTTCTTTATTAAATCGACGTTTCGGTCCTGCATAATAACATAATTTGGAAGGAGCTGCTCCTTTTGTCCTTCGTCTACACACCACTGATTCTCAACCTGTGGTCTGGAGACCACTGGTCACTGGTAAGGGTATGGTGGAAGTGGGGCCCCAAATAATTGCAGAAACACTATGATTTTAAATGAAATGATATGATGAACGTCTTTGTATTTTTTTCTTTTAACCTGGGGGGGGGGGGGGGGGGGGAAGAGATATTCAACAGCAGTGGTCAGATGGGTGGGCAGCAAATAATTTCAATATTTTAATTTGGCCCTGATCCAGAAAGGTTTAGAACACCTGGTCTACACCAAATCTCTTTGCTGAATATAGCCTACCGGTATCTACAAGCTCACAATGCATCACAATCGTCACACATTCTGAGCTTGTAGACCTGCTATTTATGCTAAATGTTCGCCCCCAGAATAGGTGCTCTATGGTTCAAGTGACCTAAAGGACCATACTGTATAGTACGATATATACAGTATGTATTGTGTGTGTGTGTGTGTGTGTGTGTGTTGCGTGCATGCGTGCTGTTTTCAAAACTACATTTTTACACTGGATTGGAAGTCGATTGAGGTTGGATTGGGCTGCACCCAAAAATAGAGATGAATAACAAAATCGTTTTTTAAACACGATTTTATTACGCAATTATATTTTCCAGACAAATCCACTATTTTCTTTCTTTTTTTTATCAATTCTCTTACAAAGAGCCTGTATTTCATTCTCTTTTTTTACACACCCTCTGCTGTTTGCATCACGATTAAAATTAATTAATTTAAATTGTCACCAGTTTGAATCGATTTAAAATTTGTAATCGTTACATGCCTACTCCGTTATAATCAATATTCAAAGCAGCTTGAACTTGAATGGTGTCAGACTGAATTTGATTAACATCTTATCCTCAGTGCAAACCATAAGAGGAGACTAGTGTTCAATGTTTCGTACCGAAAGATGTGTGTCTGAATGTGTAATGTGTGGAACTATGCTTCCGCTGTTTTTTTTAATCAGATATGATTGTCCTAATCCTGTATACAGACTGTTTCCCCCAATCTTTTTATTCATCATTCCTCACCTCACCCTTCTTTCACTATTGTTTGGCCACTCAGCTCTCAATTGGTCCTGCCTTGCTTCCCTTTATGACCTGTCTTGTTTTTCTGCTTCCATGTGTTCTGTGATCAACACAGCGATGAGTCGCAGCATTGTACGGCAGAGTAAGTTCCGGCATGTCTTCGGCCAGAGTGTCAAGACCGAGCAGATGTACGACGACATCCGCGTATCCAAGGTGACGTGGGACAGCACGTTCTGCGCCGTCAACCCCAAGTTCCTGGCGGTTATCGTGGAATCGAGCGGAGGAGGGGCGTTCCTGGTGATACCTGTCATTAAGGTGAGTAGGGTTCAACAGCCGCTCAAAGCATGTTGCATTGTTGCACGACCAAGCACACAATAAAACCCTCCGTTTTCATTTAACTCTGAGAGTGTACATAAACAAGAAGAAGGGGAAGTATGCAAACATTGTAACATTACTATAGTACTGTTACTATAGGGCGCTCTTATCGTCATACATCGTCATACATGATCACACAGCAAATCAAATCGTCACTATGTAGTACACACAAACACACAACGCTGGCCAATCAAATCATCACAAATGTGGTACACTCAAACACACAAAGCTGGGCATAGGAGGGGCTAGCGCCTCTCAAAAAAGTGCAAAAAGTGACATGGTGAAAATAATGTCACTGGCACCTGTTTCAGCCAAGTCTATGGTTTGTTTAGGGCACTAAAAGTGACGTCATGTGGCAGCCAAGTCTATGGACGTTTAATTTTTGTTTACAGCAGTTAAACAAACATTGATGGCGTGAGACGTCATGTGGCCAATATAAATACATCTTGTGACTTGTTTTATTACCTTCCACCGTAGTGGTAAAACCTACCTACCTCTTCAGACTCCATCATGACCCGTAGCACTTGCCCTAGCCCTGACATTTTTAGACATAGATAGCATTTTATGTAGACTTATAGCATTTGTATGTAGACATGGCACTATAAAGAATACTTGCATAGTTCCATATAGATATTCCACTACTTACGTTCTTAGCTTATGTATGATTCATGATAACTACTGTACTTTTTATGTATGTGATGTACAGTATTACCATGCTTTTTGGTCCTGCTTAATGTAAATCGCTCTGGATTAAGACTAAGAGCGTCTCCTAAATGCCTAAATTGTGAATTGTAATTGTAAATTGTTACAATAACACACTTTTTGGAGGAGTGATGTACACCTCACTTCACACAGTGTGATTTTTGAGGGCCTATGTTCAGCTTTAAGTGTGTGTGTAAACACAAACTTTGTCCTAACACAAACGTTGAAGACGAAGGTGAGGACGCAAATTCTGATTGGCCGGAATGAGATGATGTATGATGATGTACGATGATAAGAGTTTGTGTTAGCACATACACCAAAAGCTGGACAGCCTCTCAAAGATCACACTCATGTGAAGTGAGCGGTGCCTTTCATCACAATGATGACATCTGATGATGTCAACATGATGTCACGGACATTCCATGCTCAAATGGACAGACAGACAGACAAGACAGACTGTACTCACTGTACATGTACACAGCAAAATCCTGACCTTTTAATGTATCTGTTTGTATCTCAGAGTGTGTACAAATGTAACCAGATGATATCTTTGAGATGACTTTGTATGTGATATACTTTGTTCATGTAAGGGTTTCCCTGCCTGTCTGTATGATAGAGTCCAGACGGCTTTAGGACTCAGTGTTCCCTGTCCACCCTCCCCCACCCTGCCAGCATCACGTTTCCATCATACAGGACTGAGGGCAGAAAGTGAGCACAGGAACACTATGAAATACATGACATTTTTAATCCAGGTCAGTTTTAGATTTCCTTTGTAGGCACACAGGGTTACAAATAATATTTCCTTCTTGTGGCTGCCAGAAGTCAACCAGCTTTTGACGCAGGTCAATAACGGCTCACAGGAAGGTTTCTTCTTAGTTAAATCATTATAATTATAATAATAATAATAAAACTTTGTATAGCACTTTCATGACATGAAATGCAGCTCAAAGCTCTGCTTTACAGAGCAATAAAGACAAGCAAACAACAAATAGCAGTGAATAAGTCAATACAGTGAGGACATAACACAAGGATTTTAAAAGCTCAAGTAAAAGAAAGAGTGTATAGAAGTAGTTCTTGAGCTGTGCTTTAAAAATGTCTACAGAGGCTGCCTGTTGAAGGTATAGTGGGAGTTTGTTCCACGCCGTCGGCCCGTAGAAGCAGAAAACTGCTTCACCGTGTTTTTTAGTGGTCATTTCTTTTAGGCACATCGAGCAGGCCAGCAGTGGAGGACCTGAGGGGGGCGGGTTGGGACATATCTAGGCAGGCAGTCATAGGTAGGAAGACCATTGAGAGCTTTATAAACACAAGTAATAGAATTAATAAACAACCAGGAGCCAATGTAGTGAAGCAAAAACTGGAGTAATTAGTTCTCTCGTCTTAGTTTTAGTTAAATCTCTGGCTGTCAAATTTTGAACAAGTTGTGTTTTCTTTGGCAGCACAGAGTGAAAAAAGGTAATCTTGGTAAAATTATTAATGTATGTATTACAATTTACTTTACTAGATATCACCAAGTCCAGAGTGTGGCCAAACTGGCCATGTTTATGTGTTGGCCCAACAACCTGTGTTGGATCAACTCAAAGGACTGCAATAACTCTAAGAAACCCATAGCCACAGCATTTGAAGCATTGTGAATATTCAAATCTCAGTTCTGTCATAGTTAGTTCTGTTAGTTGGATTTCTGTTAGAAATACTGCTGTTTACGTTGAAACAGCTTTATTCAAGAGCATGGGTCCCCTCTCTTGGCCCCAAGCCCAAGTTTTAGACACCCTGGGGAAGTATTACATATGTCACTGAAATAAAAATGCAATTAGGGGAAGAGCAACGGGCCAGACAGAGCAGACCTATTAGGTAATGCTGAGTCATTTGGATGTTAAATTTCCCCAGCAATTATTATCCTAACTTTGGCTAAAAATACACAATGGACAGACACCTGCCTGGCATAGTATCGAATGGTGTGCTCATGTCCCCATGTCATGTACCCATTGTGTAGCTTGTGTCATATAACATGTGCTGTGTAACAGACAGGGTGCAAAGTAAATGTTATGCCTCTCAATAGAGAGGCGTCAGTCACTAACTAACTAGCTCACTCATGGATGACATCTGTAGTTTTGGAGCAGAGCTTGCTTCATAGGAACAGATTGAGTACACAGTCCTCAGTGTTCATTGAAGTCAGAGTCTACAAATGGAACCAAATGGACCCCTTAAAGGACCACTTCACCACTTTTCAACCAATCTTCATATAATAGGTCCTCACTAATAATCATGAAAAAATGGCACGATTCTTTTCTACTCAGTCTGTGTCTCATAGGATGGCTGTGGGCAGTTTAGAAACCGTCTTCCAGTGACATCATCATTAGATTTTTTTTAAACAAGATTTTTTTATCGTGAGAACGATGGCTTCCATATTCGCATTGCAACCTTTCAGGACTAGAAAGCCTGCAGTTTCTATTAGCTTGTATTCCCCATCGATGATGTCACTGGAAGACGGTTTCTGAACTGCCTACAGCCCTCCTATGAGACACAAACCGAGTAGACACTGCAGCATTCATTCTTGAGTGATACTTCCATAGACTTAGGCTGTAATGACAACTGGTGTCAAAGAAAGAAAAGCCTCACAGAATCAGAATCAGATTTCTTGTCACATCACAGGTTTACAAGGTAAAAAAGTGGGTGAAATTCCGTTTTAGAAAGGAGATCAAACAAGAAACAAAACATACCTGCATATTTACACATAGTACCTGAGATAAAATATAAAGGTGGGTGAACATATCTTATACTTAAAAGCAATACGATTATTTTTAAGTGCGCTGTACATGGAATTAAGGTGCAAAAACACTAAAGTTAACGTTAAAGTTAAATCCTTTTAGTGTTACATCTACAGTGGGATGGGTTCATTAAGGTCAGAAGAGTTGTGTAATGTGACTGTAACAGCAGGCAGAATTGGTGCTATATAGTAAATGTACTTAGTTACTTTCCACCACTGCCACAATATTTGACAGGTACAGGGGTAAAGGAATGGTGTCAGCCTATGTACAGGGGTAAAGGAATGGTGTCAGCCTATGACAGCCTATGACAGGTACAGGGGTAAAGGAATGGTGACAGCCTATGACAGGTACAGGGGTAAAGGAATGGTGTCAACCTATGCGCCCGGTTGTACAAAAAGAACTAAATAACAAATAATAAAGAAAATAAGTAAACCAAGCGACCAAGGATTGTGAGCTGTATAGCATAACTCATCTGCTACAGTATTTCAATATATTATAAATATATTATATTTTAAAATGTTATAATTTTTTTACTTTACTAAAGTAAAATGATTATACGGGACTTCTATTTGTAACAGAGTATTTCTACATTGCAGTATTCAGTATTGCTACTTTTACTTAAATAAAAAATGTGAGTACTTTTCCACCACTGGCGATAGTAAAGGGCAGGTTAGCTGGTCAGACAGACAGACAGACAGACAGTCAGACAGACAGACAGACAGACAGACAGTCAGACAGTCAGACAGACAGACAGACAGACAGACAGACAGACAGACAGACAGACAGACAGTTGGACATAATATATTGGAGGGTCTTGTGAACAGACAGACTATTAATACCCAGCAGGCAGCCTGGGCTCTAGCGCCGCTGCACCAGCTCCCCAATGGGCCACAAGAAAAACTCCCCTTTCAACGACCCGTCACTAAGCTATAAATACACACCTCTTGTGTGTGTGTGTGTGTGTGTGTGTGTGTGTGTGTGTGTGTGTGTGTGTGTGTGTGTCGCGTGCGTGTGTGTGTGTGTGCGTTCTTGTGTGTCACAGATTTGTCATTTATAGTTCATTTTGACCTTTTTTCTAATTCAGTTAGTATGAATTAGTTTTTAGAGTGGGGTTTGCCAGTTTTTTTTTGTTTTGGAAACACGTTACAGTTTCAATTACTTATCGTTCTTTGTTATTATTATTATAGTTTTTATTTAGTTCAGTTAACGAAAAAGTTTTTTGGTTTTTCAATGTTATTTCTCGTTAACTATAATAACCTTCTTTACTATACTTGCCAAACGTATATACCGAATTTGAGAAATAGACATTGTGATCGAGGAGCAATTTCCTGGTCCTCACTAGGAACAGATTCAGCTATGTATGTATGGGGTTAGGGTTAGGTTCAGAGGTTGGGGTTTGAGTTATGGTTGATTTATTCTTAGTTGCACGCCGGTGTCGTGCACCGAAAATAGCCAATCTATGTTGTAGAGTGTGTTGTAGAGTGTGTAGATCAGCTGTTTTTAGGCTTTATGTTTAGGGTTAAAAATAACAACAAAAAAGAAATGGCATTCAGAAAATTGCTGTCGTGAAATGCTGATGTCCTCACTAGTATAATAATACAAATGTGTTTGCATGCGTGTGTGTGCTTGTGGGAGTGTGTTCATAGATAAAATAGCCTGTATGTGACACCACCATCAGTGATGGGGTTGAATATTAACTACACGTTCCCACTAACTCATCATATGGAAAACAACTAATAGGATAAGATACACAAATCCGTATCACCAGAGGACTAATGGTCCAATACAAACACTAAGCAAATGCATTGAACCAATAAACAATTGATGTACCATCATTTTCTTCAGTTAAACAATTGATTTCAAAATACTAAGTGTTGGTTCATAAAACTTGCAAATGGAACCAAATGGACCCATTAGGGTCCATTTGTTTCCATTTGTACACTCTCACAGTTAAATTAACATTGATTTTACAATATAAATTGGGGTCTCAGAGATGGAAATGCCATTAAATGGGGTTCCGTAGCCTAATGCATCAAACTGGGGGTCCTTGAAATTAAACGAGTTGAGAAGCACTACTAGAGCCACACAAATCTTTTCCCTGGCATATATTTTCAAATGGGGGTCCGTGGGCTACTATAGTGTCAATTTGGGGGTCCTTGACATGAAAATGTTTGGGAACCCCTGCCTTAAACCAAAAATAAACAGGAGGAATGTCACAATCCGCTCCTCGGTCTACATATTTCACAAGGTATAACGTAACTTATATAATTAACCTACATTTATACCTAATTGTTTTTGTCATGTAATGTAAAGTAACTACTAACTAGGGTACAGTTCCCTGTAGCTTGTGGGTATAACTTAACTACTTTTAGCTACTTTATGTAGCTTGCAAGTTTTGCACAAACTTGATAGCTTGACAAAAACTACATCACTGAGTTTGCCGTTTATAAAATGTGTAGCTTTTGCACCGCTTATGTTTTATTAAATAACTCTGTGTCTGAGTGCTACTTTAATTAATTAAGTAACTAGCTACTTGTTTTGAAAGTGAGCTTTTAGTGAACTGTAGCTCATGTAAAAAAGCTTCTACATTCTTAGTTTTCCCAACACTGCTATTTTCAGTACCAACTAATATCCACGGTATGCTTATTGATTACTAATACTAATATTAATACTGATACCAATGCCAAGATATATTTGTAGCTTATAGCCCTGGCATATACTGTGAGTTTTCACTTTGTCATGAGACTTGGTAGTAATGCCAGTGCAAGATAATGTACACGGTATCTAACACAGAGTGTTGTTTGTGCTGTGTGTTGCAGACAGGTCGCGTGGATAAGAACTACCCGCTGGTGACGGGCCACTCTGGGCCTGTCCTTGATATCGACTGGTGCCCTCACAATGACAACATCATAGCCAGCGGCTCCGAGGACACCACTGCTATGGTAGGACTACCTCCAGAATCAGTGCCAGAGAACGTCCCAGTAGAAGTGATTAACACAGAGGCTCTTTACTTAGTAAAAGTATCAATACTGCAATGTACTAGAAATACTCTGTTACTTACAAGTAAATGTCCAGAATTCTAAATGTACTTGAGTAAAAGTACAAAAGTATTCGTATACCAAAAGTAGAAAGTACTACATAATGTTTCATTTTACACGTTTTCAAATGTATATAAATATTTTGAAAATAGCAGCTCTTAAAGAAATAGCAGCCCACAATGCATCGCATCGCGGCGCATTGTGGGCGTGTAGATTGGCTATTTTCAAATGGCCAAAATGTATAGGGCTGTAGTGGTTAATGTATGTTTTGTAATCAAAATCTACAAAGTAACTAGTAAAGTTTTCTAATAATTGTAGTTGTGTAAAAGTACAATAAATGCCTCTGAGATGTAGTGGAGTGTAGAAGTATTGGAAATTGGAATTACTCAAGTAAAGTGCAAATATAAAAAAAACACAAATCTGGCACACTTTCAGATGGGGTTACGGCGATACTTGGACAATATCATTATGAATTTTGGGGTCCTTGACATGAAGATGCTTGAGAATCACTGGTCTAAACAACATGTAGGAAGCAAACACGTGCGTGCGTGCGTCCGTGTGTGCGTGCGTG
Source organism: Protomyctophum bolini (assembly GCF_963924005.1). NCBI lineage: Eukaryota > Metazoa > Chordata > Actinopteri > Myctophiformes > Myctophidae > Protomyctophum > Protomyctophum bolini. Next base: position 14,988,420 of record NC_137874.1, on the reverse strand, counting down.
CAGGGCCGGTGCCAGGAGTTCTGGCCTGGGCCTAATTATCATTGACACAGGGGAATATTTTCTTACAAAAACTAATAGAATACGCATATCACTTGGTTGAGGTGGTGGGTTGGAAAAGATCAAGAAGAGGAAGAATAAACCCACACACTCCTGCTCCAGTGTAATGTTTCGAGCCAAGTCTGAATTCACTGTGTCAAACTGGGGAATATTTGCTATTTTCTGCCATTCATCTTGTGACAAAGTATGTGCCGGTAAAGCATCTGTGTCATTTTAGATTTCAGCGTTGGATATTAGCAGATGTACAAGCTTGCAGTGCGGCACGAAGAGCTTGTATAAAGTATCTGCTATTTTTCAACACTTTTGGAAAATCTTGAAAGTGTAACTAGTAACTACTGGTTTAGAAGGCATTCGTAGAATCGGCCTCAGATCTAAGACTTAATGGCTTAAGTGGCTACAACATTCTGGCGATGACATTAATAATGTGGGGTCCCATTTAACCTTGGTGCCCCACAAATCACTATCACATTCTCACTGCTTTATGGCAGCCTTACTTGTGTGCATGTCTGTGTGACAGAGGGAGTGAGACAGAGATAGTGGCTTGTGTGCGCGCGTGTGTGACATAGCTAAAGAGGGGGACAGTGAAGTGTGACAAATATTTGGTGTGCAGCTGACTCGGATAATTGCCCGCCCAGTGGTCCTTAGTTAGTTCAGTGTGTGTTCATCCTGCCCGCCTGGCAGATGAAGAACCCATCTATCAACACCATGTGTCTCCTCCTCTCCATCCCTCAGTGAGTGTTCATCCTATTCCATGACGTTCGGCTCATTCAGTGTCACTTGTCTGAACAGTCTGATCTTGTCTGGCCTTCATTATACACGGGATTAGAGCCTGCAAATCCTGTGGTTCTGACCTGTCTCAACACTGCACATTACACTGTGTGTGTGTGTGTGTGTGTGTGTGTGTGTGTGTGTGTGTGTGTGTGTGTGTGTGTGTGTGTGTGTGTGTGTGTGTGTGTGTGTGTGTGTGTGTGTGTGTGTGTGTGTGTGTGTGTGTGTGTGTGTGTGTGTGTGTGTGTGTGTGTGTGTGTGTGTGTGTGTGTGTGTGTGTTTGTGTGTGTGTGTGTGTTGCGTGTGTGTGTGTGTGTGTGTGTGCGTTCTTGTGTGTCACATATTTGTCATTTATAGTACATTTTGACCTTTTTTTGTGTGTGTGTCATAACACAATCCATTCATTTAATTCTTAGAATAATTGACAATTTTACTGTGTACACATGTCTCTAAGTCACACAAGCATGAAATGTCTTTAGCTTCCCAGCTGGGGTCGCTGTTGCATCATGTCAAGTGATTTTGGGGGAATAGATGGGAAAAGTCAAATTCTATCCCTCTCTATGTATCTGTATGTGTGTGAATGAAATGGACACTCCATGGGATTAATTTCTTGAGGCTGCATTTATACAGTGGAGGTTAAACAGTAAAAGCCTGTGATAGTGATACTGTATTAATGAATAATGATCCCATAGGCTTCAAATGGACCCGGGCCGTAAGCATTCTATTGACAACACAGATGAAAAGATAAAGGTGTACTCAGTAGAGCAGAGCTCTTCAATGTTTTTCAGGCCAAGGACCCGCTAGCTGAGAGAGAGTTGAAGCAGGGACCCCCATATTGTATAAAATTATGTTGCAGATTAAACTTTTTCATATATTTGATAGACAGTTTCATAGACTTGTTTGACAGCACTATCGTCATCAGTGTGTTGAGTGTGTGAGCCGAGTGTTGTGTCAATTCAAGTCTTTGGTTTGTTGACTTATCTTTTCTATTAATATTAATACTTTTCCACAATGGCCTGTTATAGCCGACTTTTGCAAAATGTGATGTGATCATGTGATCAACACGGACCACTCCGCGTCCCCATATTCCATCCCCATTGGCTAAGATTGCCTTCCAAAGTTCTGCAGATTTGTCAGTTTTGAACAAAATGCCTCAAATAATGAACACAGCGTGCGATGTCCATTAAATTATGCACACACATTACCACTAGACAGAGGAAGAAATGCCACGTAAAAAGCGGACTCATGGTGGTACTATAACAGGCCAATTCATGGGGTCCATGGCTCTGCTTTTGATATTCCCTCTCTGGTCATTTATTTTGTATAGCCAGTGGGGACATATGTTTTATCCCTGCTTCTAGTCAGACTAAATATATGCATTTCCTTTTGGGAAATGATATGTTTGATATGTATAACCTGATGAAGTTGTGTGGACATCTAAACGTTTAAATTCAGAAATAGCTTGTAGATTGGCTATTTTTGTTACTTGTCACACAAAGTATACTGTAACGCTTAAAGTAGCTATAAGCAATAATATCTAAAAACTTTAATGACCTTTTCTTTTGGTATTCATTCAGCCAGCAATGGGTAAAACTCTCCCCAAAATATTTAGTCTCTGTGACACATATAGGGGCCACAATCTGCATTCAAAGATTGTCCTAGAAGCTTTGTCATTTGTCGATTTGCCTGTCTACTTCCTGATTGGTTAGTCATTTCTGCAGGGTTTTTTTTTTCTCTCCGATCAATGACAAAGACTCTAGGAATCTTTGAATGCAGATTGTGGCCTCTATGTTCATATATTGGTTCATCATTTAGCTGGGCACCCCCTGGGAACTTCTCAAGAGCTGCTGTGGGTTCTGGTTCCCAGACCCCACCTTGACAATCAGTGCAATAGCAGACCTCGGCATACTGTGCATCTGCCTGTGTGTGCATGTCTGTGCAAAATGTTGTTTGTAACCCAGCATACCTTCACATACCAGCATGGCTCAGCATGGAACTGTGTCACGTTGACGTGCTCTATCTATATAGCAGTGAAAAGGCGCTGTTTTGTCTTCAGACGTGGCATGATTTTAACCACCTAAACGCCATACTTAGTTGACCAGTTTCCCGGAAAGCCTCTATATACTTGGCTAGGCCCCCTCGTGTTTTAGCTTTACACTAAATATCTTTGCAGAATCTAAGCTAATCTACAAACTCACAACGCGTCGAAACGCATGAGGTTTGTTCCCACTCTTTTGTCTCTCTCGCTTTCTCTGCATGTTGTCCGCCACCCTGCCATTCTGGGCGCCGGGGAGGCACACATTTGTTTCAACTGTCATTGCACCACTCACTTCACACGGGTGTGATTTTTCCATCATCAGCCTTGTTATGACCAATAATCAATGATAGTACATTTAATCCGCATACGTGTGTGTGTGTGTGTGTGTGTGTGTGTGTGTGTGTGTGTGTGTGTGTGTGTGTGTGTGTGTGTGTGTGTGTGTCTAGTAGAATAAAGCGTGCGTTTGAGTATGAACTTTGCATAATAGCATTTAAAGACATATACTAGTTTAATTAATGCATGTCACTCATTGTTACAAATGTGTGGCCTGACAGCGCCGACTTTAATGGAACACAATTATAAGGCTATATCTATGCATGTGGTAGAACAACGGTGTGTACTTTCATCTTTACATGTGTATATACACAGTATATATATACATTATACAGCATGCTATAAGTGGACGGTACGGTAGCTTGCAGCTGTGCTGGAGTGGCACTGTAGCCGTTAGCAGCACCATGGCAGGCGGCACTCCAACTGTGATATCACCCGCTTGGCTTCACAGAGGTGGATTAATCTCCGTCCAAAGCCTAGTAGTTTATGGGCCGTCGCACGATGACGCTGTGGACCAAAAATAGCCAATCCATAATCTCGCAACACGCCGTGAACTTTCGGATTGCCTATTTTTGGCACGCGCGCCGCCACCATATGACGAAGTATAAATCAGGTTGAAGATGGCTATCTTTAGAATGTGTTTATGTGCGGGACAGTGCCAGGCGAGGCCAGAGCAGCGCGTGTGGCTTGTGTTGTGTGCGCGAACCCCCAGGGCACACATACGTGGATGAACCATATCTCGTGCACTATTTAGAAATGTACAGTGGTGGAAAAAGTAACGAGACTTTTTACTTAGATAGAAATACTCAGTTGGGAATTCAAAATGTAAGCCTTGAGTAGAAGTACAAAAGTATTGACTTCAAAATGTACTTAAATCCCTAAAGTAAAAGTACTCATTGTGCAGACTGTCCCATTTCAAGTTTTCAAATATATATGAATCTTTTGAAAATAGATCTACAAGCTCACAATGTGTCATTTTCAGATGCCGAAATGTATAAAATCTACAAAGTAATTTGTAACTAAAATGCCAAGTGTGTACGTCTGTAATCCATGTAACTGAAACACTGAGCACGTTCTATGTAACATTTGTATTTGCTCATTAAACCGTTTGATCCCCTGTCACACACACACACACACACACACACACACACACACACACACACACACACACTTGGTCATCTGTGGGCGAGTCGCTCAGTGGCCGGCAGAGCGGCCGGATGCCAACTGCAAGGTTCCCAGTTCGATCCCGGGCTCCCCCAGAGTTAGTGTCAAAGTGTCCTTGAGCAAGACTCAACAGAGAAGTTGAACCCGTAATTGCTCCCGATGTGCAGGTCATGCCTTCCATGGTTTCCTCTGCCATCGGTGTATGAATGTGTGTGTGAATGGGTGAATGTAATGCACAATCTTTGTAGCAACTTGGATAAATGGATGACCATTTCCCAGTGTGTACTGTAACAGTGTTCTGTGTGTCCTGCTACGTGTGGCAGATCCCAGTGTGTACTGTAACAGTGTTCTGTGTGTCCTGCAGCTAGGTGTGGCAGAGTGTGTACTGTAACAGTGTTCTGTGTGTCCTGCAGCTAGGTGTGGCAGAGTGTGTACTGTAACAGTGTTCTGTGTGTCCTGCTAGGTGTGGCAGATCCCAGTGTGTCCTGTGTGTCCTGCTATGTGTGGCAGAGTGTGTACTGTAACAGTGTTCTGTGTGTCCTGCTAGGTGTGGCAGAGTGTGTACTGTAACAGTGTTCTGTGTGTCCTGCTAGGTGTGGCAGAGTGTGTACTGTAACAGTGTTCTGTGTGTCCTGCTAGGTGTGTAGAGTGTGTACTGTAACAGTGTTCTGTGTGTCCTGCAGCTAGGTGTGGCAGAGTGTGTACTGTAACAGTGTTCTGTGTGTCCTGCTAGGTGTGGCAGAGTGTGTACTGTAACAGTGTTCTGTGTGTCCTGCTAGGTGTGGCAGAGTGTGTACTGTAACAGTGTTCTGTGTGTCCTGCTAGGTGTGGCAGAGTGTGTACTGTAACAGTGTTCTGTGTGTCCTGCAGCTGTGTGGCAGAGTGTGTAGAGTGTGTACTGTAACAGTGTTCTGTGTGTCCTGCTAGGTGTGGCAGAGTGTGTACTGTAACAGTGTTCTGTGTGTCCTGCTAGGTGTGGCAGAGTGTGTACTGTAACAGTGTTCTGTGTGTCCTGCTAGGTGTGGCAGAGTGTGTACTGTAATAGTGTTCTGTGTGTCCTGCTAGGTGTGGCAGAGTGTGTACTGTAACAGTGTTCTGTGTGTCCTGCTAGGTGTGGCAGAGTGTGTAGAGTGTGTACTGTAATAGTGTTCTGTGTGTCCTGCTAGGTGTGGCAGAGTGTGTACTGTAACAGTGTTCTGTGTGTCCTGCTAGGTGTGGCAGATCCCAGACAATCTCCTGAGTCGTCCTGTCACAGAGCCCATCGTGGTCCTGGAGGGACACTCCAAACGTGTTGGCATCATCACTTGGCACCCTACGGCACGCAACATACTACTCACTGCGGGTATGCACTCTCTCACTCTCTCACACACACACACACACACACACACACACACACACACACACACACACACACACACACACACACACACGCAAATACACACACACACACACACACACACACACACACACACGCAAATCAAATGCAACGGCACTATACAATCTTTGAAAACGTATCTACTGTCTACTCTGTCTACTTATACAGTAGGCTTTGTTCAGACTCAGTGGTGTAAATTAAAGTAACTAAGTACATTTGCTGAAGTACTGTACTTGAGTAAAATGTTTAGCTATTTTTTACTTTACTTGAGTATTTCCAATTTCCAATACTTTTACTTTGTAGATTTAGATATTACTAACCACTTCAGTCCTATGTTGGCCATCACTGCAAGTGACCAGATTGGATTTGTGTATTTAGAAGTTGTGTAACGGTTTCGTGTCAACGTAAGTGACATTATTATGCATAAGTCGTGAGTTCTGAGTCTATTGTATGACTTATTTTTTTTGTCTGTGTGTATGACACAAGGTATAAATCATGCAGTCTCCATTAGAAGCTCCATTTAAGTCATAAAAACACAGAATGTAGTTCAAATCTGATTCACAAAACATTGTTTCCATGCGTTTTAGTTTTTCTTTCTTTTGATTCCAATCTGCAGTATAATCCCAAAATGGGATGTGTGCTACCATTGTAAACATAGCCTTAGACGTTGTAGATGTAGAAATGTAGAAACCTTTTTTTTCTGAGTGATTAAAATAAAATAAAATGCATCGTCTGACCCACGAGCACGGTCGGAGCCTCGTCGGCTCAGTTTGAAGTTATAATGTTTCGTCTCTACCACTTGTTATTGGATAACATCAGATTCAGGTACGAACTGTCCTTCAGGTCCATGTCTCACCCATGTGCCCTCCACCCTCAGGCAGTGATAACACAGGTCCATGTCTCACCCATGTGCCCTCCACCCCCAGGCAGTGATAACACAGGTCCATGTCTCACCCATGTGCCCTCCACCCTCAGGCAGTGATAACACAGGTCCATGTCTCACCCATGTGCCCTCCACCCTCAGGCAGTGATAACACAGGTCCATGTCTCACCCATGTGCCCTCCACCCTCAGGCAGTGATTCTCCTTCAGGTCCATGTCTCACCCATGTGCCCTCCACCCCCAGGCAGTGATAACCTGATCATCGTGTGGAACGTGGGCACGGGGGAGCCCCTCATCTCCATGGACGACCACCCGGACCTCATCTACAACGTCAGCTGGAACCGAAACGGCAGCCTGTTCTGCACGACCTGCAAGGACCGACGGTTGCGCGTGTGCGACCCCCGCAAGAGGGAGGTGGTTGCGGTGAGTCCATTTTAATCCATAAAAAAACACAGGAAAGCAAAAAAAATGTTCAGTAATTTTGTCAGTATAAAGAAAAAATGAGAAAACAAATGTTTAAGCACTAGTGAAAATAGCAAGCGTTGTGGGTCTCGAGATGAAGAGTTTTGGAACTGCTGGTTTAGAAGGCCTCCGTAGAATCTGCCTCGGGTCTTAATGGGTTAATGTTATTGTTATGGGTGATTTTTACTTCCGGTGTTGCGCAAAACCAGAACGGCGGAACTACAAGCACACAATGCATTGCATCGCAACAACTTGTGAGCTTGTAGATCTCCTATATTCAGGCGTGTGACACCAGTGAGCAAGTATAGATCAGTACTAGGCCTCTTTAGCGCCCCCTGTGGAGAGGCTCAGGAAGCTTGGTCTGTCCCTTTCAACCATTTAAAAAGAAATACCGTTCAACAATGTATCTTTTCCTCAAGTGCCGCAAAATGTTAATTAGCTCCTCCCCTTCCCTGCTTGACCAATAGGAACGTCTGGCTCCACACGAGGGGATTCGACCAATGAGAGCCATCTTCACCAGAGATGGGAACATCTTCACAACGGGGTTCACGAGGATGAGCCAGAGAGAGCTGGGCCTCTGGGACCCGGTAATGGACTCATCATGCACTGTAACATGCTCTGTACATCAAAGGTTATGCTTCAATAACACAAGAAGCCCCAGCTGGCTTGTTGCCATTGTGGTCCATTGAATGCACATCATGCACTGTCTGTACATGCACTGTGCACTCTTAGGCATGTACATACAGAGTACAGACGTGCACACATTGACACACATGCAAATAAGTGCACACTCAGTAAAGTCCAGACCTACAGTATTAGGGGTCCTTTTTCTTTTACAGCTGTTAAATTAACACATGCCGTATTTACGATTTCACGCACGCACGCACGCACACACACGCACACACACACACAGACACAGCCATTATCCCTCCAAATATTCTATGAATATTGAATAAAACCAGACAAAGGTCCTCAAAAATAATTAAGTATGCAAGTAACTTGTATGATCATTTTCTAATTTTGTCCCTTTAAACCATATGGATTTTCTCATTTTGTTCCAAGTTTAAACCATATGGACACCCAACAATTACCCCAAAACACTGATGATTTTATTTTATGCCCTCCACAGACTAATTTCGAGGATCCTATTGCACTGCTGGAATTGGACACAAGCAACGGAGTCATGTTACCCTATTATGACCCAGATGCCAACATGGTCTACCTCTCTGGAAAGGTACAATCACTGACAGGTTCATGAAAAGTGTTTGAAAAGTGTTGAGTTGAATAATTCCAAAAAGGTGATTTAGAAGGCATTCAGCCTCAGGTCTTAATGGGCTTATAATCACCTACAGTATATTCTTTGTTGTATGACACACAGCGATACCATGTGTGTCTACAATATACAAGCATTTGTATTACATGTATACATTGTACATAATGTTAATTCACGTGTGTGTGCGTGTGTGTGTGTGTGTGTGTGTGTGTGTGTGTGTGTGTGCGTGTGTGTGTGTGTGTGTGTGCGTGTGTGTGTGTGCGTGTGTGTGTGCTTGACTGTAGGGGGACAGCAGTATCCGTTACTTTGAGATAACAGAGGAGCCTCCATTCGTGCACTACCTCAGTACCTACACCGCTAAGGAACCACAGAGAGGGATGGGCTTCATGCCCAAGAGGGGTCTGGACGTCACCAAGTGTGAGATCGCCAGGTAAGGAACCACAGGGAGGGATGGGCTTCATGCCCAAGAGGGGTCTGGACGTCACCAAGTGTGAGATCGCCAGGTAAGGAACCACAGAGAGGGATGGGCTTCATGCCCAAGAGGGGTCTGGACGTCACCAAGTGTGAGATCGCCAGGTAAGGAACCACAGAGAGGGATGGGCTTCATGCCCAAGAGGGGTCTGGACGTCACCAAGTGTGAGATCGCCAGGTAAGGAACCACAGAGAGGGATGGGCTTCATGCCCAAGAGGGGTCTGGACGTCACCAAGTGTGAGATCGCCAGGTAAGGAACCACAGAGAGGGATGGGCTTCATGCCCAAGAGGGGTCTGGACGTCACCAAGTGTGAGATCGCCAGGTAAGGAACCACAGAGAGGGATGGGCTTCATGCCTAAGAGGGGTCTGGACGTCACCAAGTGTGAGATCGCCAGGTAAGGAACCACAGAGAGGGATGGGCTTCATGCCTAAGAGGGGTCTGGACGTCACCAAGTGTGAGATCGCCAGGTAAGGAACCACAGAGAGGGATGGGCTTCATGCCTAAGAGGGGTCTGGACGTCACCAAGTGTGAGATCGCCAGGTAACTGCAGGGGTTCTCAAACTTTTTCATGTCAAGGACCCCCAAAATGATACTCATTAGCCCGCAATGATACTCATTAACCCCAATGTATATTGTAAATTCAAAGTTAATTTAACTCTGAGAGTGTACAAATGGAACCAAATGGACCAGTTAGGGTCCATTTGGTTCCATTTGTACACTCTCAGAGTTACAGAGCCATAAGGGTCCATTTGGTTCCTAACTATCATTTAGCTGGGGGACCCCCTGGAACTCCCTCAAGGACCCCTGGGGGTCCCCGGACCCCACTTTGGGAACCACTGACATACTGCACTGACACTGCTGTGCAATGCTGTGACACATTATAAAACCTGGCTCCAATCAGAGTTTTGTGAGGCAAGACGAGACTGTTTGAAGCCTAACGGTGTGGCGTACCAGAAATCTTCTGGGTATACCCTGAAGAAGGCAGTATACCTGAGTATACCTCATTATGTACTCAATGTATGTGTACTCAATAAACGTGTGGCATTGGCAGTTACGAGTGCGCCGACTAGACATTATTTTCATTCAGTATCTTTCCTGTTGGCTGGCACCTCACAAGGACCGATGTGCTGTGCACCTTTTGCACCTTTAGTAATGGACAGTAGTATCATGTCGGTATCATGGTTTGTAATGGACATATCATGTCAAAATAGTATACTCTATAGTGTGTAGTACTGTTTTTGTTTGTTTTTTTAACCAATCTTTTGTATTAATATGTAGGATTCATGTTCTCATGTAGCCTATTTTTAAGTAGTTAATGATTTAAAAAATAAAATAAAAATGTAGTAATTCTGAAGACTCCCTGGAGTCCTGGACCCCCTGAAGACCCATGGTTTACAGTGAATTCAGTTGAATTGTTGCTTTGAGACAGACTGAAAGCTGAGAAGAGTCTGGGGAAGAGATGTGCGATTGTGCGTGGTGCTTTCTTGTACTGGTGTTGTGTATGAGTTGAATTTGTAATGTTTTGTTAATAGTTGAATGTTAATCCTCTCCTCCCCTCCCAGGTTATTCAAGCTCCTTGACAAGAAGTGTGAACCGATCACAATGACAGTTCCCAGAAAGGTAGGCCTATGTAAAGGTTTCATGGCGTGGACTGCATAGGCCAGCCACTATGTGTATCCCTACAAAGGTGGACCAATCCCAGTGAACTGCACAGCTCATGGGATTGAACACTACCATTTTGGTACCACCAAAATAGTGTCCGTATTTTATTATTTTTTGCTGCATTCCTACTGTCTCTTGTTTATATTTTGGTATGACAAGTCTTCCAATTAAATAGCTTAATGCCAGTTATCGCCAGTTATATGTGGCCACACCATAGACAAGTTGTCTAAGACAACCTATATAAGGCAACATTTTCCAAATTTCATTATGCTTTAAGTAGCATGTGATGTGTCAAACCAGGGGGTTGATATGATGTTTGTATATGTGTGTATGATCTCTTCCCCTGGTGGCCTAATGGCTTCATTCTCTGTTCTGAGCCATGTACAGTATATAATGTACTGTATGTGTGACAAGCCCAGATATTGAGATGGGCATGTCAATGCTTTCGAAGAACGTGACAACTTGTGTTTGTAGCTCATGCTCAGGCGCATTCATGAGGTACATGCATTTATTCAAAAATAAAAACCAGAACAAATGGCAAACAAAGATCTTTAACATTCGCAGGATTAACATTATGGAACAGCCTCAATAAAGAGGTATAATTAAGCAGCTCATTACATTTATTTAAAAAAAACTCAATTTGATAGATTTGTAGCCTTTGTGGGCCGAGGTGCACTGCTTTTCTTTTCTACCTTTCATTACACAGTAGGTTGTGACAATTCTTATGTATGAAATATAAGCTTTTGGCAAAATTTACTATGTGTATGCTATGTGCCAATCAAGTTGAAGCATTTTCTTTAACAAACTTGCTACATTTCATGATCTAGATTCACATATGAGTAAACTAAGGCACCAGTACTTGTTTCAGATGTATTTATGACATTTGAGGAAGATTTTGTGTTGCCAAAATCAATATAACACATTTTACAAGCAAAAACAGCAGCACAATATTTTTGTTTTTTGGTTATATACATTTCTGGCTTGTGACAAAATAGAAGGGTATTATCTATGAAAAGATGCATTGAATGTGTAGTGCCCATGACGCGGGAACGAAACTGAACGAAAAGGGACCTCACAATAATACCTGTAGGGGGTTTTCATGATTCTGAATCCATACCAAGCATTAGTTTTGCACAAAAAACCACTCCTTGGGCTAAAAACGGCCATAGCCAAGTGGCAATGGCCGAATTTAGGCCAATGGGTGTTTTTTGTCTTTCATGTGGTGAATTTGTCCTTTATGAACGTCACCCGACATGCGTACAGTAAACAAATCATTTCCCTCTCCGCCCCCCTCTCTCTCTTCCTCTCTCGCCCCAGTCGGACCTGTTCCAGGACGACCTGTACCCCGACACGGCAGGGCCAGAGCCAGCCATGGAGCCAGAGGAGTGGCTGGAAGGCCGGGACGATGACCCCATCCTGGTGTCCATGAGGCAGGGCTACGTGCCGCCAAAGAGTCAAACACTCAAAGTGTCCAAGAAGAATGTTCTGGACTCCAGACCCTCAACCCGTCGCAGCATGTCCACCTGCGATGCCAACAGTCTGCCGGTAAGTTGTCTAAAGGCTTATTCATACTCACCTAAACGGTGATAACGAGTCGAGTCCATCATACTCGCGGTGATGTCCGCCCACCCATCTTCTAGAACAATCAGTGAACGGGGTGATAGCCCAGAGTGAAAGGGGAGATGTCAGTCAGTAAAAACAGAGATGTGTCAGCGTGAGCAGTGAGTTGCTACTCCGTGGTGAATGACATAATGTTGTAGTTTTCTAACTTTAGAAAACTATACACCGCGGTGAGTCGCTTAGCACCTTAAACTGGAGTATGAATGGGCCTTTACTGTACATGGTCCATAAATAATGCCTAGCCTGCTCTCTATAATAGGGCATAGCAGCGCCGGCAATTTTGTGGTGCCACCCATTCATTTTTCCCATAGAGTTTTTCAAAAATATGAAATATGGTGACATTTAATTATATTATATAATACCACCATTTAAAATGTACCCTTTTTGCGGTTTTCAAATATTTGAGCACTAACCTGTTTCTCATTACAAAACTTGCCAACAAACTCCCTTAAACACACGCACGTTCTGTAAACCAGAACCTGTTACAAAGACCGAAGTACTGTTCCAAGGCATTATGGTCTATGCAAAAACATACAGAATAATATGCCTAATACTGAATATAACTCTAACCTTTTTGTGTGAAGTATACTCCGAGTAGTGCTCAATTAGCTAATCATGCCAGACCACATGGTTACTTATATGCACGATGCACAAATATGCATCTTGCTGTCATGGTTGAACACTTTTCTGTTTATCTCTCCTCTTTTTGTACCTGTTTGCTTTATCCTAAACCTAAAGCTTTGCTTCAAGCTGCTCCCTGGTTTGATTTATCCCTGACCTGACCTGTCCTTTCCACTTTTGTTCTTTTATCCTGCCTTTGTTCTTCCCCTTCCTATTTCCTCTCTCGGCTCCTTTCTCTTGTCTTACACTATTTCTAAACTCTCTACCTAAAACCTCTCAACTCTCCTTTCTGGTTCTCCCTTACTCCTTCACATCTGCTTCCTCCTTGTCTATTCTCCCTCCTCTCCTCCGTCTCCTTTTCTTTCCACTCCTCTCGCCTCCCCTATCCCCTCCTTGTCACCTCCTCCCCTATCCTCTCCCCTCCTCTCCCCTCCTCTCCCCTCCAATCCTCTCCCCCCATCCTCCTCTCATGCTCTCCTTCCATCCTTTCCTTTCCTCTACTATCCTCTCCTCTCCAGCCTCAGCTGATTGAGAGGTTGCTGGAGGAGATACAGAATCTGAAGGCCACAGTTTTGTCTCAGGAGAAGAGAATCTGTGACCTGGAGAATAAGCTCTCCCAGTACACCAATGGCACTGACTGACATGCCCCCACACACACACACACACACACACACACACACACACACACACTGGCAGGCGCACGCACGCACACACATGCACACACACACACACACACACACACACACACACACACACACACACACACACACACACACACACACACACACACACTGAATGACGGTATATTCATATATTTGCCAGGAACCATAGCAACCATGCACCTACAATAACATTCAATAAACCCGCTACTGCCTTGTAATCTCTAGCCATCCGGTCCCTGTGCAACTCTATGGCGTTATGGCTTTTGAGTGATAACTTATGTGATCAATAATAATAATAATAATAATAATAAGTGGTAAAGTCTTCTGAAATGGGCAAGGAGGATGGTGTGAGAGGAAGATGGATGGTAATTCTTGCAAGTTGGTAAAATACCATACACAGTAAAAATCCATAGAGTTAATTCAATTTACAATTTGAACACTCTAGCTAAATGAACACTGGAGATTGTACTGTGCTGTACATTGATCAGTTGTCTTGTTATAGAAAGAATGTCAAACTATATCTGCAACGTATTTCAAAAGTTGGTTCCTAATAATATAAACTCTCTGAGCCGGTCCAGGCTCCTAGGCTGACGGCGTGTCTCGGGTTCGACTCCCGATTCCGACGACCATTGCTGCGTGTCACTCCCCATCTCTCTCTCCCCCATTTCCTGTCACCATACTGTACACTATCCAGTAAAGCCCTAAATAATATCTTTAAAACAAACTCGGAGCCATAACACCATAAATATACGCGCACCTCAACCAAACGTGCACATGCACACGCCGCACATGCAAATCCAGACTCACCTTCATACACACACACCCCCCGTATCCGACTATCACTGACCATCATAAAATGCATTTCTCAGAGTCTCTGACGAACGTTTCAAAATGTAAATAGTGACAAAGCAAATAAGCAAAAAAAAAAAAAAAAGATGTGAAAACCAAAAAAAGTGAAAAGTTTTGTGTGTTCTGTAAAGGGATATAGATGAGACGTGAGGACATCAGTAAAACAGTAAATAAAAAAACAACCTTTTTTTTAAAACATTTGTCTCGTTCATCATCTTGGTTTGATCATTGACATTTTCAGGGGTCATCCATGTCCGTACATGGACAAATGTGTCTGTGCAGTGAGCACTTACTATGAGACCTAGCAGATCATGTCTGTGCGTGTGTCTGTGTGTCCCCCCTTTGTGCCCATATATGGAGCTGAGTGATTTGTTTGTGATTGATGCAAGTGTCTGTCCCGCTGTTACGTCACCATGACTCAGCCATAACCATATAAGGAGTCCCCAAAGCAGCTATACGTCCAAAACCCAAATATGTACGAGCTGCGTTCGCTTCCCGCGTTTGCGGGTCTTACTGGTTCTTGTGCTGTTTTATACGCCATTAAAATGTTCTTATTTTGATCTTAAGACCCAATAACTGCATGTCAAGTCTCCAGGTTTTCTTGAGAATATGAATGACACTATGTCACATTATGAGTCCAACTAGTACTATGTTTTATTTGCAAGGGCCCACCATAACTCTGGTACTCTATGATTCACTCTGAGTTACAGACCTGTTATGGTCATTCAGGGCTATCTCTGTGTTTCTGGCAAAAATATAATTGACAAAAAATGTCCCCCAGGCTTTTCTCCCGCTGTACACCAATGTCTTGGCGGAATATATCTGCATGTATTAGGGCTGTCCCCGACTAAGGATTTGTATAGTCGACTGATAGATGAATAAATTTGCTGTTAGTCGACTAATAGTCGACTGAGCACCCCCACCCCCCAAAAAAAAAAAAAAAAAAAAAAAGTTTTTTTTTTTTTTTTTTTTTTTTGCCCCAAAATATTGTATATAAAAATACAATATTTACAAAAATATACAAAAATATTGTATTATTCCACTAGGTCTGTGGGGGACATAAACACATTTGAACATTCTGACTGTTCAAATCTCCAATGTGCATGTGGAGTGTGTCTGCCTGTGTGGCAATGTGCCACTGCCTGTGACTTGAATCGCACAGTGCGCTGGCCTGATATTATTCACAGCTCAACTAATTATCATCATAATTAACCATCACAACATCAATAACAAATACTTTTTTTTATTTATTTTTTTAACATCGACTGAGAGGCTTGTCATTAGCCAGATTGAGCACAGCAGGTGAGATTGAGATTCTGTCTATCAGGCCAGCGCACTGTGCGATTCAAGTCACAGGCAGTGGCACATTGCCACACAGGCAGACACACTCCACATGCACATTGGAGATTTGAACAGTCAGAATGTTCAAATGTGTTTATGTCCCCCACAGACCTAGTGGAATAATACAATATTTTTGTATATTTTTGTAAATATTGTATTTTTATATACAATATTTTGGGGCAAAAATATTTTTTTGATGAACATCGACTAAGAGGTGGTCAGTCGACTGAGACCCGTTCCGATCGATTAGTCGACTATTCGACTAATCGAGGTCAGCCCTAGCATGTATAAGCTTACAGTGCCTGGCAACGTGAAGCAAGCTTGTAGATCTATTTAATACTTTTTGACTATTTCTTCTGAATGTTCACCTATTATGACATGTCCTTAAGTGTGAAAGTGATAATCAGCAAGCAATGCACACTATAGGATGGAAATGGCACAATTGGCATCGAAGGCTTGGAGAACATTATTATGTAATCGCCCCCCACCCCCACACAGAATGCAGTGAAAGCATGACATAAATATTTAAAATATATTTATTTAATAATCAACCACATAAACATTTAGAAGCATTACTACAGTATGATGGATTTCACATAATTTACTTGAAAATAAAAAAGTTAATATTAACGGTGAAGGAACAAAACCCAGAATTTTCCCTCCCATAAAATGTGTAGTTGATAGATATGTGCGTAATATTTGACAATTTGGCCATTTTAGCATTCAAAAGCACTTTAAATTGTCACTTTAGAAATGTGCAGATACTTTGGCTGTATTCCCTTATTCTGTATTGTTTACTGTTGAGTGAGAAAACGATGTTGCACATTAAACTAATCTGGGGGATTTTGTGGAGTCGTGTTCAAACACCCCGGTTAGGGAACCACTGTACTAGGGGGCTAGTAGGGGGGCCAGTATCAGTGTGATAGCCACAGTCAGGCAAAGATAGGAGGGCTGAGTGGCCTTAGTGGCCTTAGCTATAGCAGCTGGAGTGACGGGGTGCGGTAATGAGCCGGTGGTTTGGGTGGTGGCAGTTTCCCTGGCAGTGTAGAAACAGGTGCCCACGTTGCCCACTCCGTCCACCACCTGCAGCTCTACATCGGGTGAACAGCAGGAGGCGCTGTAGGACACCAGGGTTATGTTCTGGTTTTGCGTGCTGCTCACTGCCACGTTCATGGTGTTCAGTGCTCCGTTGCCCTGCTTGAGGCTGACGCGTTCCACACCCGTGCCCTGGGGGCCGTCGCTGACGCTGGCAGAGAGTCGCCACGTAGACAAACTGCAGTTGGACTCGGAACATTGGGGGTCCAGGGCAGTCAGCTGACACACTGGCCGAGTGAAATCTGTCACCTATACGGGATGAGAAGGAAACATGAAGCCATCAGTCACTTAAAATTACTTAAGCCACCAAAGCAACAGTGTTAATAACGCGTTGTAATAAGCTTACAACACGATGTTGTGATGAATTGTGAGCTTGTAGATCAGAACAATTTATATTTGTATTTCTTTATTTTGCCTATAATGACGGGCACAAAATAGGGATGTCAGGTTGAAAGTGGTTAAAGGGAGATAGTTCATACAACTGTAATGTCACTGTTTGGGAGACTTACCGTGTTAACGATGGAAAAACGCAGCACAGCGTAGTTGGTATCCGTGCCCCCGGGCGCCTCAGCCTCGATGGTTAAGGTGACGTCACTTCCAGATGGTGTATTAAGACGGGCCATGAGGGTCACTGTACCATTGGCACTGCCTCCATCTGTGAGGAGGATGCTGGTTGGTGAAGTGAAGTCAAACCCACGGTCATTGGTGGCTCGGATGGTGACGTTTCCCCCTGTGCCGTTAATCGCCACAGTGAAAGGCACCAGGAACGGAGTTCCTGGCTCTAAGACGCCATCTGAATCAGCCTAAATGTATTGAAGAATGATACAACAATTACTGGGAGTTGTGATAAGCACTTTTCAAACTGGATATAGACTATAATAACGCCTCCTTGTCCAATCTTCAGATATCCATAGTTAGCTTGTGTTTTTGTGCAGTTTGTGAATGAGGCAAATCACAATTTAATGTTAAGTGGTGAAGCATCAATACAGGCGGTCTGCTTGTGTGCATGTGGTGACGCTCTACATCTTATTTGGCTGAGTGTTAACAGTGTAGCTTATTCTTTACCAATAACCAAATAGATAAACTGGAAGTAGTATCTCTTATGATACATGCATAATAGAGTTTACACTAGTGTTACTGACCATGATACTGACAACGATACTAATAGTATCATGGTCAGTATCATGTATGTCACTCATTGACTAATAATATTTCACTTTTTTAAATCATTTCATTCCCTGAAGAAGGCCGAAAGGCCGAAACGTTGGATACTAATAAATATACAGCATCGTGGCTACGAGTGTGCAGCCTTTTTCTCTTTTTTACTTTTTTAAATGATTACATGAATAGGTTTGAGAACCACTTGTTTGGTTTAGTTATGGAGTCATGGCAGGTGCTCACCGTGACAGTCAGGCTGGAAGCCTTTAAGTTGGTAGCAGACTGTCTCTGGAAGTCAACAGCTGACGCTCTGGACTCTCTGCTGCTGCCCAGCCTCCCCTTCACACGCACCACAAACTCTGTCGATGGGACCCTGTCCACCTGGACTAGGTATTCTCCATCCTCCAGTAACCTCACGGTGCCGCTAACCTCTGCTGCCCCCGATGTTTCCACCAGAGACACCCCCGTGAGCGCTGCCGAGTCACTCCCCGTGACCGTCACCAACAATGAACCATTAACACCTTTAATGGCAAATGAAAGAAATATGGATATCTTATGCTGCATCATCCAGTCAATTTCTGAGGGAAAGAAAAAGAGTCTTAAAAAGCTTCCTTTAGCTGCACCCTGGCCCAACTGGACCAGAGGGATTTGAATTGCCAGACAACAACATCCTTAAGCACTTGAACTTTAGCATCCATATTTGTCGATCTACAAGCAATTTTTTTCGAAGCGATGTGGTAGAGCAGGGGTTCTCATAGTGGGTGAAGACAAGTGATGTGGTGTAGAGCAGGGGTTCTCATAGTGGGTGAAGACAAGTGATGTGGTGTAGAGCAGGGGTTCTCATAGTGGGTGAAGACAAGTGATGTGGTGTAGAGCAGGGGTTCTCATAGTGGGTGAAGACAAGTGATGTGGTGTAGAGCAGGGGTTCTCATAGTGGGTGAAGTGATGTGGTGTAGAGCAGGGGTTCTGAAGTGATGTGGTGTAGAGCAGGGGTTCTCACAGTGGGTGAAGTGATGTGGTGTAGAGCAGGGGTTCTCATAGTGGGTGAAGTGATGTGGTGTAGAGCAGGGGTTCTGAAGTGATGTGGTGTAGAGCAGGGGTTCTGAAGTGATGTGGTGTAGAGCAGGGGTTCTGAAGTGATGTGGTGTAGAGCAGGGGTTCTGAAGTGATGTGGTGTAGAGCAGGGGTTCTGAAGTGATGTGGTGTAGAGCAGGGGTTCTGAAGTGATGTGGTGTAGAGCAGGGGTTCTGAAGTGATGTGGTGTAGAGCAGGGGTTCTCATAGTGGGTGAAGTGATGTGGTGTAGAGCAGGGGTTCTGAAGTGATGTGGTGTAGAGCAGGGGTTCTGAAGTGATGTGGTGTAGAGCAGGGGTTCTCACAGTGGGTGAAGTGATGTGGTGTAGAGCAGGGGTTCTCACAGTGGGTGAAGTGATGTGGTGTAGAGCAGGGGTTCTCATAGTGGGTGAAGTGATGTGGTGTAGAGCAGGGGTTCTCATAGTGGGTGAAGTGATGTGGTGTAGAGCAGGCGTTCTCACAGTGGGTGAAGTGATGTGGTGTAGAGCAGGGGTTCTGAAGTGATGTGGTGTAGAGCAGGGGTTCTGAAGTGATGTGGTGTAGAGCAGGGGTTCTGAAGTGATGTGGTGTAGAGCAGGGGTTCTGAAGGGATGTGGTGTAGAGCAGGGGTTCTCACAGTGGGTGAAGTGATGTGGTGTAGAGCAGGGGTTCTCACAGTGGGTGAAGTGATGTGGTGTAGAGCAGGGGTTCTGAAGTGATGTGGTGTAGAGCAGGGGTTCTCACAGTGGGTGAAGTGGCACACTATAGGATGCCTTGACACAAGTCCAGGGGTGCTTCAGAATACTTTGATAATATTTGGAATTTATCAATGTCACTTCAGTTTAAACACTCTATACTTAGAACGCACCGAGTACAGTTTCATACAGTATTTCATGTTTGTGTTCAGACAGAATCTACACTATAGCTGTTTATAGGAGGGGCAAGTGCCCCTTAAAAATAATAGATCTATAAGTTCACAACGCGTCTTTGTGACGGGCGTCCGTCCATCCGACCGACCGACCCATCCTTAGATTTTTCACAGCAAGTTATGTGATACTAAATTTTAAAAAAGTGACACAAATTAAAAAACTTCTAATAACCATATAAAGTATAAACAATGCATACCAGCTCTAGGACGGGTCTCTAGAACATCATATCCTGTGAAATGGCTCTGGGCCAATTCCACAAAGTCAAACAGGAAGTCAATGTCACTTTGACCTGAAAATAAAAACGTTATACATGAAAGAAAATTATATGGACAATTAGACATAGGCCTATAGCCAGTGTGTCTTTTCACACTTTTTAGAATACTGATAGAGCATAGAAACAAATTTTATTGTTTTGGTAGATCTGGCCCTACGTAGAAAAACCCTTGAGGCCCTTGAAGATCTGCCTCCGAACCATGCAATGTGTCTTGCATAGTAGAATTTCACTGATTGATATTTATTTATATAAATGTATACATTTATTCAAGAAATATCAGTCATAATTATGTAATATACTACATACTTTTTTATTAGCCATTATTATTATTTAATTATAATTAGCTGTTTAAAAGGGAAAGCTACAGAGCATAACGACTAACTCACTAACATGAATATGCCCTGCTGCTGATTTATTAGGTTCTCAAGATGACCAAATAGGTAAAATGCACGTCACCTATGACCTTCAGAGTGTAGGGCTGTGTGGACACCATTTGTATTTCCCATGATCCCACATGGTTGTTTAGCTGCATGGTTCTGAAGTTTCCTACAGCCAGGATGAAACCCAGCGGTCCTGTGCTATCAGCACTGCTCTGAGACACTCCTGTGAACACAACACACGCATTGGAAACAAACAGAGCACAGTGACAGGCTGACGGCAAGCAAGTGACCTTTTTCACTGCAGCCATATTGACGTAAAGTAGTTGTGTTATGTAACTTCCTTCACAGGTGTTATTGTTCCTCAAACTGAAGGGTTAGCTGCCCCTGCAGTGCATTCTGTCCAGGGTACATTTTGGATGTGTAGTATACACATGAATTAATCTTAAGATGTATGTTGTTGATCCTCCTGTCAGTGACGTCTGGTGGCCTAAATGATCAATGGATGACATGTAAATGTGCGCAGCGTCCCTCACACAAGAGACGCACACACGCACCCATCATCTTTGTCGCTCAAATACCGGCAGAAGTGGATGTCTCAGTGGTGCATGAGTTTACAGTTTTGCATGCGTGTGAAGAGGGTAATTTGTGTGCATCCCACGCTCATTGCGTGAGAGTTGGCAGCTCTGTTTTACCTTCTGGGTTTATAAGAGTGAAACTCATGGAGCGTCCTGTGATGTAGATGATTAGGTTTGTAACTGATTCGTCTACTGAGAAGGTGAAATTAGCGGGCCTTCCTGGGGTTCTGGCAGCTTGCAGAATGGTCACCTAGTAATATAGAAACAAAAAGGATCAATCTGTTCCTAGTACTAAAGCCACATTGGTGGCAGTGAGAGGTAACTGTTTTGATACTTGCAACACTGACCGTACCAGATGTCTGAAGCTCATTGTGGTAAAGTTAATTCGAGGTGATGTGCTGATAGCGTGATTTGAAAAGCGATATTTATGCTTGATTGATAGAATACTTTAACAGGTTGCAGAAAAAATCCCAGTTAAAGTACAGTTCAATACAAAGTCTGTTAAGTGGATTTTAAACCCCCAAAAGCCTGCCATACGGCTTGTTTCCATTGGGGTCATTCATATTCAATTCATCAGAACATAATGACATTGAATGACAAATACACAGTACTAAACATTAAAAAACTTAAATATCTCGAATAGTGTAGCTTTAATTTACAGCAAACATATTCATTAATTAAGAACAATAAGTGTTGATTTATCAGTGGTAATTATGCTGATGACTTTAGAATAGTTTGTTAAACACTGTTGGCGATATGTTGAATTCATAATGATGTTGCCGTCAGATTCTTTTGAAGATTACAGTACCAGAGAGGAAGCAGAGGACTCTGTAATGATTCTGGTGGCCTCTAGCAGCTCGCTCTTGGTGACTTCAATAGCGTGTCCCCCAGACGCCTGAGCCAGGTCTCTGTAGACCTGGGCGTCTGTCCGGCTCATGTGGGCCATCTGTACGCCGCTGTCAGACCGCCTCTGACGACGGAGCCCAAACACGCCGGTTAGCATGAAGTTCACCTGCATGCAATTATTCATGTAGATTAGATACCATACTATAAAGTGACATAAGCATATGACGCTGCATGTATGTATGTATTAGAGGCAGAAGAAGAATTTTCACAAACCAGAAATTTTCATTGGTTCATAAAAACTTTTTTCACTTAAAAAACAATTACTACGATTTATTGTCCATATAGTTCCAAAGTTCACGTGTAGACGTTTTTGTGCATTTTGATCAAAGATCCCGAAAGTTGTTCGGCATGAGGAGACACATATGTGTATCAAATGTTCCTCTACCAGATTACCAGATTTCACCAAAACCGACTGCACGGTTCACCCAGAACTGCTATTTTGGCGGAAGGAAAAGAAAAACCCCACAAAAACAATAAGTGACCAAAGTCACTTTGTGACTTCTTGGTCCCTTAATAAGTGTTTAAAGTCACTTCGTGATTTCTTGGTCCCTTAAAAACAGCAAAAGTAGCAGATCAACAAGCTAAAAACACGCCGGAGCTTGTATATCGGATACTTTTGTGTGACGCTGTAGTATGATCAGCAGGGCGTTAATTTACGATATATGAAGATGGGAGCAACGATATACTGTTATCTATGGCAGCCACACACCACTGTCTTGGTGCGCTCGATCAATGCGGTCACCGTGCTCTTCAGGTGGCTGTCCTTAGCCGAGGCATCAGTGAAGAGGAAGATCTCAGAGTTTGGAGGGGCCCCGGTTAAAGCCAGCTATACACAGATGAACACAACAGAGAATAAGGAAGGAGTAGTGTTGAATCACAATTAGTGATGCACTGAATATTCGGCCGCAGAAAATATTCGGCAGAAAATGCCATAACATTTGTAGAATCAAACTCAGGTTAATGGGTTAAGTGGGGATACTAAAACAGCGATATTCAGTTACACTTCATACCAATGATACTGTGATAACCACTTTCAACATGGCATTATAGGCAAAAGCTTTCTAAATCTACATCTACAAACATCTACAAGCTTGTAGGTCAACAATCTTTGCTATTTGTTGTACAACAAAGTATATAGTGCATAAGTGGCATTCTGGACTAGACCTGTCTGGCTGGAAACATTGTGGTTGCAAGGACTGAACTGAAGAATTTCCCTTTCGGTGCATCCCTAATCACAATCTATAAAGTAAGTAAGTAACAAACGTTTTCAACTAATTGTAGTGGAGTAAAAGCACTATGTTTGTACTTGAGTACATGTACTTAGTTACTTTCCACCCCTTCAGGTGGCTGTCCTTAGCCGAGGCATCAGTGAAGAGGAAGATCTCAGAGTTTGGAGGGGCCCCGGTTAAAGCCAGCTATACACAGATGAACACAACAGAGAATAAGGAAGGAGTAGTGTTGAATCACAATTAGTGATGCACTGAATATTCGGCCGCAGAAAATATTCGGCAGAAAATGCCATAGCATTTGTAGAATCAAACTCAGGTTAATGGGTTAAGGGGATACTAAAACAGCGATATTCAGTTACACTTCATACCAATGATACTGTGATAACCACTTTCAACATGGCATTATAGGCAAAAGCTTTCTAAATCTACATCTACAAACATCTACAAGCTTGTAGGTCAACAATCTTTGCTATTTGTTGTACAACAAAGTATATAGTGCATAAGTGGCATTCTGGACTAGACCTGTCTGGCTGGAAACATTGTGGTTGCAAGGACTGAACTGAAGAATTTCCCTTTCGGTGCATCCCTAATCACAATCTATAAAGTAAGTAAGTAACAAACGTTTGCAACTAATTGTAGTGGATTAAAAGCACTATGTTTGTACTTGAGTACATGTACTTAGTTACTTTCCACCCCTTCAGGTGGCTGTCCTTAGCCGAGGCATCAGTGAAGAGGAAGATCTCAGAGTTTGGAGGGGCCCCGGTTAAAGCCAGCTATACACAGATGAACACAACAGAGAATAAGGAAGGAGTAGTGTTGAATCACAATTAGTGATGCACTGAATATTCGGCCGCAGAAAATATTCGGCAGAAAATGCCATAACATTTGTAGAATCAAACTCAGGTTAATGGGTTAAGTGGGGATACTAAAACAGCGATATTCAGTTACACTTCATACCAATGATACTGTGATAACCACTTTCAACATGGCATTATAGGCAAAAGCTTTCTAAATCTACATCTACAAACATCTACAAGCTTGTAGGTCAACAATCTTTGCTATTTGTTGTACAACAAAGTATATAGTGCATAAGTGGCATTCTGGACTAGACCTGTCTGGCTGGAAACATTGTGGTTGCAAGGACTGAACTGAAGAATTTCCCTTTCGGTGCATCCCTAATCACAATCTATAAAGTAAGTAAGTAACAAACGTTTTCAACTAATTGTAGTGGAGTAAAAGCACTATGTTTGTACTTGAGTACATGTACTTAGTTACTTTCCACCCCTGGTTGGTAAAGAATAAAAGCTGCAGTTTAAGCAGGGAAGCAGTCCACACCACTCTACCTGAAGTCGTGAAAGACTCATCTCAGGTAAATCATTGTTCCCTCCTTGTAGTATCAGCTCATTAATGTGAGCTTTGAAGATGTTTAGATCTGTTGTCCTCATCAGTGGACCAAAGTCTAACGTTCAGAGTGGGGGACAAAAAGTAGAATTTTGTATTCACGTCGTTTAAACTTTTGAGGCATGGATTATGAGGTATATCATGAGGTCAATAATAATACTGTTGATGGATTAGAATGTAATACAGTATATAGCACAGAACACTCCCTGGACATTTTGGAACTCAAAGAACTGTTCATCATTGACTCAAGTCCTTTAGGAGAAAATGGCTACAAATGAAGCAATGCTGTAACATTTAATTTTTAACTATCCTACCTGGATCTCTAAAGGGAACTAGGATGTACGATGAGGGCTCGTCAGGTGTTCCAACTTTACTGTCAAAGAGAGAGGTCACTGCCTTCACCGCCTCAATGTCATCACTCATGCTTGGCGTGGCGTCGATCACAAAACAGAGAGCTTTATTAGATCCCTTGGAGATCCCCATCAACCTGACAGAAGAGACATGGAAAACACCTTTTTCACTTCAACCCCATGCATGGCTATTGCCTATTCTGGGGGGAACATTTGCCAAAAATAGCAGATCTACAAGCTCAAAGCAGGTCAAAGAGATTTGGTGGTGGTGGTGGAGACAACTAAGTAGCAGTCGTTTAAACTTTTGAAAGCATTTGAGCTTGTAGATCGGCTATTTTTGGTGGAGAGGGAAAAAGAGGGGCGGTATAGTTGTAACATTTACGTGGTTAAAGGAGTGTAGTTCACCCAAAGAATATTTTCAATTACACACCCCAGCCTTGATGAGATTTGTGTTTATGTCACATTCCTGAGCCAATTGTGTGACCGGGACAGTGTCATTGTTCAGTAGGAGACTCGGTACTGGAGGCTGCACCAATCAGACCAGTCTGAAGTTAGTGGTTCTGTACTCCTGTACTGTACAAGCCCTCCTTCCTTGTGTGTGTGTGTGTGTGTGTGTGTGTGTGTGTGTGTGTGTGAGACACTGCTCGGACGGACAGACCGACAGGGACAAACATAGCTACACAATGGAGTGGCTGTACCACTAAAAGAATACTTCATGGCGTGTGTAATTACTTGCGCAAGCAGAGCGCGCAAGTATAGTTTCGCCCGGGACGGCTGTGGTGCCAGATTACATACAGTACATGTATACATAGGAGCATTACCTTTAATCCTCCCAACACTAAAACACGAAAACCAATTACACTCTGGCATTGGGTCCTTTAATCCACATCATTGAGAGCTAGTTATACAGATGTATGTAATCTGGCACCACTGCCGTATCAGGCACAATTTGCTGGGACGGTGCATACGCATCAAAAGTGGTGGGTTGGCTAGGACGGTGTGTACGGCGCAAAGTAACCACAGTATACCGCTAATCAACTTACAAATTACATCTACATATACATCGTATATGTATAACTAACTCTCAATGATGATTAAAGGACCCAATGCCAGAGTGTAATTAGTTTTCGATGGTGACGTAATGACGATATGTTTTTTACACCTAATAATTATACATTTCAAACGTTCCTTCACAGAGATACTGAGATTTGACAGTTTATAGCGGTCGAAAGTACTTGCGCGCTCTGCTTGCGCACTAGTTGGCCATTCATGGCCTACTAGTGTGCAACAAGCAAGTATGCACTCGACAGAGTGCAGTTCTAGTTGAAGTCATGTTTTTGTGTGAACAACTTTAACTTTATAGCGCTACATTATGTGCATTGTTAGATGCTGTACTGTAGGAAGTCTGTGTGTCCGGCTGCTGCGTCAATGTCCTCCAGCAGCTCTCTGGTAGCGGCTATTGCCAGATGTGCTGCTTCAGAATGGAGATGACCGTGGCTGGAGGTCGGTTTGTCCTTGTTGATCCCGCCTTTTGGCTCAATCAATTGTGTCTGGTCGAAAAGGCCTCCGTGGCTGCATTTCCCTGTTCACCATTATATTTGAGAACATCAGATCAAATGGTTTAAAATGCCTTTAACCAAACCCATTTAGACCCGAGGCAGTCTTAAAATAAATCCTTCTAAAACCTAACCTAAGCTTTCTGAAAACAAATAGACACTTCTATGTAGTCAAAGAACAGAACAGGAATTCATCATGTAGGAAGCAAAAAGGGAAAGGATACATATACAGTGAGGGGAAAAGGGGGGGGCGGTGGGGGGGATTCAGATTTTACAGAGGCCAGTTTAGAATTGCAGCCTTGCAGCCTTGCAGCTTAGGTTACTTTTACTCCACTTCATCTCGTTTCCAAATATTGTACTTTTACTCCACTACATTTATTTTAAATCTTACTTTGTAGATTTTGATTATTACAAAACATACTTAACCACTTTTAAATTCGACCATTTGAAAATAGCAGATCTACAAGCGCATTGTGATATACATTTGACAACTTGGAATGGAACATTCTGCATAATGAGTACTTTCTCCTTTTGATACTTTCAGTACATTTGGACACCAATAATATTTATTCTCGAAAAAAGCATTGAGGTTCACCCTCATTTGCAATGCTGCCGAGATCACATATCACAGATCACAGATTCATCTGTAAAGAAAACCAATTTTCTGTCTTAGTTTGGCTGTACTTTTTCCACCATTGAATATAGAGTACTGAAGTCCTGATGTCACTGCCACTAGCCCTGGGTGTTGAGTGATGTCAGACTTCGGTGCTCTACAGGTGACTGTAGTCTCTTACCTTTTGGTTTGGTTGAGAGGAACGGCAAAATGCCAAAGTATCCTGAAGTCAGTACTTTCTCCTGTATGATGTCTTCCAAAATATTGTTCCTACAGTCATCTCCATCACAGTTCCGGCAGGTTGCCCTGTTAACATCTGTAGAAAAGTAGTTCCACAAAATTATTTTTGCACAAATGTCAAATTATCACCACAATTGCACAACACACTAACTGGGTATCTGATGTTTTCTGTTTCTCTATTTTTCTGGGTAATGCTTTCTATGAAGCCCATATATACACAATGCATTTTAAACATTATGACACATGTATATAATTATAGTTGTAAACACTCATAAATATTAATAACCTTAATAACACAACATTATAAAGCATTTCATAAACTTACACGGTCAAGTATCTCATGCAACCTATAATTTCCTGACACTGTTATTTTGCAATTAACGATCATAGTGCCCGAACGAAGCAAAAACTGTGCACGCACTCCCTGGATAACAGAGCAGAACCTCGATTTTAGATTTTTGCTAAACACATTTTGTATATTAAACCAAACAGATATTGGTAGGCTACCTGCAATGTTGCCAATGCTGGTGTCAGATCTGATTAGGTTGGAGTTTGGGAGTTTGTTGCCCAGTTCCACCCAGTTAGAGTGACTGTAGAAGTCCTTCACATAGAGGAAAACTATTTACATTAGGAAAAATAAATTGTCAAACCGAACAACTGATAATGACAACGATATGAGACATACCTGTAAGGGGTGTAATATTTCCCCAAGCATCTGCCTGGCCGCTTCAAAGTTTCCTTGCTTGTTGTCGGCTTTGACTGCGGACAGACCATGTGTGATGATTCTCCTTCCCACAGTGAAACTCTCTGCGTCAAAATGGTAGCTCTCGTTGAGCGCATGGTGGAGGTGGAGGTCCACTCGTACATTTCGCCACTTGATATATCTAATGGCTTGGCGGAAGGTCTTCGAGGACCTCGGTGAGGAACAGGCCTTAATGACAGCTTCAGCTGTCAAAGGCTGTTGTCGCTGCAGTGGAAAAAAACCATCCAAATACCGGTATAAACACTACCAGAAGAAGTCAAATGGACAGTGGTAACTCAAGTACTGTACTACAATTGTGTGTTTGTTTTACTTTACTTTACTGGAGTATTTCCAATTATCTGCACTTTTACTTCTACTCCACCACATCTCAGAGACAAATATAGTACTTTTACTCTAGTTGTTAGATTACCACTTCAGCCCTATATATACACACACACACACACACACACACACACACACACACACACACACACACACACACACACACACACACACACACAGGCCAGGAAGGAGGGCTTGTACAGTACAGGAGTACAGAACCACTGACTTCTGACTGGTGGAGCCTCCAGTACTGAGTCTCCTACTGAACAATGATACTGTCCCACTGTCCCGGTCACACACTTATTGGCTCAGGAATGTGACATGAACACAAATCTCATGAAATCAAGGCTGGGGTGTGTAATTGATGACAATGTCAATGAATCCTTACTGGTGACGTGAAGTGTCTACCTGCCTCTAGGGCAAGTTTTCGGCACACCTGTAGAGTGGCATTTAAGATAGCCATCTCCGTGATGGTAGAGTGAGTCAGGGTCAGGGAGTCACCTGGTAGGATCACAAACCCCTGAGCTCCTCCGGTCTGCAGAAGAAGGAGTACCAATACTGCCAGTCCCGGAGAGTTCCTCATTGTAATGCTTGCTGTGGGATAGATATGGGGAAAAAAATGATTTGTTTTCATTCATACCAGCTACATGGTCATTGTGTGAATATTGGTGACATGTCTGAAATATGCATGCATACGTGTGTCTGAGTGTGGCACCGTGTGTGTGTGTGTGTGTGTGTGTGTGTGTGTGTGTGTGTGTGTGTGTGTGTGTGTGTGTGTGTGTGTGTGTGTGTGCACACCCATGTGTATGGTATAGTACTGTTACTGTATAACCCTTTGTTCTTGTGTGAGGTGCTCCTGTAGAGTGTGAGGTGTGGAAGGTATGTGTGAGCTGAGTGATTGAGTTGATTGATCATAACAAACATTATTTATGAACAATTGAGACCTTTTGTAAAGTAATCACTTCTGGAAAATAACAGAAGACATTACTGTCTGCTGTGTTGCTATTCGATGTGTACACTGTGTAATTTTTATAGAGGTATGGTATCTAAAGAGCACAAAGTACCTTTCTGAACGCACCAAGTATCGCGATACTTCCCACAGTTTCCTGTCTGGCAGCCAAATCTCGCGATACTTCAGAGCTAGAAACGATACCTGCTGCTGTTTAGATCCTCAGATAAAATAATATACTGTGCACTCTGTGCACATCGAAAAGTAAGTGATTAGAAAACAACCTGTGATATGTTATTTGAGTGATCCACATTTACATCTCCACAACCTCTCCAACATTGTATCTGTTGCTTTAACTGATTGCTCTTGATTTTTGGAGTTATAAAAAATCTGCATAGATTTTTCCAAGAGAATTCCCTCCATATCCGTGAATTGGTAGATGATTGGTGCATTGGTGCGTTTAGTTCTGCTTCCCATTTCTTTGTAATATATTACGTTGAATGATGTGGTGTATTTCTGCCGTTCTGAAGAACAATTTACAGCGTACAGCATACAGGAAAACACCAAGGCAGGTCCAGATGGGTTTAAAGAAGACGTCTTTATTTGCAGCAAAAGACACAGTCCAACGGTCGAGGCAAAACACAAAACAAAGGAATCACGGAACGGACCTTTGTGATCCCCTGGATGATAACACACAGCTGCACTTGGGTAGTCAAAAACAGTGACCGGATCCAGAAGACCCAGAAGAACCCTGCTCCTTCGACTATATCCTATCTAAGTTCCTCCCCTCTTCACCGGACATACTGACCTCTCGACCAATGAGATCTGAGCAAGGAACCATTATTCTATACTGACAGAAAGTCATTCTTTGAATGTGGAACAATTACTCAGTGTTTAAGTCAGTGACCAAGAAATACCCAAATGGTCACCGGAAGATTCCAGACTCTCGAGCTTGAAAGGGTTTAGAACAATGGCCTTGGATTCAGGTGTGAAGTGTAAACACTCCTGGCCCTGATATGAGGAGTGAGGAGTCTTACAGACTATATGAGTTCTATATGATGAGTCAAGACATTTTACTTACTTAATAATCTGGTTTCATTTATACGGAATTATACGACAATGACAATGGCCACTCATCAAAGTTGTATATATTGCTGATATAATTTGAATCTTTTTCCCCTTGTATATATTTTTTTATAATTTGGACAATACCATTCACTCCCTTTGATTTCCTTAGTATAATAATAATCCCTTAGTTGCAGATACCTGAAGAAATCATGTTTATCCAACATGTATCGAACACTCAAATCTGTGAAACTCTCCAATGCCCCATTTTTCTCCAAAACACACCAGGCTGTCATTCCTCTATTACTCCATATTTTAAATCCCTTATCATGCCCTGCAGGTTTAAATGAACTATCAAAAGCCATCCATTTTAAAATCTTTATATCCTCTTCTAACCTATATATTTTTAACTTTTTTTAACCAGATCTCTAGTGTAAATAGGGTGATTGGATCAATACAGTGTTTTATTTTCTTAAACTTTTCTTTGTCTCCTATAATATTCTGAATGGCATGTTTGTTGAATTCCTTTTCCATATCTTTCCATTTTGCTATATAATCTGGTTTACACCAACATCCTACATATCGTAGCTGGGCCGCATAATAGTACATTTTTAATTTGGGAAGACTCATGCCCCCTCTCTCCTTTGGGAGTTGAAGGGTTTGAAATCTGACCCTTGGCCTCTGCCCGGCCCACACAAACCTAGAAATAATTCTGTCCCATGTAATAAATTGCCCTTGTGGGACCTCTACAGGTAAGGATAAAATATGTACAGTACCTTTCACTTCATGCAGTTCTCAGCACATGTCATGTCACTGGACTGGAGTCCTGCATTGAGCCCTGATGCTTTATATCACAGGAGGGGGCGGGGCCGCGGGGCCAGCACTCTGTTGCATGGGGTTGTCAAGCCTGTTATGACAGCAATGTTGACACAAAAAGAGGGGAAAAAGGGTCACAGATTTTCAATATTATATTTCAACTGTACAGAGATTACACAATGCGGAGGGTGTAGGCGGGATTTATTGCAGATAGATTGTTTACAAGGATGGAGCTGGGATTGAGTGAATGGGCATAATGACAAGTGACGGATGACATGATAAGCAGGAATGGTGGAAGTGCAATGACAGGATGAAGTGACATGGTGAAGGAGCTTTGGCGTGAGCCCCCATGGGGACGGGCCGGAGCCTCGGCTCGGATCCTGCCTGGCGAAGGCAGGGGGGCTCTTGAGCCTGCCCCCCTGGGGCCAACCTGGTGGAGCCTGCTGCTGGGCGGTGTCGGGTACCTGAACGGATAGCAGACGTGAGACAAGGAAGGAGGAGGCGCCCTTTTAAAGGGGCGCAGACAAAGGTAACATTGATCTGATTGGAGCCGTTGAATGATGGGTAGTTCCATCTCTCAGTTGAACTATAGTTTAACTATCACTTAGTGTTATTTTTGAGGGGCACTAGCCCATATGCACAGCTGTGTGTGTGTGTGTGTGTGTGTGTGTGTGTGTGTGTGTGTGTGTGTGTGTGTGTGTGTGTTCGTAGATTGGCTGATGTATAATGAAGTATTATGATAATAGTGCCCCTCACTTCACACAAGTGTGATTTCCTTTTAAAATAATAATGATATAACAAATAATTTTGTTAGTGAAATGTGTTTTGTAGTGAAATGTCTACCTGCTGCCAGACTCCCTGCAGGGCAAGGTTTTGTACACATGTACAGTCACAGTGGCATTTAAGATAGCCCTCTCAGTGATGGTTGGGTGATTCCGGGAGTGTTTTTGTGTGTCTTTAATAGTAGACTAAACCATGTAGCCATCAGAGTTACAGACCTGTTTTATTCAGTGATATCTATTTGTGTTTCTGGTAATATTATTGTCCACTCATGGCAAAAACAATATGTTGACAAAAATGTCCACCACAAGCCAAGATGGCGATGACCCCTGCTTGTTACAGAATTTAGCAGAGAGCACCCACAAATTATGTGTTGTATGTTTACATGCATCTGTGCTATGTGGACCTTGAATGTTGTCGTGCTGTTTAAGCCCTATCCGTACTTCATCAGTGTTGCGTGCCGGAAATAGCCAACCTACAAGCGAGTTAGTTTGTAATGTAGGTCTGCTATTTACGGCGGATGACACTGACGAATGACAGGCATGACTTGTCATTGTAGAGATCATTTAATAACACTGCATTCATGTCTTGTAATGGTTCCCAAACCTTTTCATGTCAAGGACCCCCAAAATGACCCCCCATTTGAAAAGATATGCCAGGGACTCCCATAAGAGAAGGTTTTACAGCTCTAGCAGTGATTCTCAACCATTTTCAGGGTTCAAATATTCCATTTGTACACTATCTGAGACAAGTTACATCATTTAGCTGGGGACCCCCTGGAACTCTCTCAAGGACCCCTAGGGAACCACTGTTGTAGTGTATATATTATATAGTGGCAGTGAATCTGCAATGAATGAAAGTGACTTTGCCATATGTGACAGCCATGTCTATGGGCTTTTCATGTTTGCTTTAAGCAGTGACATCATGTGGCAGCCAGAGTAGAAGCCCCTCACTTCACACGTGTGTGATTTTTTACCCTTTCACTGAGAAGTACACTTGCAATACAAACAGTACAAACAATACAAACAATACAAACAGTCTTTGTATTGAGTTTGTGCTTGAAATGTACTGTAATTCTGTTAATAAATATTTCAATCAATCAATCAATCAAATGCAAATATTGGGCTTGGCTACATTGAATGGAATGTTGGCTGGCTCTTGAAATTTTGAAAATAGCAACCTAGGGTAAATTAATTCGATATGGGTCCAATGGTGTAAATCACATGAGATTCAACCATTGGTCTGGTCAAATCTACCTACCTAAATCTGTCTACCGAGCAATCTTCGTTCATACTCTCACATATGGTCATGAAGTGGGGTCATGACCGAAAGAATAAGGTCACAAATACCAGCACGTCCCACTGGGAGGATATCCTGGGGTAGTCCAAGGCGCAGCAGGAGCTAGGGATTACATCGACTCACTGGCCTTGGAACGCCTTGTTCTCTGGTAGAGCTGTTGCCCCTGCGACCCGACTACGGATAAGCGGTTGAAGATGGAAGGATGGATGGTCAGGTCAAATCCAATCTGGGAACCATCTGCAAAAA
Organism: Protomyctophum bolini; assembly: GCF_963924005.1. Classification (NCBI taxonomy): domain Eukaryota; kingdom Metazoa; phylum Chordata; class Actinopteri; order Myctophiformes; family Myctophidae; genus Protomyctophum; species Protomyctophum bolini. The sequence continues at coordinate 14,954,843 of NC_137874.1, read as the reverse complement.
AGTGTGAAAAAGGGGGGGTACTGCCCGTGTAGAGACCGGATATCGGTCCATTCACTCTCTTTCAGCCCGCCCATCCCTGTGGTGCGTCTTTGTTTTCATTCCTACTAACAACAAACTAAACTCTACACGTAACACAGAGTTGCTGACTGTCTTGAGTGATTATAGGTCAAATTAATACATTCAGTGCAAACTAACTGAATGCATTCCTAACTAAGGTTTAGGGTTCCTCACTACGGAATAAATGCCTACAAACCACATGCTCATTCTGAAACGTGCATCATGCCGCCTTTTCTGCTCTCTATATGCAATGCACCACAAAATGCAGATCATTTACACACTGGTTGCAGGAATCCGTGGAAGGCCAAATTCATCCACCAGAGCGCCATCCTTGTCGGTGGTCACGTCACTGGGCAAGCCCTCTGGGATGGATGGCGACGAGGAGGCCTCATCCAGGTAGGAGCTATCGTCATCCAGCAGCAGCTCGTCGCCCAAGGCATCGAGCTCCGCTTCCAGGTCGTCTTCATCTATTTCGGGCATGCCGTAGCTTCTGCTCAGTGTCTCCTGCACCTCGTTGGCGTCTGCCATCATTTCTTCCAGCTGGTCCTGAAGATCCTCGATCTGGTCGATGTTCACTTTCCTGTATGCTTGCTTCATTTCCCTGGCACCTGTCTTCATGGCGTCAACTGTGGTTTTAGTGTCTTTGAGAGTCTGGATTGTGTAGTTTGCTTGTTCCATGTTAAATGACTGCTGCATGAGGTTGTCTTTCTGGCCCTCATACATTTTCTTCTGCTTCAGGACTCTCATTGCCTTCTGCTTCACCATGTTGTTTGAAGGCCCATCTTTCATTGTTTTCAGCTGATTCTTGTACTTCACCAGTTCAGCATCTAGTCTGGCAATTTTCTTGTCAATGGACTCAGCTCGAGAGTCCACGTTTCCTATGCAGTCTGTGAGGGTGGGTTGTGCATTCTTGGTTTTTGTGGTCGAGCCTCGGCCAAACATACGATTCATTTTTTAAATGAAAATGCTCAACCAAATAATGTAGATTCTTAGCTGTCACTAAATATCTTGAAATACACCCAGAAGCAAATTCAGACAGATGTCAGTACAGGCATGTGGTTTACACTTTGTGCTCCATAACACCTTCAGACATTCTGCTTATAAATTCCCTTGGTTCACCAATGCATGTCATATAGCCTCTCAGCCAATCACAATGTGACGCTGGAACTTGCTGACATCACCTGTTCTGCACCTAACTCACTTCTTTACCACATGGCACCGAAGGGACAGAGTTTATCTGTACGTATATCCCGTGACATTTTGTCCAAGTATGCAGATCAACACACACAAACATCTATCTATAAACATGTGTCTCTCTCTCTCACTCTTTGCGTGCGTGCGTGCGTGTGCGTGCGATTGGCTTCAGACTTGATGTGCGTATTGTCGAGGAAGCAATTGACTGGGGAGCCGGTGAGAAGTCAGTTGGATTGGTGGTTGTCCTGAACAGCCTATCTGAACAATATGCCCATATATGGGCAAACATACATAGCCTACTGTACATACTGTATATGGGCATACGCAATACACATTCGCATGATACGAGTAAGACACGCAAACGCGGGAAGCGAACGCAGATCGTAAATTGCAATAACAATTCACCATGTGTCACATGTCTCGTGTAGATCAGTGGTGTGCACAGATAGACACTAGGGGTGCTAGAGCACCCCCTGCCCTTTTCCCTCTGGACAAATGTGCCCTTTTTTGTACAGTGTACACTATACTGTACTGTATGTGGACCATGGTGACATTGATCAATTCTTGATAAAAAGCTTCTAACTTCTAATATATTATTTAGGCACCAAAATCTATACATCTCACACTATTAAGGCAACCGACCGGTTCCACGCGCTTCACAAGGTGCCCTTTTTTCCACTTGAGCACCTGCCCCTCTAAATGTCTGTGCACACCACTGATGGACAGGCATGGATTCAGATGCAGTCAACGTTGATCTGAAATCAGATTAATCGCAAAAAATAAATAAATAAAGTTCAGAATTGGGCAGAATATAAATAAAATAACTGAATTTGAGGTTAATGTGAATACAAAGGGGGTGACAATTCATCCAGGGGTCATCAATATACATACGGATTTGTCCGTATGTGGCATTTTTTTTACACACCATTATAATAATGTGTATGATACTTACTATTCGTTGCTTCTCAAATGTTTTATTTGCAAATTGGAACCAAATCCATTTGTACACTCTCAGAGTTACAGACCTGTTATTTTTTTACAAAAATGTCCACCACAAGTCCACAAGTAACAAGCCAGCAACTGGTGGTGCTTACTTAACATGGGACCTACAGCAGGTGGTGCTGTTTCATGCTCTCTGCTCTGCACATAGCATGTCCACTTGCTCCTGTATTGTAGTGTAGCCTAGCTTTGAAATGAAAATTGATAGGCTATTATTGCATCAGACTGTCAGACTTCACGCATTAAGTCTACGAAGAGGAACCTTATTTGAGGAGGGAGAGGTTGAAGGTTCCGATTAATTTCATTTTGGACCAGTCCAGACTCGGAGCAGACTAGGCGAACAGGAGGAAGTTGGGTTGGATCTCATGGACCTCGAGCTTGTTCCCTAGCAACGAAGAGACTGAACAAAAGAACCACTGACCTAGCTAGTCTCGCGAGTCGCGAGATCAAGCCACGTACAGGAGTTATTTAGCTAGCGGCCGGAAAGAAACATCCCCTCATTTTATTATAGTTTTGTTGGATAGACTAGAATGGCCGCCGCGGCCGTGTGTCTGAGACTCCGTACGTACAACTGCCTCTTCGCCGTCGACAGAGACAGCTCACGGCCATCTGTGTCCTGCTAGCGTGCGGTCAGTCCGCCATTAGAGGTAAGTGGAGAAGATGAAGTTTTACACATAACGTGATGAGCCTCGCCCTCAGCCTAGTCACCAACCAACGGTTTCCCTTTCCCATGTGTAACCAAACTATCAGTTTTTTAGGAGGATGGCAGAAAATGGCAGATCTACAAGCTCACAACTCTTCGCGGTGCGACGCGTTGTGAGCTTGTAGATCTGCCATTTTCTGTGAGCGACATTTAGGAGGATGCCAGTGTTTTGTCCAGCTCTTGATGGCTGCTTCGTCACCAAAACCTAGACAGTTGAACTTGGGCCTTTCATCGAATAATAAAACATCTGGTCTCACAGTGTCACATTCTTAACACGCATTTTAATGTTGATCTGATGCACGCTGAAATTAATATTTATTTATATAAATGTAATACTACTAGAGACTAGCCAGCTAGGGCAACCGTTGTTTATTGTTGCCTGTAGTCAAGTGTCTTGGCAATGACCCGCAATGGCAATATACGTGTTTTCAATTCGTTGTTTTAATGTACCGGTATGTTATTTTAATGGTTGGTGCCTTACATAGGTTACCAGCCTAGTATTTAATCGATCAGGAACAAATAATACAATATTCGATGTACATCGATCTGCTGGCTGCTGCACATGCTATTACGTAATAATCCCACCCGACATGACAACATGAAGTAATCCTCCAGTCCAATCGGATACAGGATAGTAGACAGACTGGGCACATATAGGGACATCTGCTCTGGGCACCTCGATGTAAAATTTGTCTATTTTGTCCAAATATATATACATTAAATATTATATATTTTTGTAATTGTCTTAAGTAATGCAAAGAAGCCTATACATATATGTGAATATGTACGGTATATCAATATCAGACTTAATTTTATCCTTCAACTTCTTGTTTAAAGGACCACTTTTCAACATATCTTTATATACTTGGTCCTCACTAATGTTCATGATAAAATAGCAAAAGAATTCTACTCACACCAGTGACATCATCATTAGGCAGATTTTTTTTATATATATATATATGGATATAACACTTTGATTTTTATTAACGGTAGAACGATAGCTTCCATTTTTGCATTGCAACTTTTCAGGAATAGAAAGCCGGCAGTTTCTATTAGCTTGGATTCCCTATTTGATGATGTCACTGTTGGACGGGTTTCTGAACTGCCCACAGCCCTCCCATGAGAAACAGATAAGTAATAGGTAGGAACAAAGATGTTGCTATTTTATCATGATCATTAGTGAGAACTAATTATATGAAGATAGGTTGAAAAGTGGTGACATGGTCCTTTAAATGACTGGATATAGAGTCTACAGACTTTCATTGTCGCATGTTCTAATCATGTATAGTTTACTTTACAAGACACCATTTTTCTAATTTGGAATATTTTTTTGGATATGAAGATGTGATGCTATCATCACGACACAGTCGGACACACTGATTGCCTGACCGCCGATTTCTGATTTCTCCACTCCACAGCTGCTTCCCTGACCCGGCCGCTATACCCACAATGCACTGCCATAAGGTGTGTGTGACTGACACAGAACAACCCAGCCTATTGTAGCGGCAACTTCACCAGCCACTCCACTCATTCCACACAAAACACCTCTACAAGCACTGGTAGGTATTGCTCTGTCTAGTCTACGGTCTGATACTGTCTGTCTGCTTCCCACCTGCCTACCAGTTTGTCCAAGGTTGACCTCTGCATTTCTCAAATCACAACATGGTAGTTTATATTTTGTCCCCCTGCTTAGAGGGAGTAGTTCAAACCAAAATACCAAATCCCAAACAAAGTACTGTCACTGTGGCAGCACCTCAACTCAAACATTTCACATCACAAATTCACAGGGTGTAAAAGGGTGGGTCAAATTATTTCACACACATTGCAATGTTTACGAGTAACAAATATCAAATATCAAAACATACCTATATCAAATATAATGTGTGTAATAATAAAGGCAAGAGTGCCTCAGGCATATCATATTGCAGTAGGATCAAGTATGGGAATGCTAGGCCTAGATGGTCTGGCTGTGGAGACTGTCATTTACAGGGGTCTTGTTTTTGGATCTAAAGACCCCTTAGCTGAGAGAGAGATGAAGCAGGGACCCCCATCACATATTGTATAAAATTGTGTTTAATTTTAAACCTTTTCATAGATTTCTTTGTTTGACTGCACTGTCATCTGTGTACATTGGATTCATGTTAATGTGTATTTTCAAACATTTAACCATTAACTGTCAATAGTAAACTTGACCTTTCTGTACTTTGTCTGCTTTTACTTTCCCTGTCTACACCAAACCTCTTTGTCGAAAATAGCCTATCTACGATCTTGTAGATCTGCTATTTTGCTTGTATAATCATTTGGCTTTGGCATTTGATACTGCAATATCTATCGCCTGCCTGGGGATAGCAGACAGTGGTTGTAATTGTGATGTGTCACTGGGGTGATGTGTAAAAAGTATGCACTCATAGCAGTTCAAAAGGGTAGTTGTTAATCCCTGCCATGAAGTTTAATATTTGCCTGTAAATTAATTGAGCGATCGGTTCGGCTTTGATCCATAACTTGCCAAAATAAACATTAAAGAGGCTTGGCTCTTCTTGACCCCTCCAAATGATTAGGTGCAGGTTTCCTATTTAGAGTAATACCTATGTACAGTATTGTATAGTCTACTGCTAACAGACATTGATACAGTACAAGACTAATGTCAGGAATCTAAATAATTTATAATGAAAGTGAACCTGATTTTTTTTTGTATTATTCCCGTACATATAGATAGATTATTCAAGCAGGGGACATTAAATAAAAAAAATCCTGCTTCCTTGATATAATAAAGTGTGACCATTTTGTGACTATGGTCTGTCACTGGTCATATATTCCACACCCTTTGACTCACTCATACTGGCACTGTTTTGACTACTGCAGTTGGCATGCAAATCTGCTGAATCATGTAATCTGTGGGACATCACAGATTCACACACACTATTTCTTCTTGCACGGTGCATGTGCAATTTTTAACCCAACAAAATATGCAATACACATATTGCAAACAAATGACACATTATTTTTAAAGATAAGGCTGTACTGTTTAGCAGAAAGGCCCCTAAAATATCTAAAAAATAAATAAAAATAAAAGCAGATGGGATGTAACCGAAATGAATTTACTTGTACAGTATTCAACAAAGAACAGCATATGAGATATGTTACTGTATCCGTATTAGTTTAATGCATCCTATATTCTATTCCACGATGTAGAACGATGGCTGGTTGAATTGTGGTCATGAAAAACTAAAGTTGCCACAGTACGTGGATAAATTAAACAAATGCACACTGAGAGTGAAAACCCTGCCTGCACCAACATCTCTTCTTCTTCGTATCTCGATTAGGCTCTTCACCCGGCTTAGACCTTTTCAACGCAAACCTCAATCATCTCTTTTTTTATTATTCTCTCGATTTTAACCAAAGTGTCTTTACACAGTCAAGAAATGCATATACTCAAAATAGTGTTTTGTCGGTGTTGCCAAGCACACAATAAAATCAACATAAATCTTAATGGTACAGCTTTCATTGCCTGGCAGCAACAATTGGTTGTTGTTTTTGTTGTTGGAGACGGAGTCTTGTTTCATTTTCCCTGGCAGGTTCCAGGTTACAGCTTTCAGCCTGTACAGTTAAACTTTGCCTTTTGTGTCATTCATTCAGTCAAACAGAAGAGACAGACACAGGCTCTTTGTTCCCTCTCTACATAGGAAGGAGGTCAGATTTTAATAATTAAACAAATACATTTCTCTCTTTCTAGGCCCTGTCTTTGTAGACCTTGTTCAGAACTCACCAGAAACATGTCCGGCTCCAGAGACTTACCAGGTGCGTAGTGGTTCTATATCCTGTATCTCAGTGCTTCTCAATCATTTTCCTGCCAACGACCCCCAAATGTATATGTATTTATACAACAAAGTATACAACAAAGTATACAGCAACAAACTCCCCAAAACCTCCATAAGAGACAATCAGGATTATTCCAAAAACATTTGTTTCAGTTGGTCACATTTGTGCACTCTTTGACACTGAGGGCTAGATTTTGAAGGTGCGTTTTACCTATTACAGTAATATGAGCTGGGGGCGTGAGGTATGTCATATTGCAATTTTAAGCATGTTAAGAAGCGCTTTCGACACCCCGTGGAGTGCGCAAAACGGCCTTGAATTAGTCATGGGAGTGTTTAAGGCGTGTTTGAGAGTTACCCAATCAACATGTCCGTACTATTTTCTTTACCAGTCAGCTGATGTCACATACGGAATGCGCACTTTGGGGATCGTTATTATTACATTTCTTCAGGCTGGCACCATGAAGACATGACATATGACTTTGTCACATTTGGGTTAATTATTCCTATTGCACTGCATGCTGTCACCTTTATGCCTCAAAATAAGTTGTTTCTATTGAGAAACACCAGTAAAATTATATTTTAATTTAAATTATAATTATATTATATTTGAAATGAGTAATGAGTTGAATGCGTGGTGCGTATGCCCGTGATGGTATGGTCTTTGCTCGTAGCATTTTATTGAAGAAGACTTTGATCGAGTGTGATACAGCGTATGAAAGCAAACCTCTCAAGGATTATGGAGATGTTTTTATTTATTTTTAAGGTTGAGAAATGAAATAATTATGGTCGTTTCTAATCTCAACCTTTCAAAAAGAATGGATGCGTCTTTTGCTGGCTGTTGCCATGTCTCATAGAAACAAGTAAATAGGTCTATAAAAATAATCCCAAAATAAGCGCATATAACAGGGGTCTGTAACCTATTTTAAATGAAGTGCCATGTTTTTATTTTCTAGATAGTGAGTCTGCTATATCCAGATTAATTTTAATGACACCACATTAAAATAAAAAACATATTTTGATTGTCCACAAATATAAAGTCCTTCCATCTTTTTAAATATTTTCTTGCACATTGTTATAATGATCATTATATATCCGCCTGCAGTCAGAGTTCATAGTTTTAATGAATGAATGTGATTCATTGTGAGCTGGTAGATCTGCTATTTTCAAAAGTAACATTTTAATTACATTTTTGTATTAGCCGTCCTTAAGTTGGGCAAATGCATTAATCTGGGGATCCTTGACATGGGAATGTGCTGTGTGAGGATCACTGGTTTAAACAACATTAGGAGAAACCTTTAGAAACAAGAAAAGCAACCACAACTACCAATATTTACAAGCAACTTTACAGAAAAAGAAGCCGCTTATAATAAACAGACTTGGCAACACTCCAGCAGCGTCCCAGAGCCGCTCAAGTGTAAAATCAAACAGTGCTTTATCTTCTTTTAGCGTTTATGAGGTGCCTAGACCCACGTCTAATCGTTATGCGCAGGTCAAGGGGCTTAATAGCAAATTGCGCAAAGCGAAAATAATTAACATATGGACACTCCCACAATGCTAAAATATTCAGCAACGTCGTATTCCATATGTGTGTGCGTTCAACACGGGACGATAAGGCTTTCATAATACGATTGTGCGCAGAGCGAGGCCAATTTATGTATTACCACATGGTAAAACGCACCTTCAAAATCCAGCCCTGAGGATTTCCTCACATGATTCCCCCATTTCAGTTGTCTCTGGTTTGTAAATCTGAGTCCTTGATGAACAATTAAATCTTTGGCAGTTATAAATTACATATTGCCCATTTTAAACGATTAATCGTGAGAGTACACAGCAGAACATCCACACCCCACATGATGTAAGTTAACTATTAAGTGCAGAATGCCCACAGTAGGCTAAGCTTACACAACAGCAGAAATTCTCGTTACTCATATTGAGGAATGGCATCTGACTTGGTTTTCAAAGCAGTGGGAACGGGTTTGTCAGTGCTTGTTTTTTACACAGTTGTATGTACACAGAGATCACATTAACCAGGAAATAGTCCCTCTCGAGCCAGATGTTCCAACGTCTCTAACTGCCACAGTGCCAAGTGTCCTCTACGATGTCCGGGGTTCTCAAGCTCTTTTGGGACAGGGCCCACTTGAACATTTTAAAAGCTTTCGTGGCCCACCCATCTGACCACTTAACCCGGCAGCCGGAAGTGTTCAGATGGGTGGGGATTTTCAGAGCATGTTCATTTTAATCATCATTCAGTCAATCGATTGTGTTCTGACTTGGATCAATGGGACTAACGTAGTATACTTATTGGTAAGTTCTTATTGGTATCACAATGAAATGAAAAAAAGTTCTAAAGGCATTTTCCTTTACATGCATTCATCTACATAATCAACATTTATGTTATCCTAACATTACAATCTTAGTGATTATTCAATGATTTGAATGATTTGACTAATATCCTCATAGCCCACTTGTGGTCCCCATCTCAACAGGATGATAATCACTGCTCTCATCTCCACAGCCATAGAAGGCTCCTATGGGAGGGATGTCCCTGCCTCTCGTACAGGATAGTAATCACTAGGGATGTCTCTATCGCTTCCGATCCGATCCCGACCATTTCTGTGTTAACCGATACCAGTGTTGTGTTTATAGCTATCTAGCTATATATCTCGTGTTGTGTTTATAGCAGTTTGGGCAACTCCAAAGCAAACTCCACATGCCCCAACATTTTATTTACTTGCCAAAGTGTCAACCCCTTATACCCCTGTGTCGGATCGGTGGTTATACTGGCATATTCGCCGAAACCGATATGACCCGATATGACAAATAAGGGCCGATACCGTTACTTTTCCGATACCGATACAGTATCGGGACATCTCTAATAATCACTGCTCTCATGTCCACAGCCATAGAAGGCTCCTGTATGGGAGGGATGTCCCTTCCTCTCGTAGTTTAGTTTAGTCTATTAAGGATCCCCATTAGTCTACACTGTAGTGGAGACTATTCTTCCTGGGGTCTGTACAGGTTGATAATCACTGCTCTCCTGTCCACAGCCATAGAAGGCATGGGAGGGATGTCTCTCGGGATGTCCCGTCGAGCCTTCAGCTACGACGACAACCTGGAGGCTCCCATGTCCACCACCCCTCCTGACTTCAGCATAAACAACCTGTGGAGACGGCCAATCATACCGGAGAGGAAGTTTTCTAACCTGACTGAGGTTAGCAGACGAACCCATACATATTTATACTACACGGAAATATAATGAACAAATCTGAAATCCAAACACAGCAGCTAGAATAACAACGACTGGGGCTACGCAGAACAATACATGTGAAATACTTTGATTTAGCAAAGATTTGTTGGTTTTTTGTTTTGTGAGTTGGATTGCTTTGGCCGTTCCAGAACCTGGGTAAGGGGGGAAAACGTGGTTCTCCTAGCTCTCTCTTAATCACTTAAACCCCAGCAACCGTATGCCGGAAAAACATTTGCCGAAAACACAACATGTCACGTTGAGCTTGTCGATCGGCTATTTTCAGCGACAGTATTTAATGTGGAGAGACATTAGACAAGACAGTGAAGACACTAGTATAGAGCCATGAGGGACTTCAACTTCAAAGAACTTTATTTTTCCTTTTGGAAACTTATTTTGTGCAATGATTTAAATTGATGTGTTCAGGTGGTTTAGTGGTTAAGTTCTTATTTCCCATGGTGTGTGTTTTGCAGGAGGATGGGGCTGTTGTTTCCTCTAGCCAGACCACAGTGTCTGACACCGCCCCCACCAGGTCACCAGCGGTAGTGAAAACCAAGGCATCCTCCTCCTCCATCATCATGAACTCTCTCATCACTAGTGAGATGTCCTTTTTTTAAATATACTGTATATAATTATACATGTATTCTTTTAAGTAGTAAAATGTTTCATAAGTTGTGCACACTGTAAAACTGTTCCCATAGTGAATCCTAACCAATAAGCGGTACTACAGTAGGCACTTGTAAATGTAACGTTGTCATGTCAATGAATACAATATAATACACACTGTTGGAGCATGCAGGTGTGTGGAGGCGTATTCTTTACATTATATGTTGTTCTTGTGCAGTAGTATTTATAAGAATTATTTTAAAAGTTGAATAAAGTTGTATACTGCCTGGAACACTTTCTGTTCTGCCGCTATATACACACTCATTCATACCTACCTCCATTCGTGCCATCATCAACAAGGGAAGCAAGAGGAGGTCGCTGCTGTCTAGTTTCAGGGGTGGGTGGGGAGGATGGTTGCACTTCATATTCAAAATGTTATATTATTGTTGTTCGTCGTTGTGATAATGTCTGTCTGTTCTTGTTTATGTAAAGTTTACTGTATGTTCTGTGTTTTTAGAGTTTCTTTTCATCACCTGCTGTAATATGAATTGCCCAGTGTGGGACACAAAACTTGACACCTCTCTGTCTCTCTCTCTCTCTCTCTCTCCGAGTAGAGCAGACCCATGATAGCATGTACAGCTTTGAGCAGAAGGCTGGCCTCACTGACACTAGCTACACTCCACACAAGGGACTCACCGCGGAGGAGACGCGATACCACCACCGTATGCCGGACTCCTTCCAGGTACGTTAGACCTGGGCCCCTGCTGGGCCCTGGCACATGCACTCTCTACATGGAACGGTACACGTTTGTGTCGTTCGGTGCCTTGCTCAAGGACACTGTGCTCACACTGGCATGATGCAAAGCTACGCCATTCATGTTCAACGGAAGTCGGAAGCCAGTGACATGGATATACAAAGCTACAATCCAAATTGAGCTAGCCTCAACTGAAGTTACAAATCTACAAAACAACCACCCTTTGAGTAACTGAAGCATTTATCTGGAATGCAAGCAATTCACACCAGGTCATAATTCAGATATTTAGACTGTCTGTTTTAACCACATTGTACAGTAAGTCATGATAACAGCTCATGTGTATCTCTGGACCCTTACACTTCCCTTTGGTCCCATTAGCACACACAACACAACACCGGAGAATCCTTGGAGGGGCCGTCACGATTATGACATTAACTATTTCATTGTGTTTTTGTTTTTTGTGTTTTTTAGGCCTTGAAGTTGCACAGGGCAGATATGACAAACATAATTATACAAAGAAATTACTGACAAATGTAATAACTTACAAATATACTTAAAACAATTGCACCCGTGTGAAGTGAGGGGCGCTCTTATCATCATCTTCACTTTTCCATCTTGACTTTTCTGTCCTCACTTCTTAAAGGACCACTTCACCACTTTTCAACCTATCTTCATAATAGGTCCTCACTAATAATCATGATAAAATGGCACGATTTTTTTCCTACTCAGTCTGTGTCTCATAGGAGGGCTGTGGGCAGTTTAGAAACCGTCTTCCAGTGACATCATCATTAGGCAGATTCTTTTTTAAACAAGATTTTTTTACAAAAATGTTTAGATTTTCATTATCGTGAGAACGATGGCTTCCATTTTCGCATTGCAACTTTTCAGGACTAGAAAGCCTGCAGTTTCTATTAGCTCAGGTTTTTATGTGTATGCTGGGCATAGTACTTGCTAGCGGCCCTCAAAAATTGCCGATCTAAAAGCTCACGATGTGTTGTGAGCTTGTAGATCAGTTATTTCCACAAGTTTTAGAAAATGTTTGAAAACCTATTGACATTTTTCAACATTATATTATGACGATTATGCAAGCTAATGGGCAATTAGCTCAAATAATTGCGATTAGACGATTATATAATAATTGTGAGGGGCCCACTTCACAGTGAATGAATAACTTGATTAATAGAAGAAAATAGATTAACCTGTGTATAAACTCTCTCAGTAGAATCCATCTGTCTTGTATCTAGTCGTATGATCAGTACTGCCAAACCACTGCATTTTGGCTCAAACATGACTATTTGCAACGCTTCCGGGGTTCAACGCTAGCCTGGCATAGCCAGACTAAGGTCACATTCTCACCCAATACTTCGGTAGACTCGAATGCGTATGGGCGGGGATTTTGGGATTCTTGCATATTTAATTGAGTGCGGTTTGCCTTCACACTGTCATTCGCAGCAATTGGAAACGCAGCAGGGGGGACCTTTATCAATGTGTTCCATTCATAAACTAGCCTACACAGTGAAATCTATGGTAATAAAATTACACTCATAACGTGCATGTGTCGTGCCGTCTGGGGGACCCCCTCTCTCTCGCTTTCTCTCTCTCTCTCTCTCTACGCAAGCAGCCACATGTTCTTTTGGGCATGGAGGCACAGCGCTGCATGAGCGCACTGATATAACTCCCCAGTCCCCACACAGTGACAGCACTGCATGTTTACGGCACGCACGCACAGACAGACAGACAGACAGACAGACAGAATATTCTGTAGGCTATAATAGGCTACACTGCAGTGTTTTTATGTGTTTTCTTAATCAATTGATTAATGTACACGTCCTCATTTCGATCAGGGCTTCAGACAGTCTCCTCATTCGACCACGTCTATCCACAGTAACGGGACATCTTTGCGCTGCTTAAAATATGCCTTCTCCGTCTCCAACTGTGTTCAGCTCCTCACCCGCCACATTGTTTGCTTAATTTCCTTTATTTACTGCGGATTGCATTCACACCTGCACCGAATCGTAGTCAAGTGCGATTGGAAGCGAAGCTAAACCCCCGTTTTTGGGCGGAGTAAAATGCGGTTCTTTGCTGCGCATTAGGATTCGAATGAGCCTTCACACCTGCCAAACGAAGCGCACTTTCTGAAAATGCGCAGCACGATTCGTTTTAATCGCAGCAAAGCTCTCTGGTGAGAATGTGACCTAATATAACTGAGTAGATATTAGTCTGTAACTTTGGTGTGGAAGATTTATTTCCAAGGGTTTGTTACAAACGGATTTCAACAATACAGCAAAAAAGTGGATCCATGGATATTCTTTTTCCTGTGGCAGATTTGTCTGCCAGATTATTCCAGATTAACCGTTTTCTTAATCTGATGTTATATCCAATAACGAGTGTTAGAGGCGGGGGAGAAACAAAGGGGTCCGCAGCTCAGAGCATGCGTGCTGGCTGGGTCTTAGGCTCGTTCGCCTTGTTACAGAAGCCCTGTTGGGGCAAAACACTGCACGTTTGGTCATTTTGAAAGACAAAAATCAGACCTGTGTGAAGTGAGGGGCGCTTTTATCATCTATTGCTTTGTGTAGGACCGAAATAGCCAATTTGCTCGTCTAGTAATGTTTACATATGATGTAAATTCTCCGTTCATTGCCAATGGGAATTTAATGTTTGTGTAGGACAAACATACCGTTTTGCGCAGACACATATGACGTAAATTCTCCATTCATTGTCAATGGCATTTAATGTTTGTGTTAGGTTAGATCTACACTATAGCTGAATATTTTTGATCGCTCATCCGAGCGATCAAAAATAGCGATTTAGCCTAAGACCCAGCATGCACGGTCGGAGCTGCGATGCACTCTGGATGTTGGTATGTAATGTTTTGCCTCTACCACTAATTATTGGATATAATTACATCAGATTAAGGTAAGAAAACGGTTAATACGGAATTCTCCTTTAACGCTACAGGATTGTACAGTGTGTGAATGGTCCATGGATTCAACGACCATGTTTTTTGTGTCGTGCAGAAGATGCAGATTCAGAGCATGGAGGTAAAGGAGGAGAAACAGACCTCATCCACTCAGTCCACCCCCTCCAATACCCCCCACAGCTCGCCTAAACAAAACCGCAGGTACGGTATCCACACACGGAGCCCTGCTGTAAGAATATCTAAAAAGAAAAACGCATGTTAATGGACAGAAAGGCATTGCTACATTCCTGTGTGTTTATTGTCTGTGTCAATGTTGGCCATATGCCCTAGTAACGTGTGTGCTTGTGCGTGTGCAGGAGCTGGTTCAGTAGCACAGGGTCAGAGATGAGTCTGGGTTCCAACGCCAGTGGGGACAGTGGAGCAGATGGTGCTGCTGCAGGAGGTGGAGTGGTGGAAAGGTGGGGCGTGTTTGGACCGCGACCTTTCGACAATAAGCCAACCTCTGACCTGGGATCTGAGTCCACAACCACAGGTAAACACAGACACGCATTGTAACAGGCTTGGGTTGTATGAGAGAGCTGTGTGGGTGTAATGACAGACACAAACACAGGTTCTTCAATTCCCAGGGCATTAATTACATCAAAACTGTTCAGGAAAGGGAAAGAAAATAAAAGTCTCTGTCCTTCTCTGGGAAATAAACTAAGTTCTGTAGAGAGCTCCTGCTCGGTCCGAGGTCTAAACACACACTGCCCCTCAGTTATTCAGTTCAGCTGTTAACGGCTGATAACTAAAGCATTGCTGATCACGGTTCATAAAATGTGAATAAAAAGAAAAAAGACCAAGAGCGATTTAATACTGAGGGCTTTTACCTCCGTTCATGACCTGGGGTAATTTTAGCC
Organism: Protomyctophum bolini; assembly: GCF_963924005.1. Lineage (NCBI taxonomy): Eukaryota > Metazoa > Chordata > Actinopteri > Myctophiformes > Myctophidae > Protomyctophum > Protomyctophum bolini. The sequence goes on along the minus strand of NC_137874.1, from coordinate 14,939,649 downwards.
TTTAAGCAAAAAGCTCAGAATGGTCGCCTGAGGGTGATCTGTGTCACTGCACAGACTGGTCAGGGCTGTTCAGTGGGGTGCAGACTGGTCAGGGCTGTTCAGTGGGGTGCAGACTGGTCAGGGATGTTCAGTGGGGTGCAGACTGGTCAGGGCTGTTCAGTGGGGTGAAGACTGGTCAGGGTGGCTGTTCAGTGGGGTGAAGACTGGTCAGGGTGGCTGTTCAGTGTGGTGCAGACTGGTCAGGATGGCTGTTCAGTGGGGTGAAGACTGGTCAGGGTGGCTGTTCAGTGGGGTGCAGACTGGTCAGGGTGGCTGGTCAGGGTGGCTGTTCAGTGGGGTGAAGACTGCAGCATCGGTGTGTTATTATGCACTCCACAGGGAAGGCAGACTGGCGACATCACTTGCATCAGAGGAGACGGGTTGTCTATTCTACTCCCTAGTCCTTAACTAATCAATAAGAAAAATTGGGAGGGGGGGGGGGAACTCAGAATAAAGCCTTCAAGTACTACAAATTATTTTATTTCTGTTAATCAGGTTTTCAATAATAATTTCCACCCATATGAAATTATCAGATTCCTGTTTGAGATATTTAATAATTTATATTTGTGTCGGCACACAAGGTTTTCCATAAAGCTGCATATCCACCACAAGTGGTGTCGTTATTGACCATCAGTTTCTTTTTTTCTTTTTACAATATTTGTTTTATTTGGAAAGAGCAATCATTTTTACATATGACACAAGAGCAATTCCCAAGATTTCTTCTTTTTTTTTTCTCCCACCCGTCTTCCCTCCCTCATCCCCCCTCCATGTGGCTCCATCTCCAATGTCTCTGTAAAGTCATTTTTCTTTTAGAAGAGCTACATATTACATCAAGTCCACACTTAAACAGGGACTGACCATCAGTTTCTATAAATTAGCTGCAGCACAAATTCAAGTTAGGTAGCAGTCTGTGTAAACATTGCCATACACTGTTTGAATAAAGGAGCCATTGAATGAACTTCAAACCTAAGGCAAACAGTGATTATTTTTTTCCCCTCCCTACACCAACGTCACAGAGACCGTCTTGCACATTTATTACAACAACATTTTTCATCAACCAGGGATGTAAAGCTGTGGACTTGTGATGTGTGATACACTTGACTTAATACTGAATTTGGGCTGGTTTACACTGACTTGGAAAATATTGGAATCACTTTTCAGGATGACTTTTGGTAGGTACTGAACACAAAATCACAATGATTGATCCGTTTCTGAAGGGATTAAAAAATGGTCAAGATCAGCTATATAAGATCAGCATATTTGTTGTCTCCGTTTGTTTGAGTTTGAAGCCATGCCTTTCAATGTATGGGAAAAGTCTAATTGTTATGTGTAGGAGAGAGAGAAAACATTACAAAACAATGACAGGTAATTTGGAGGGAAATTACATTTCTGCGTTTACTTTAAAGTTTAAAGTAAACGCAGAAATGTAATTTCCCCCCAAATTTTAGTAGTAACAATAATTAATATGGTTTAAAGTTTAAACCATATTAATTATTGTTACTACTACTATTAATAATAATAAATAAGTCCATTCTGGCTAAACATTGAGATTTAGGATAAAATTAATGGTATCCAGTTGCTTCCTCACAAGTAAACACTGACTGGACATTGGTCAGCAGTAACATCAAATTGACTGCAGTATTGATTTTTACAGTACATTTTGATTTAGTTTTAGTCAGTCTTTTGAACAAAATTTCATTTAGTTTTAGTCATATTTTAGTCGCCTGAAATGTTTTAGTTTTAGTCGACTAAATATAAGATCTTAGGTGACTAAATCTACAGTTTATTTTGTCAGCATGCAACACTGGGTTGCATGCTGAAAATAGCAGACTCACAACACGTTGCAAAATCAGCACTGTTACCGGTTACCTATCCACTTGGATAGGCACTTGTGGCACATAAGGCCTTCACAGAGCGCTTCCACTTTTCACGGTCAGCTGCTGCAATCCTCACTTCAGTCCATGATTTCCATCCTGCTTCTTGTCTTTCTTTCTCAACGGTGCGCCTTCAGGTGGTCTTTGGTCTTCCTTTTCTCCGTTTCCCTTCTGGTGCCTGCCATGTCAATGCTGTGTGGCAGTCATTGTTGTGGTCCTGTCGTAGTATGTGTCCAATCATCTTCCATCTACGCAGCTTCACTTCCTCACTCAGCGGTTTCATCTCAGCTCTTTCGAAGTCTACGTCAGCTCCAAGTCTTTAGTGCTGACGTTATCTTGCCAGTGTATACGGAGTATTCTTCGTAGCCTTTGTTCATTTTCCATGTTTCACATCCGTATAGCAGTACTGGCATCACTAGTGTCCTGTACAGTTTTAGCTTGGTTGTTCTCGTGATGCTGTTTGAGCTCCAGGTCTTTTTCAGTCTTGAATGCACCTCTTGCTTTTGACAAAATGTGTGAGTCATACTGTAGTAGTACTAGTCAGTTGGCTGGTATGGTCCTTTTAACTATTCTTCAATGTCTCCCATTCAAGATGTATAGAGTTAACTGTATTATGTGCTGTGTGTGTATAATATAGAACTGTTTGACACCAACACCAACATTCACTCCAGAAAAGTTTTAATCTAATTAGCCCAAAATGGGGACACCTGCATTAAAGTGGTTAAATATTCCTGCTAATTAATTAATAAATATTTTCTTTATTTCCAGCAGGCTTTGCTTTGCAGGCATACCGCGGTGCCCAAAAGCCCACCGCCATGGAAGTGATGAAGGCCCAAGCCACTCGACTGGCTGACGATGCCACACAGAAGGCAGCCCCGCCCGTCATGGAGATACCCACGGTGGAGGCGCGGAAGAAGAGGCCCCACAAACTGAAACCGCGAGACATGAACATCCTCGCTCCCTCTGGCTTCTAGAACGGAGGTGTCACTCCTCGTCTCGCCTCACTCATTAGCTTTCCCAAAAGCAGCTTCACGGTGAATTCACCTTAGTCCCATTAGCAGCAAACTGGCAGCCGCATTTCAATCAATGTATTACTTGTATTACTTGGCAGTGGTTCTCAAATGTTTTAATTTCACAGACCTCCAGTTGTGTTGTGACCCCTATGATTAGGCCACAGACACCCCCCCCCCTTGAGTGTAGAATTGGAACCCTTTGGTTCCATTTGTATATTCTCTTGAGCTACAGATCTATACAGTTCCATTTGGTTTCCTAACTATCAACAGTTTAGCTGGACACCCAAGGACCCCTGGGTTTAGCTGGACACCCAAGGACCCCTGGGTTTAGCTGGACACCCAAGGACCCCTGGGGTTACCAAGACCCCACTTTGAGAACCACTGGTCTGGTCTGATTTAGAATCGTCTGCTTTCTATCACTACGGGGCAGATTGAACAACAATCCCAAAGCCATCTGCAACAAAACAAGCAAATAACTTTTTTGGTTTTGTTTTTTTAAACATGTTTCCAATACCTTTTAAGATTGTTCCGGGGAAACCACGCCCACTTCCAGTAAATCGCCAACCCTCAAACGTTCTCTCCATCTCCCAATGACTTGGGGCTAACGACCAAGTGTAACCTTGCAGTGTAAAAGCACTTTATTTGAAATCCTTTCTTGGTAATTTCTTGGTATTTGATCGGTGTTCAGAAACTAGCTTTTGCTCCCTGTTTACCATGCACTATGGTCCTGTGTGTTTGTGTGTGTGTGTGTGTGTGTGTGTGTGTGTGTGTAGTGGATTTATAATATTTTTGCTGTATGTGTTGAATGTCCCTCAGACCTTACCACTGCACTAACCATAGTCTGTCTACTCGCGTCTGCTTGTCCGTCAGTGATGACCAAGTGCTAATGTTGGTTATTCTGATTTATTAATCTCATCTCACTGCCATTATGTGTAGCCTTCTCAAGACAGGAAAAACACTGATCATCTTCATCTACCCCATTTTAAATTGTTTCCAAATCATTCTTTACTACACATTGCCTTGTATATATATATATATACAGTATGAAACCCAAAATTGCAAACCTGTTGTAAGGCAATCCATTTGATTGGTCTTGTCTGGTGCTGTCGATCTTGATGTCACGTCTATACCTTCAAAAACCAATTACATGCTTGTAGCTATAGTGCAAGCTGTGGATGCACAATAGTCCAAGTGAAAGTAAAGCTTGAATTATACTTATGGCCTTTTCATACTCCAGTTTTAGGTGATAAGGTGACCACTGAAAACTTCAACATGACTTGACTGAGGTCACACCGCGGTGATAAGAGACTCGCCGCTCTCACTAGGTGATAACTTACTCACCTTTTAGGTGAAAGTTGAGCGCAGTATCAAAATCACATTTTAGGTCATCACCCTTTAACCCAGGTTATCAGCTGAAATGGTAGTATGCAGCTACCTTAAGTATACATCAGGCATAAACCCACAGATGGGGGACGAGGGGAATAAAATGCTGGTAAGTATAATCATTCCTGTTCAGTGAACCATGCAAACTATGTTTCATTACATCTTTCGAAACCCCTATAGTATCCGTTTACACAAATGAGGAATTTCACCAAGGTTGGGAGAGATGACGTAAGGACAGACAAATTGAGGAAGGCCATTAATGCTGTTTTGAGGTTGAAGCAAAGATGGCTTTGTCACTATATTTCTTGATGGATTAACCTAGAACAAATACTAGTAATAGTAATTGGCTGCCTCCTGCTCACTGGGACATCCCACTTAATTGTTTAGATGTTTATTTCCTGTTGCAATGAATGATCATGTTCCGGTGTATATAGAAGTAAAACAATTCATTCATAAACTTGAGATTATTTGTATGAAGTTGGGTTTTTGACATTTTATAACTTTTTTGTTTTTGTTTAAAGCTGGATTAAATATTTTCACATACATGTGGGACAAAATATAAGTCTCAAGATAACTCTTGTGGTCACATGTTTTAATGCACTCCTGTAACTCATTTCCAATTGATTTCCAAAGCTGTTTATGGCAGAGGTTGTTCAAGCAAAATCAAACCGAATGGAAAAGTTTGAAATACAAGATTCTTTCAAGAGCGCAATTAACCCGGATGAAATGTCTTTGTAACATGGCCAGTGTTGTTTACCCTTGCAAATGAAGTAAAGTTATCGCTTTGTCCTCTTGTCTTTCTGAATATTGTTCAGTGGCCGAGCGAGGCTGCGGTGCCAATCACATTCCCAGAAATCTTTAGTTGCATATATGATGATTTGAGTAAATAACCTTTAAATCATCCCTGACTGTAAAAGGACACATTTTAAAACTTGTCCACTCTACTGCCATGTGGATTGAAGTTGGCTGAGTGATGTTTTGGATTGATCCTTGATTTTGTTTGTTTGATCAATGTTCATGCGTGTATATGACTGAAAATCCCCCATACACGTGTTGTAAATATGGGAATAAATTCTATTTAATTCTCATTACACTGCCTTAGCTATTTTGATTTGAGTGAGACTCCAAGGACTTTTGAGTAAGATCCTGGAAAATCTAGTTTATAGTGGGTGTTATAAATTAGGTTACAGACATTTTTGGAAGGATAACCCTAAATGGTGCATTTATATAGCGCCTTTATCCAAGGCGCTTTACATAGATTGTGCATTACATTCACCCATTCATACACATTCATACACCGGTACAAACCAGCACATTAGGAGCAATTTGGGGTTCAGTGTCTTGCCCAAGTACACTTCAACATGTAGACAGGAGGAGCCATGGATCATTGGATGACCTGCTCTACCTCCTGATCCACAGTCAGGTCGTGTGCCATTATGGGTGTGTGTATTAAATTAATCAAGACAATAATAGGCTATACAGTAATATGCAAAAACATAATCTGTTCGTACCACATGCATACTGTAGTTCGACGTGACTGAGTGTCCCAGCTAGTGTCCTCACTCCATCCTCGGTGTGTTCCTAGTTACTACTTAACTGACCACCACAGAGGAGATCCTGAATAGAAACCTGATCTTTGGTTGACTTTTTCTGATTACAGGACAAGGCTCCGTTCACCTCCACTACAGATACGATCTCATCATCCAGCCCACATGAAAACTGATGGACTTCAACTTATCAATCAGTATGGAGAATAAGCAAGTAACAAGTTAATTCAGCAGAATAATGTCGTGGACGGTGGTCCGGACACCGGGGCCCTAAGCAGCTGTGTAGTTCATGTAGCCTATAGGGTGGGTTGTTCATCATATGAAAAAACATTTCTATTATGAGTGGTCTCTTCCATGATGACACCCGTCCACACAGCACAACGGGTCGGGTTGATGAGTATATGCAAATACTATAGTAATGATGTGAATAATTATATGCTTTCGCAGTCATCGATTGATTATAAATCAATCAAATTAGTCATCAGATCTCAACCTAGTTGGGCCAAATGAGGGAATATCTTTATTTGTATCTATCTTGTTGAAATGTCTATCTTGAATTCCTTTTCAAAATGTGCCATTATTTGAGTGTCATCCTCTCTCTAGTCTGGTAGATGCAGAGCAGTGGTTCTCAAGCAGTGGTCCGGGGACCACTAGTGGTTGAGGGGGTTCCAGGTGGTCCCCATGCTAAAGGATGGAGAGTTGGTAAGCAAATGGACCCTTATAGATCTTTAACCCTTGAGAGTTTAAAATGAAACCACATTAATGGATTTGGTTTCACTTTACACTCTCAAGAGTTACATTATTGTTAAACATCTGCATTACATACGTTAATTTACAAGAAGTCTACAGTACACAATTGTAGAATTGTTTAATGTAGAAGAATTGTTATTTTGGTCAATGTGTGCCTGTTATCTCTCCTACCTATGGACCTATGAGAGTGTTAAAATGGAACCAAACGGACCCTTACGGGTCCATTTGGTTCCATTTCAACACTTTCAGAGTTAAGGGGTCTTTGCAAATAGAAATTTGAGAACCACTAGTACTAGTTGTACACGAACAAGACCAAGTCTTTGCCACAGACACATTTGTCCATGTACGGACATGTTGGTGACCCCTGATAAGTATTTTAACAGCACTTGTTTGTAGATTATGCCAACAAGTTCAACTATATTATCCTCAGAGTATTATTATCTAACATACTGTAGATTTAACACTACATTTTGCACAAATTACATATTGATTGTTTTATAACTACCGGTATGCACCTTTTGTTAACATGTCTCCCACCACACCACACTCCCTCTGGGACTTCTTGCACTGAGCACAGTGCCAACTCAGGTCCATTTTAGTATAGAAAGACCGGGGTCTTCAATTCACACTTCAACGGCTCAACCTTGTTACTGTGCTATTTCCGTCTAATATTCCCAGACCCCCTGTTGAAGACCCCCCATGGTTTAGTCTAAGACAAGTGGTTAAATAGTGGGGATGTTTGCCACAGGTGCTGAACAATCCACATCAACACTGTAGGTTGACAGCAAAAACACTCCCGGAATCACCCAACCAGCACTGAGATGCCATTAAATGCCACTGTGCATGTGTACAAAACCTTGCCCTGCAGGGAGTCTGGCAGCAGGGAGTCTGGCAGCAGGTAGACATTTCACTTTATCAGTGCATGTAAACATACGTGTTTGCCGATTAAACCTCCCATCACTAGTTCACGCTCATCTCGACTCTTTGTCTGAGCAGTGCACAGAAAGGAGAATTCAGAATAATGAAACAAGGAAGTCAAATGTTCACAAACCAGTTTTGGCATACTTTCATTTTGATACAGACTAGAGATTAACAAAGGGTAAACAAAAAAATGAGCACCCAAAGTATTTGTACAGCGTCCTGTCGTCTGCCCTGCCCTGTCAAATTGTGTACTCTTTCCGGACAGAGTACACAATTACTCAAGGACACAATTACAAAAAATATTTGTTATATCATTATTATTTTAAAAGGAAATCACACTTGTGTGAAGTGATGGGCACATAAGTGAAGTGATATAAAGCATCAGGGCTCAATGCAGGACTCCAGTCCAGTGACATGACATGTGCTGAGAACTGCATGAAGTGAAAGGTACTGTACATATTATTGAAATCCAAATATATCCTATTGGTTAGGTTTAGCTCTTTTATCACCATACGCCATACTAACATCCTATTAAAGTGTTTTTGCAACTACACAGAATGCAATTTGAGTGTGTGTGTGTGTGTGTGTGTGTGTGTGTGTGTGTGTGTGTGTGTGTGTGTGTGTGTGTGTGTGTGTGTGTGTGTGTGTGTGTGTGTGTGTGTGTGTGTGTGTGTGTGTGTGTGTGTGTGTGTGTGTGTGTGTGTGTGTGTGTGTGTGAGAGAGAGTGCATACCCGCAGTGAGTAGTATGTTGCGTACCAACATCAATACAGCGTGGAAATGTGTATTCTTTAGTTTCGGGTCAAATGGTGGTCCGTGGCTCAAATGCAAATATATAATGGAACTTGAATTGATATGACAAAGGTGTTAAAAACCACTGGTGTGTAGAGCAGAGGTAGGCAACCACACTGGCATAAGTGCGAGAGATAGTTTTCTAAAAAGGTTAAGGCCACTCACATACAAATTACAGCCTGCACATCATTTGACACATTCAAACTGATGATAACTGACAATTAGGCTACATCCTGATGGGAAATAACATATAAATGTATGTATAGCCTATGGACAGACAACAGTTACCGGTATAAAATGTAATTTACGAAAAGAGTGATGTCGTATTCAAACATCATGTTGATATAATGGCACACTGGCACATATCAAGATCAAGAACATGAAAACATGGCAGTAGAGTATGGTAGATATCCGCCAGCAGGGGGCGCCAGCTCGCTTCTGAAAGAATTCGAAGACAAGCCGTGCTCACTGCATCCCGGACATGACGTCACGCTGCTGGAGGAGTGGAGGACTGGGTTACCATTACAGTTTTGTCTCAACAACATTCTGAAGATCGTCAGAAAACCATCGTTGAACTGAACCCACTCCTCTCTGCGGAGGTATATTTATTTACATTTAAACCCTGTGTTATTTTTTTTCACAGGGGTGTTTGTTACGTTGTCAAAAATGGCCCAGAGTTGCTGCTGATATTGACGCCTCAATGCAGGCTAACATGATGTGATGCTAAACGTGTTAGCATGAGCGGCGTTGTGGCTCAGAGAGGCCTTGTTATACCTTCTGTCGTTACTTTGTTCTCTTGGTGGCCCTTGGTTTAAATCCACTGGAAATCCATTCCAACCAATTCACCCATATTTAACGGACTGACACGTCGCTTGATCGCATGCAGGATAAGAGAACGTTTGTTTCCGCTAACATGGCTAGCAGTATTAGTTCGTGGCTAACGCTAGTCAATACAGAAACAGTCAAGTGACTCAAATCGGACACTCACAACAAGGTCGCATTTCGGTGTGATTGTTTAGGACCGTTCTTGTCATGTTATGCTTGCGATGGATTATTATAACTGGCCCCAAAACGATCGTACTTTGTCTTGAACTAGGTATATTGTTACTCACTTGCAGGATCATTGAATAACACAGATAGATCTACCATGACACTATATTTACCTTTAGTGCATTTGCAGGTTTTGTAGCATTTATTGAAATCTTTGGCCTTAAATGTATTTTAACATAACATTAAAGTCCATAGACTTGGCTGGCAACAGGGAATTTATAGTTAAGCCAAGCTATGACGTAATTTCAGAAAGCCATGCATTGGAGGTACTAGGTGCCTCTCAAAAAAGCTGATGGCTAGAAAAGATACATCACAGCCCATAACAGTACCTGACATTTCATAATGTTAAAATAAAAGCTTTACAGTGAGTCACTAACAACTTGCCAATTTCCATACTTGTTTATCTAAACTAGACCCAAACAAGACTGTACCGAACCGGAGAAACATATTATGGAAAACTTGGTATTCCATTTAAACTGACTGATGTTAATTTCTTCGGACTTTCAGAGATGTCGGACTTTATCGAAAGTGAGGCGGAGGAGTCTGAGGAGGAAGAGTTTGAAGAGAAGGACCTGAAGCCCAAAAAGACGCAGAGGTTTATGGAGGACGACGGTAAGATGAACTGAATCTTCTGCTGACGTGTTCTATGGAAGCATGTCAGCTATTTTCAGTTATTCGTTAATTTTAAGATGAAAGAGTATTTGAAGTGATCCAACTATCAATTGAATACATTTCCTATGACATAAATGGTCTCGGATCATTAAAGCAACAAAAAAAAAGTGCCACGATTTTTTTCCACCCTAAAACAAGATCATCAATATTATATATTAGTATTATATTAGTATTATTATTATAATATAAGGAAGTGTACAGTATTTGTTAAAATCATGCTTTTATGTGGACACGCCCACCAGTTCATTAAGTATGCCTGGTTTGCCTGGTGGGTGGTGATGCACCTGAACTGAAGCCGCACCCACAGCTGTAGTTGTAGGAGGGGCTGATAATGTGATTTCACTATAATTACTGTTTATTTCATTGGCCCGTTTGACTGTCAAGGGTTCAGCCTCCAGGAAGAAACCCTAAATACAAAGTAAATAGAGCACCGAGGTCCAAAAATAAACAAGCTGTCTCGGCGTTATTGTCAGGGAGGTGTCTCTGTATCGTTTGCAACAGTCAGTCACTCATATAGCGAAAATGTAACTAACTCAGTTGATTATTCATATCCATATGAATGAACCGGCCGGGGTGACAAGACAACACAGTTCTTATATGAGGTGATCTAAAATCCCCCTATGGGGATTATAATGCAAATAAAAAGTACACAAACCTGTGGACTTGTGCCCTCTACCGATATTGACGTCAGACTTCGGTGCTCTATACACCATTGCACACTCCAGGGTGTCTAATGAAGTACTGTCATAGTATAGTAGAGTTTGAGAAATAGACATTGTTTGAGGACCATTTTCAAGAGTTTTGGTGATGCTGTTTTGAAGCATTCCTTTGAACTGACCGAATGATGGCAGGGAGCTCAGTTTTAAAGAATTTTGGAGTTCATTCCAGGATGTTGGGCCGCTGACAGTGAAGGCTGACTTACTAATGCGTGTGTGAGTGAGGGCTGTTGGGGTGGGCTTGGGACTGTGTGGTGGCAAGCGGTGTGAGTTCTGTTATTGATCCTGGGATGTTCCACAACAGATGAAGATGAAGAGGAGAACACAGAGGACCAGGACGAGAGAGGAAACCTGAGGGGTCTCATTGATGATGGAGAAGAAGAGGAGGAGGAGGAGGGAGGCGGTGGCGGTGGCGGTAGCCCTAAAGGGAGTCGTAGTGGTGGGAGTGAAGCAGGCAGTGACTCCGATGAGGAAGTCAAACACAGACGGAAGAAGCGCAGTAAGTGCCTCCTGACCTAAATCTGACTAAACATGAAAACATAAGTGGATTTAAACCATAGGTCTTACAACGTTTTTCAGGACAGACTTAAGTAGCTAAGAGAGAAAGATGAAGTAGCCCCCCCCCCCCCCCCCCCCACACACACACACACACACACTAATTCACATGTCATACTGTCTATAAAGCCAACACATCTCACTTGAATAAAACCGTCTATCAGAAGCGATGCTGTGCAGCACTACTGTGGTGTTATTATGAAAACGTGTGTGTGTGTACGCGTCCGGACCGTGTGGAGACACGTCTCGACCGTATGTGTACTACAGTGTGTGTGTGTGTGTGTGCGTGTGCGTGTGTACCTGCCATTAGTGTCATTGTCCAACTTGGTGGATATATTAGTAGTCAGCCAGAGACCTGGGGTGGAGGGACGGACTAGGGAGCTTCTACACTGGTTCTAAAATGGTTTATCACACCGTTTTATAGATGTGTTCTTAAAGATTCCAGCCAATCATAATGAACATATAAACATGTGTATATGCTGAATTGAACAGCCTTGAAGCGCTACAAGGGCTATTTCAGTAGCCTATAACACTAAGCACATTAATGCCAAGCCCCATTTTCATTTTGGTTCTCATTGCTGTGTTGTAAACCCCAACTACGTCAAAACTATCAAACTCGAATATATACAGAAAGTAGCAGATCTACACACTTTGGAATACCCTGCAGTAATATGTACTGTGGTTTCTCTGGACGTTGCGACGAGCTGCACTTGGGAGGCATTAGGATCTACCAGATTAGTTTTGATTACAATTAAAGATTGTGTCGGTGGAATAAAAAACGTCTTGATTTGTGACGGCTAAACTGCTGATTTCTGTGCATCTACTTCTTCTCATTCAGGCACAGTCCTGAAAAACGGTGTTTCCAGGGAACTGTCTTGAGACTTAATATTCTCTTTTGCAGGTTTTGATGACTACCTAGATGACGACGATCTAGACCTCATTGAGGAGAACTTAGGTGTTAAAGTGAAAAGGAGGGTAAGGCCATATTTCTGTCTTTACTTATTGTGATGATAGACAAATGTTTATCATCCCATATTTTGATCACCTGCTCGCAATCACTTCCACCTAGTTTAAAGAATGCAGTAATGGCATTTTTTTCACATCAAGGTCCATTATTTATTTGAGCCACGGACCACCATTTGATGAGATTTAGCCTTTCAGACCCAAAACATAGTTGGATAAGATTTTGACCACAATTCCATGCTGTATTGAAGTTGATACATGGTACCATAGGAGAGATAACAGACAAACTTTGATCAAAATAACAATTCTTCTACATTCTCTAATTGTATAGACTTCTTCTAAATAAAGTAATGCAGATTTTTAATTCATCATTTAACTCAAGAGTTAAATATCTGTAAGTGTACATTTGGTTTACCAACTCTTGAATCATCATTTAGCTGGGGACCACCTGGAACTCCCTCAAGGACCGCTGGTGTTCCCCGGACCACCGGTTGAAAACCACTGCCATATATAATAATCATTACCTCATAATTAAAAAAAATGTAAACCTATTCTTTCCTGCCCTTTTTCCAGAAAAAGAAGTATGACCGCTTGAAGACCTTGGACGATGATGACGATGACGATGATGAGGCGAGGGACACGATCGCCGGCGAGATCTTCACTGGCGAAGAGGGGGACGGCGAGCTGGAGGAGGGAGAGACGGTCGATGCGCCGCTTCAGCGTGCCGATGAGGAGGAGGGAGAGGATGAGGAGTCAGGTGGGTGGACACAAGGGGAGGGAGAGGATGAGGAGTCAGGTGGGTGGACACAAGGGGAGGGAGAGGATGAGGAGTCAGGTGGGTGGACACAAGGGGAGGGAGAGGATGAGGAGTCAGGTGGGTGGACACAAGGGGAGGGAGAGGATGAGGAGTCAGGTGGGTGGACACAAGGGGAGGGAGAGGATGAGGTGTCAGGTGGGTGGACACAAGGGGAGGGAGAGGATGAGGAGTCAGGTGGGTGGACACAAGGGGAGGGAGAGGATGAGGAGTCAGGTGGGTGGACACAAGGGGAGGGAGAGGATGAGGAGTCAGGTGGGTGGACACAAGGGGAGGGAGAGGATGAGGAGTCAGGTGGGTGGACACAATGGTGGGGAATACGGGGTGCGCACGCTTATCCGACACACCAAAAGTCTGACATGCGCAAATCACCCGTTGCTCCCGACATGTGTTGCATGGTGTTTAAGTTTGGGTAGGGTATCGGACTGTTTGTCGGAACTTATGCCTGTACACGGGGAATACTGCAATATAGAAATATACTCATACAAGTGAAAGTCCGGAATTCAAAATGGGTACAAAAGTAATGACATCAAAAATGTACTTAAAGTACCAAGAGTAAAAGTACTCATTCATTATGCAGAATGTCCCGTTTCAAGTTTTCAAATCGGAAAATCTTTTGAGAATAGATGGATCTACGAGCTCACAATGTGACTCATTGTGAGCTTGTAGATCGGCTATTTTTTCATATATATATATATATATATATATATATATATACACACCTTTCAAATGGCTGAAATGTGTATATAGGGCTGAAGTAGTTAATGTATGTTTTGTAATAATCAAAATCTACGTAGTAACTAAAGTTTTCAAATAATTGTAGTGGAGTAAAAAGTACAATATTTGGATCTGAGATGTAGTAAGTAAAAGTATTGGAAATTATAAATACTCAAGTAATGCACGAATACCTCAAAATTGTACTTGGTTACTTTCCACCACTGGTTTATTCCGAACTGTTGAAGCTATCATGGAATACTCTGCACACTCAGATCTTTACTGTTCTTTTTTTTAATCTCCTTGTAGACATCGATGACTTCATTGTGGACGATGACGGCCAACCCATCACCAAGAAGAGGGGCAAGAAATTCTCTGCATACACTGACGCGTGAGTGTCAGCAGAGTAGCGGGGAGGTTCTCAAGCAGCCCTAAAATAGTTAACTTTAGCTTGGTTCAGTTTGAAGTTAATAGGAAATGACACATCAGCTGATGTAAGAAGAGCACAGGGCCTAACAAGTGTGTTTTTAAAACGGCAAATGGAATACCGCACACAGGAAATTAAGAACAAAATAGACAGCGTGACAAAGCATACAGTCGGTGATAACGAAATTAAACTAAACGAGATGTAAGGGGAGGAAAATGCTATGAATATATATATAGGGCAGTGTTCATTTTGGCAGCAAATTCTGATTTAGTCTTTGTCTTTTGAAAAACACATCATTTAGTTTTAGTCCTGTTTCTGAAATTGTTTAGTCTAGTATTATTCGACTAAATATCAAAACCCTTAGTCTTTTTGTTTTAGTCTAAAGCGCGACCACACCAATGGGTTGAGACGCAACAAAACGGTTTCAGCGTTCGTCGCAGCACTGTCTTGTTGCACGTCACCCATGGTGACCCATGGTGGCCCATGTCGACGGAAGTCGACCCAAGTGATTCAATTGGTTCATTTCAATGGTTCCTTGCAACTACATGCGTCGGCATGCGTGTACTTGCAACCGTTTGGTTGCATGGCGACCCATTGGTGTGGTTTGGGCTTTATTCACGCTACTGTTACATCACTGTCCCGTGTGGATGTACCCCCAGAGCCCTGCAGGAGGCCCAGGAGATCTTCGGCGGGGACTTCGACTACAACGACTTTGTGACTGACGCCTACGAGGGGGGCGAGGAAGAGGAGGAGGACCAGGAGGAGGAGGGCTGGGACCGACCCAAGAAGCAGACCAAGAGGCGGCAGGGCAGGAAGAGTATCTTTGAGATCTACGAGCCCAGCGAGCTGGAGAGCAGTCACATGACAGACCAGGACAACGAGATCCGCTCCACCGACATGCCCGAGAGGTTCCAGGTGTGTGTTCTACGGCTGTCACGGCTGACATTTTACTTGGCGATGAATTGTCACTCAAAGTATTGCGTCGTTGAACGGTAGAACATTTTGAATCAAAATTACATTTCAGTTTACCTTTTAGCCTTGCACAGGGGGGGCAGATATGACAAATAACACATATTTAATGACCTTAATACTTAACCTTATACGTAAAAAATAAACATTAAATAGTGAAACTATCCGATCTAGAATAGATCTGCTATTTCCACAATTTTTAAAGTTTTGGTAAATGTATTGATATTTTTAACTTCTCATTCAATTATAAATAATTGTGACTATCTCAAATGGTTGCCATTATGTAATAAATGTGACAGGCCTATTTGTGTGTGTTCTTGTACCCGCACGGTTTGGTTTTGTTGCTTTGGATCAGTCAATCGACATGTATGACATCTGAGACCTTTCGTTTCTTTCATCTGTTCTCTCACCATTTTGTGTTCCGTCACGTAGATACGCTCAATCCCTGTTAAGTCTGCTGAGGATGACGAGTTGGAGGAGGAAGCAGAATGGATATTTAGACATGGCTTCTCCACCCTAACGATTTCCATGCAGGTACTACTGTACATCAGCTGTGAATAATGAGATATACGCACACAGTTGTCATTTTGTGCCAAGATATACATATTGTGTTCCCAGTTGCACGTCTGTGTCGATGTGAGACAAACAACCATATTAGAAAATTGAGGCTAAAAGTTTGTTAGGTGATATTGTGTTAGCTTGAAGGAGAGATCATTTGATTTGTCTTAAATTTGTTGTACAGCTTGTTATACAAAATGTAACTCGCATGCCAATTTTCATTATCCCACAAAATCTATAGATTAAACTGTGACGCAATGTGAAACATCTGTTTCTTAATCAGGAGAGCACGGATTACCTAGACAGAGGGAAGACCACAAACTGTAACATCTGTTTCTTAATCAGGAGAGCACGGATTACCTAGACAGAGGGACGACCACAAACTGTAACATCTGTTTCTTAATCAGGAGAGCACGGATTACCTAGACAGAGGGACGACCACAAACTTCAGCAGGAAAGGCCCAAGCACAATTGCCAAGATTAAGGAGGCCCTCAACTTTATGAGGAACCAGCACTTTGAGGTACATTTTATCTGTCTTACACTGAACCATATTTCTTTCCTCATCTCTTCAGACTAACCCATACCATGTGATCTATACCAGAACTGATGGCTCAAGATGGCTTAACCCATTAAGATTTGAGGCCGATTCCGAGTTTTCTGAAAAACCTACGTTGCTATATCAGTGGTTCCCAAGCGTTTTCATGTCTATATTTGGCTCAGGCTGCTGACTCCCATCTCAAAATATTTTGTTCCAGGGACCCCCAGAAACAAGTTGAACAAAATAACAGATATCTGCTTGATGCTTTCTCAATTTTAATGGGTTAAAGACAGGACAAATGGTACGCTGTCCAGAAACCAGTTTAATTGTGTGCCTGTCTCTCTTGTCCAGGTTCCATTCATAGCATTCTACAGGAAGGAGTATGTGGAGCCAGAGCTTAACATCAATGACCTGTGGAAGGTGTGGCAATGGGATGAGAAGGTATGATGTGTGTATTGCTCTGTAGTTGTTTATTTTACCATGTCATGACATTTCGCTAGACAACAATTATTCCAATTATTTTTAATACTTTACTATGAGAAATAATTCACACAAAAATGAAAATGATGTCATTATCCTCCCACCTTTATGCCATTTGTCTGTGCAATGCAAGGAATTTTCAAGCTAAACTTTATAGCAGCTTTCCACCAAACAGTGGCCAGTTCTAAGAGTTCCAAAACGGCAATAAATGATCATAAAGTTACTCCATACAGCTTTCGCAGTATGATACTCTTCTGAAAACAAACTATTGTCTGTTCACACTTTGGCTACATTTGTAGAGATCTACACCACACAAAGCGAAAGAGCTCTTTGCGGTCCGGGAGTGTGCAAATTCGTGGAGTGTTTTGCGCTTTTTGTTCACTTACTGGCGTCCTAATCAACAACTTAACTAACCTCCCCCTCCCCCCAGTGGACTCAGCTGAAGAACCGCAAGCAGAACCTGACGCGGCTCTTCCAGAGGATGCAGTCCTACCAGTTTGAGCAGATCTCCGCAGACCCCGACAAACCCCTGGCAGATGGCATCCGTCCCCTGGATACCTCCGACATGGAGAGGTATCTATACCATGGTTAAACATTTAAAAGAACACCCGCAATTGACCGGGCTGACTACCGAGGCGCTCAGCCAGGGAACTCGGATCATGAAGATATATTGATGAATTCTGATGTTTTGCTGCAGGCTGAAAGACGTCCAGAGTCTCGATGAACTGAGCGACGTGTACCACCACTTCCTGTTGTACTACGGCAGAGACATCCCTAAGATGCAGAACTCTATGAAGGTCGTCAAGAAGAGACTCAAGAAGATCAAGGAGGTGAACGAGGAAGGTAAGAAGGATTTATTAAAGGGTGGATGGGTGGCAGTGTTAATTTTGTTGACTAAGACTAAGGTTTTTGATATTTAGTCGACTAAGGCAATTTCAGATGACTAAATAGGACTAAAACTAAATGGTGTGTTATTCAAAACACTATGACTAAATCAGAATTTGCTGTGAAAATTGGATGGTGGATAGAAGGACCAGTGATGGAGAGATAAAAAGCTTGTGGTTTGGCAGGTGAGGAGGAGGAGGTGGAAGTAGAGGAGGAAGAGGAGGAGCAAAAAGGACCAGATCTGAAGCAGGCGTCACGCAGGGACATGTACACCATCTGCCAGAGCGTGGGACTTGGTGAGTCTCACAGTAAATTCTGTCATCACTGGCCCATGGTTGTACAGCACAGTCAGACTTTTTCCTTTGAAATTATTTTTAGAAGAAGGCCTATGCACACCTCAAAGGATTGTCTGTCCTGATGAAGGTCTTACGACCGAAACGTCGACTTAATAAAGAGCACACTTCTTTTTGCAAGTTCCACATTGAACTGTGCGGGACCTCTTTTTAAATTTGATTATCAGAGATCCCCTTCTGAACATTGACACCGGTTGCAACCTATACATTGTTTTACCTTTGAATCCGGATGCTACCTCTGTTTCTCATTAATTATTGCTATACATGTAACAACATCATTATTTTATTGACCGGTGCGGTTAAAATGGTTTATTGATTGATTTATAGTATCTAACATCTCTCACACACTCTTGTTAACGTTTCGTGTTACACTCTGCCTCTATCAGATGGTTTAGCCAAAAAGTTTGGCTTGACACCAGAGCAGTTCGGAGAAAATCTGCGAGACAGCTACCAGCGCCACGAGACGGAGCAGTTCCCAGCTGAACCTGTGGAGTTGGCTAAAGATTACTGCTGCAGGTTAGATCCCCGCCATTCAGACCTTTAAAAACAACATCTCTGCATATTTATTCTCAGACCTTGAGGGTGGAAATGGAGAGGAAAGAAATATCGCACACTGACTGATTGCCACCCCTCTTGTTTATTCCTCTAGTCAGTTCGCCACTCCCGAGGCAGTGCTTGAAGGGACCAGGTATATGGTGGCAATGCAAATCGCACGGGAGCCACTCGTTCGACACGTCCTCAGGCAGACCTTCCAGGAGAGGGCCAAGGTCAACATCAAGCCCACCAAGAAAGGCAAGAAGGAGATAGACGAGGCTCACCCTGCCTACTCGTTCAAGTACCTCAAGAACAAGCCTGTGAAAGAGCTGAACGGGGATCAGTTCCTCAAGATGTGCTTGGCAGAGGAAGAGGGGCTGCTGACCATAGATATCTGTATTGACTTGCTCGGCATCAAAGGGTTTGCCGGTGACCAGACATACTATGATGAGATCAAACAGTTCTACTACAGGGATGAGTTCAGCCACCAGGTGCAAGAATGGAACAGACAGAGGACCTTGGCCATAGAGAGATCCCTCACCCAGTTCCTCTACCCTCAGATGTCCAAGGAGCTCAAGAACAAGCTCATTGCTGAGGCCAAGGAGAACATTGTCCGGGTAAGTGAACCTGGTATTAGGGATGTGTAAATGCGTCCAAAATGAAAATCTATTGAAAACGATTAATCGTTCAGCCTACCTGATATCCAATACTCTTCTGTATCATAACCAAGGGGCTAGGATCCGGCTTTTACATTGAGGCAATATAGGAAGTGACAGTTCATAGGCCTGTAGTCTCGCTGTTTTCCCCCCTGCTGGGGTCCGAAGCAATAACGCTCTATTCAAGCGGATGGGTTTTTGAATGAATTTACACATTTCATTACCTGTCCTAATAAACATTGTCATGAATACTTTATGCTTCCATAGTTTAAAGTCCTATTTCAATCACCATGATATGAGTTTTTGGTAAATGATGGTCCCATGTATTTTAAAATTGAAGATAAAATAGGCTATGTTGTACTGTACGAGGGGTGGGCTCACCCATTGACCCAGCCCTGCTCTGGTCACAACTCACAACCACTAGCATTTCCATTCATTTCCGCTTCCATTTCGGGACCGGATATAGAAAGAAGGCGGATTTGAAATCGCTGAAAAATTCGCTTCCCGGTCTGTAGAAACCAATGGCGTAACGCTGTTCCTATTCTTTACAGTGTGTGTGACCATAATGCTATCTGTCTGTGTTTGTAGTCCTATTATTTACGGTGTGTGATCACAACGCTATATCGGTCTGTGTTTGTAGTCCTATTCTTTACGGTGTGTGATCACACCGCTATATCTGTCTGTGTTTGTAGTCCTATTCTTTACGGTGTGTGATCACACCGCTATCTGTCTGTGTTTGTAGTCCTATTCTTTACGGTGTGTGATCACAACGCTATCTGTCTGTGTTTGTAGTCCTATTCTTCACGGTGTGTGATCACAACGCTATCTGTCTGTGTTTGTAGTCCTATTCTTTACGGTGTGTGATCACACCGCTATCTGTCTGTGTTTGTAGTCCTGCTGTAGACGGTTGTACAACTGGCTGAAGGTGGCTCCGTACAGGCCAGACCAGCAGGTGGAGGAGGATGATGACCTGGATGAGAGTCAAGGCAAAGGCATCCGAGCCCTGGGAGTCGCCTTCACCGAGGGCAGGTGGGTGTCCCACAGGGTGGGATACTAGTATGGTTAAAATCTGGGGGTTTTTGTGTTGATAATGGAACTATGTGCTATGTATGTATCACTGTATGTAGGTGTGTATATACATTTTTATGTTTTTTTTTTATGTGCCTTTTGTTATAGTTTGTATTGCTTTTCTGTCTTAAGTTGTGTTATTGTATGTCTTCAAAAATAGAGTAAAATATAAATCATGACTTGCATCCTTGCATGCGGTTGCTACAGGGATACGCCCGTGTTCTGTGCTCTCATCAACGGTGAAGGAGAGGTGATTGACTTCCTACGTCTGCCCCACTTCATGAAGAGGAAGAACGCCTTCAGAGAAGACGAGAGAGAGAAAAAGGTAGGCAACGGAAAAAGTGGATTCAAGGGCCATGGTCGAGGCAGCCGCATTTTCTGCAGAAAATGCTTGAACATGCATTTGAACTTGTATTTACATTGTGTTGGGCTGATATTAGTTCTTCATTCTCAGGCTATTGATATTGAAAACCTGAAGAAGTTTCTGACCGGCAAGAAACCTCATGTGGTGGCTGTTGCTGGAGAGAATAGGTGAGTGTTTGATTCCCTTTCCTTGTTAATTTTTTTTTGTTTTAAACCAGCTTAATTACGGTTGGTTTTCTTAGTACTGATGCCAAACTTGTTTTTCACATGTCTGAAGAGATGCTCATATGATAATGGAGGACATCAAAAGGGCCGTCAGTGAGCTTGAACAAGAAACCTCTATGTCCCCTGTGGGAGTGGAGCTGGTCGACAATGAACTGGCAACACTGTACATGAATAGCAAGAAGTCTGAGGTAAATGATAGGACACACACACACACACACACACACACCACCAGTGTTTTCCCCAGGAGCCTATGTAAGAAGCCTCTAGAGCGTCGCAGTCCTGCCCCCTTTCATGACGACGCCAGGCCCAGGAAATAATTCCCAATGCATTTTTCCCATAGACCTTTCACAAAGTATTTATTTAAAGACTGTTACGCCGCTGACAAAGCCAACTCAAGTTGTGACAAATCATGACAACAAACACAATATTTTGGACCAAAGAAATAATTACAAAGAAGAAAAACAACAAAAAGAGTGTTTTAACCTGTCGTTTTTTTCTTCTTTCTAATTATTTGTTCGGCCCGGTGTTGTCATGATTTGTCACAACTGGAGTTGGCTTTGTAAGAGGCTTAAAAGTTATTTAAATAAATACTTTTTGAAATGTCTGAGGAAAATGAACGGGGAATCATTTCAGTGGCTCAACACAATTCGCCAAAACAATGTTTCTGCACCTGAAAATCATATCTGCCCAAACTTGTAAAAGTTGACGAACAGCGTCGAACACCCACAAGTTACCACAGCATAAACACACACTGCCACAGCTAATGGCGTCATCTTCTTCTTCTACCAGATGTGTTGTAATATATGTGTGTGCTGTCCTCCCTCTCTGTCTGTCCCCCGTGTGTCCAGGCTGATTTCCGAGACTACCCTCCCCTGCTACGCCAGGCTGTGTCCATAGCCAGGAAGATCCAGGATCCTCTGGTGGAGTACTCTCAGGTCTGCAGCACCGACGAGGACATCCTCTGCCTCAAACTGCACCCTCTGCAGGTGAGAGGTGACGGGGGGGCGTGGACGGTGGAGGTCAGGCGGTGCAAGTGCTATATGCATTGCTCCCACGGCCATGATATGCTTTTAGAAATTTAGAAAAACTGTTTTCCTGTGGCACGAAAAGGTTTGGCATTACTCAAATGTTTTGGAAAATGTTTGTATATTAAATACATGAGGTTTCCTCATGTGTCCAAAACAAAAGAAATAGCAAAAGTAGTAGATCTACAAGCTGAAAATGTGTTGCTTCGCGCCGTGTTTCGACCTTGTGGATACACTACTTTTGATGCTTTTGTGTGGCTGTATGATCAATTTACAAAAAAAACACAAAGACGTTTCTGATAAATACATTGGTTTTGTAGTGCTGCGTTGTTGGCTTATAGATCTATTATTTTTGTCACGTGACACCTTCGCTCCAGTCTGTCTTGGTGCATTGATAGCACACTGGTTTAAGTGCTCCCTCATTGCACTGTATGATTGCTGTATGCTTGGAAATATGGGGTAAAATACTTTAACTAAACATTTACATGAACTAAATTATTCAGGAAAGTTCTGTAACGTTGTAATGACTGTAAACAAACAAAACAAACACAATCTAAAAATAAAGACATTCATGGCATAGTTCCCAAACTAATGCATAGTAAACTGGGGGTCCTTGAAACGACAACGTTTGATCTATATGGACCATACTTTGGACGAGGATGCAGACCTTTAACTGAATAACTGCAACGTTACCCTGTCCCTTTTTTGTTGTTTTATTTCCCCCGTCCATCAGGAGCAAGTGGTGAAAGAAGACCTGCTCAACGCTCTGCACTGTGAATTCATCAACCGGGTCAACGAGGTGGGAGTGGATGTGAACAGAGCCATCGCCCATCCTTACACCCAGAGCCTGGTCCAGTTTGTGTGCGGCCTTGGACCCAGGAAGGGCTCTCACCTCCTCAAGGTGTGTGATTTTGTGAAGCCACTAAGGAAATCGGGATTCGGGACTTCCTGAAAGCTCATATGATGGTCTGTTGTGGCGCTGTCATTGGGCCCAAAAAATCTCCATAGAGGTCCATGTATTTGGGCCCAACTTCATCTAGACTGTATTACCTTAATAATCATGGTCATGAATACTTTCTGCTTCCAGTCACTAGTTTAAAGTCTCATTTCTCATGTCATAATATTCTTTTTGGTAAATTATGGTCCCATTTATTAAAAAAATGACCATAAAGTCGAGTATGCTCTGATGGGCGTGGCTACCGTCTATGATTGGGAGCCACCCCCCGTTCGAGTCAAAATAAAAAGACGCAGTCTATGGTTCAGATGTGACAGGGTGTACTGTGGACTGTGGAACAGGGCATGTTATGAGCCAAAGATTGGTAACATGCAGTTCTGTTTTAGGAAGACTAGCTGGTTGCTATGGCACCAGCTAGTGGGGATCCTTAATAAAAATCAAGATCCTTAATAAAAATCTAATGTTTCTGAATTCAAACTGCACTGGCTACATGTGAGATTTCCTTTTCTGAGCTGCATTTTACTATACCTGCTAGGGGTGGTAAATAAAACCGATTACTTTAGTATTGTAGTCGCGATGCATCGGTAATCGATTTATAATCACATTGCAGCCCTCCGAATCGTAATCGAATCGTCAGATTATTGCCCCCAATACCTGCTATATATTAGTGTGCCTATTTATGCAGATCATATTTGGTTTCCCCCTGTCTTTTCAGATTCTGAAACAGAACAACACTCGCCTGGAAAACAGGACCCAGCTGGTCACCATGTGCCACATGGGGCCCAAGGTCTTCATCAACTGTGCCGGTTTCATCAAGATTGACACGGCGTCACTCGGAGACAGCACAGACTCGTACATCGAGGTTCTGGACGGTTCCCGGGTCCACCCGGAGACGTACGAGTGGGCTCGGAAGATGGCCGTGGACGCCCTGGAGTATGACGAGTCGGCGGAGGACGCCAACCCGGCCGGAGCCCTGGAGGAGATCCTGGAGAACCCTGAGCGTCTCAAAGACCTGGACTTGGACGCCTTCGCAGAGGAGCTGGAGAGACAGGCGAGTGTCCCTGCGGAGCACAGCTAACTCACTGCTTTGCTTACAGCTCTCACTAGTGTTGATTTTGACAGTAGCAAATTTTGATTTGGTTTTAGTCATATTTTAGTCACCTGAAATATATTTCTGTTATTAAATTCTCGTCAATTAAACGGAGTGGCATGGCGTATACTGTACGTCACTTGCCTTCACCCATTATGACTGTTTTGTTTGCTCTGCCCCTGTAGGGTTATGGCAACAAGGGGATCACTCTTTATGACATCCGCGCTGAGCTGAGCTGCAGGTACAAAGACCTGAGAGTTACCTACAGACAACCCAACACCGAGGAGGTCTTTAACCTGCTCACAAAGGAGACGCCAGAGACCTTCTATATAGGTAACCCAAACGGTCTAGATTCGAAGAGGCTCTGACAATTTACAATTACAATTTAGGCATTTAGCAGACGCTCTTAATCCAGAGCGACTTACATTAAGCAAGAACAAAAAAGCATGGGTATACATCACATAAAAACATTTATCAAGAAACATGCGTAAGCTAAGAAAGTAACAGTGGAATATCTATATAATGAAGCTATACATATAAACTATACATCTATACTACTAAGCTATACATATGTACTATGACGTGCTATGACTACATACAATGCAATTATAGTGCTACATAACATGCTATAAGTCTGTATCAAATGCTATCTAAGTCTACAGAAATGCTATCTAGTGGGGTAAGTGCTATGGGCCATGATGGAGTCTGAAAAGGTGGGTTTTCAGACTACATCTGAGATGAGACTAATTTTGCAAACCGCTGGGCGGATGATTGCCAAAAACGTAGTAGTTTTGGGCTGAAATCTTGCCCAAATATCAGTCATATGTCGTACATGCAATGTAAAAGCATGAAACACAGCAGAGTTTATTAATGGATTAAATTTGGGGCTGTCCCAATAAAAAGGAAGCAATAAGTAGTCATATGAAGCACTTATTTCACTGTGCATGTATTGCAGTCATCATTAGAATCTTCATTTTCTACAAAAGGCAGCTGCTGCTGTATCCATGACTGTAATGAACACCCTTTTCTTTGCTTCCCAGGGAAGCTGATCACCAGCAACGTGACGGGCATCGCTCACCGGCGGCCCCAAGGGGAGAGCTACGACCAGGCCATCCGCAACGACTCCTCGGGGCTGTGGCAGTGTCCCTTCTGCCAGCAGGACAACTTCCCTGAGCTCAGCGAGGTGTGGAACCACTTTGACAGCGGCTCCTGTCCGGGCCAGGCCATCGGTGTTCGGATGAGGTTGGACAACGGCGTCCAGGGCTTCATCCCCACCAAGTTCCTCAGCGACAAGGTGGTCAAACACCCAGAGGAGAGGGTCAAGGTGGGCATGACGGTCCACTGCCGGATCATGAAGATCGACATCGAGAAGTTCAGTGTTGACCTGACGTGTCGCACCTCCGACCTGATGGACAAGAGCAACGAGTGGAAGCTCCCCAAGGACAGTTACTATGACTTTGACGTTGAGACAGAGGACCAGAAGAGGGAGGAGGAACTGAAGAAGAAACAACAGCGAACACGTCAGTATGACAGAGCAGCAACGCAGTCTGCTGCAATTATTAATTATTGTTATAACTTTACTTTCTTTTTTTTCTCTTATGAACGCAAAGAGTCAGCAAAATCAAGCCGTAATAACAGAATAAATGGCTTCTGGGAATTTGGAACAGATGAATACTTGAGTGTTCAAGAATGAACCAAGTAGATTACAAATCCTATTACACTCGCCATGACAATGTGGTCTCAATGGATGGAATGTGTTAGCCTGCAATCGAGAGTGATTCGCTCCGTTCTGCATACTTTTTCCTCACTTTGTCTGTCTGGCCATGGTCCTATTTGACCCGTATTTCCAAATGTCACCAATTACGTAAGCAAGTCAGGAAGTGACTCGAATTTACATGGGTAGCCACTGGTCCCAAACCCCCACCCCCTCACTGACCTATCAGAAGCCGTGGCAGGGGCTGAATCTTGGAAATAGGATCAGTACCAGACTGAGAAACTAAGTGAAAAAATAAAATAAGAACTCAGAACGCTATGTACACTACTAATAACTAATATGTTCTCTTCCAGCCTACATAAAGCGTGTGATCGCCCACCCCAGCTTCCACAACATCAGTTTCAAGCAGGCAGAGAAGATGATGGAGTCCTTGGACCAGGGAGACCTGGTCATCAGGCCCAGCAGCAAAGGGGAGAACCACCTCACTGTGACCTGGAAGGTAAGCAGTGAAGCACTGATGCTTACCTTGTCATTCCGGACAGCCAGTGAAAGGAAGTAATTGTCACCGGTGGGTGGATCAATCATAGTGGACATAAATATTCTGTGACTACTTAAAAAGTAAGAAGAAAACGCAAAATCACTGGCACTGGGTGAATTAAAATATTTTGTCTGGCATTGAATAAGTTGAGGTATAGAGAACTGCAAATCATAGAATGTGCATTCACTTTATCACGATATATACAATATCTCTGAAAAGGCATATCGTCTCGACGATATTTATCACCATATGGCCCATCGCATGAAAGCCGATTCTGGAAGCTGTTTTTGTCATTTCCATTCACTTAAAAAAATAGCGAGAGTTCCACTTTACTCCCAGTTTGTTTTCAGCGCTTCTGTTATACTGTATGACGGAAGCATTTGAACATTTTGGAAAGCTCGAGAAACGTAACATTTTCAGCGCTCCCTGGTGTTCATTTGAAATGACTAAAGGCAGCCAGGGTATATCTGTGTATTCGCGCCAACCACTTCCGCCCACACAGCCAATACAATGAGAGGAGGAGCAAAACGTTTTTCCGAGTACCATGTCTTAGTTTTCACCACAAGCAGTAATTTGGCTGCCACGATGCGATCAGAAATCTACATCTGAACGTCGGGCGGATTGGACTTAAACAACTTTGGAGTGTTTTTCGGAGAAAACAAGCAATAAAGAAACGACAATGAGTGGATCCTTATGGGAGGCGCGCGCATTGATCCTCTTAATGGGAAGAACGTAGGCGCTGTCTAGCAGCCTGGGCAGCATGAAAGGTTGGTGTTGAGCTTTATGGTTATATATAATTGGCACTGGGTGAAAAGAAAACTGGGTTACAAAATCGTGGGATAAAAAAATCTTTAAAAAAAAAGAATTTATGGTTATTGTGACGTCTATATAGCCCGATCAAATTCAGAACCTTTGTATATTTGGTCCTTTTGTGCTCAGTCTATGATGGCTGTCATACCATCATTTTCCACAAGTTGCAGCAGCGAGACAGAAATGTGTTCAGCATAGTATTCTGCAAATACTGTAGAACATAATATATTTTTTTACATGGTGCATCACTGAGTGATTATTCAAATGGTGATATTCTTTTTGTTTGAATTTCATCACTGATGTTTTATCTGATGATCGCTTGATTAATAATTTCCCCTGCAATCGTCGCCAGACTCGTCAGAACCCTTGGTAGTTAGCCCAGACAACATTCAACTGTTACAGAAGGGTGCCAGAACCAGTGAGCCACAGTCACTGCATCATTCTTTGTTATGCTGTGATTTGGTAGGTGGGAGATGGAATTTACCAGCACGTGGACGTGAGAGAAGAAGGCAAGGAGAACGCCTTCAGCTTGGGACACACGCTATGGATCGGCACAGAGGTTGGTGGCACTCGCTTGTTATCGTATGCGGTGTTCATTTTGTCGACTGTCAACAAATAAAAACTAGACTAATATGTTATGTTCTGGGACTAGTGGAGAAGAGATCCAGTAGAATCTACTCCTGAGTAGGATCTACTACTGCACTAATCCCTCCATGATATTTTAGATTTAAGAAAACTACAGTATGTTATGCTTGGCTATGTGTGGGCATCACGCTCCGAAAATAGCCGTTCTACCAGCTCACAACACGTTCCATTTAGTATGGCTACTCAATGGGATTTTATTCAAAAGACTAGCTAAAGCTACATCAAAATGTGCTGTGAAAATGAACACTGATTGTATGCATTGTACAGTGGGCGACGTGCTTGTGCGTGTACAGTAGAATCATGGTGGTGGCATCGTGCCTGTGCATGCTCTAAAAGAGCTGCTGCTTTCTTCCTTCTGCAGGAGTTTGAAGATCTCGATGAGATCACCGCTCGCTTCATTCAACCAATGGCCGCCTTTGCCCGGGATCTACTAACACACAAGTACTTCCACGATTGTAATGGAGGAGACAGGAAGGTAATGTTAGTGAGTCTTTGGCTCAACTGTAATTTACTGTATTAACTGTTTTTATCATGTTGTAGTTAGACAATACTTGTACTACTGCCCTTTTTTCAGTGCTGATTCTGTCTTCCTTTCTCCACTAGGAAATGGAAGGGATGTTGGTCAAGACGAAGAGGGAGAAACCCACATTTATTCCATATTTTATTTCGGCCTGTAAAGACCTGCCAGGGAAATTCATTCTTGGCTACCAGCCTCGTGGGAAACCACGGTCAGTGTCAATGTCTTCAACTTTGTCAACAACTAAAACAGCCTAGCTTCTACATTTGTCCATATAAGCGCTCACTTTGGCACAGTGTTTTAGTGTTGTAAATGTTTAGCCATCATTTTCCTATCCATTTTGTAAATTGAATACATTTTATTTCCCTCAACTTGAATGATAAATGTAGTTAATTAAATTATTTGGCATTGCTGTTGCTTAATACCATTTAAAAAAGGGCTATGCAGGAAAGCTAATTAACATTAAAGCGGATGTTTTGATCTTGATGTTTGACCTAACCCTACATGCTGTGGTTACTGTGGTGCTTCCTCAGGGTTGAATATGTGACCATCACCCCAGATGGATTCCGTTATCGCTCTCAGATGTTCCCTTCAGTTAACGGACTGTTCCGCTGGTTCAAAGACCATTACCAAGAGCCCTTACCAGGTGTGTAACCCTAGAATGCACATATTTACAGATGTCAAGGTTTATCAATTCCCTATCACACCCTATTTATTTTACATAATATTTTTCTGTTAAAGGCATCACCCCAAGCAACAGCAGCAGAACAAGGACACCTGCGTCACTAAATGCCACGCCGGCTAATATTAACATTGCGGGTAAGTTACCAGGTTTTGCCTCCATGGATGGATTGGCTTGGGAAACTGGTGAACTCTGTCACTGCATTAGCAACTCCTACAGGTCAGGGGGAACCGGGAAGGACGGTGTGTTAACGTCCTCCTGGTTCTATCTCACATGCTGTTTTGAGTTAGTCTAACTTCTTCTTTTTTTCCCTCTCGTTTCTTCCCTACCAGACCTGACGCGAGCCGTCAACGCTCTGCCACGCACCATGACCAACCAGATGTTCAGTGCCATCGCGGCGGTGACGGGCCAGGGCCAGAACCCCAACACCACGCCGGCCCAGTGGGGCTCCAGTCAGTACGGTTACGGTGGCAGCACCGGGGGAGGCGGCGGAGGCAGCTCCTCGGCCTATCACGTGAGTGTGAGACGGAGGGAGATGTTTTCTTCACCGTAAAAGTGAAATGCACAGCCATGTGTGTTTCACTAGGTGCTTAGTTTGCAGTGTCAGGGATTTATAAAGGGCCCATTGTACACTTGGCGGGACACTGTTTTGCCTGCAGAAATCGGCAGGTCTACAAGCTTGCGCTGAAACATTTTGTGAGCTTGTAAATCAGCTATATTCAGTGCGCAATAAGTATAAATCAACCTTGACACTATGGAAAACGTAAAATTATCATAACTAATTTATATTATGGATCTATTATTTGACTCTTTAAGCATTTTGTAATATAACGCAAAGATGAACCCCAGTCAAACGACCCACCATGTTCCTCGCAGGTGTTCGCCACGCCTCAGCAGCCCATGACCACGCCCATGTTGACGCCCAGCTACTCGTACACGACGCCCAGCCACCAGGCCCAGGGCACGCCGCAGTATCCCGGCTCCACCCCGCAGCCGGCCCACTCGCATCACCACGGCGGAGGAGGAGGACACTCGTCGCACCACGGCGGACACAACAGCGCTCACCACAGTGCACACTCGTCTGGCACGCCCTCTTCCACCACCTCGTCCAGGGGCCGCACGCCGGTGACGCCACAGCCGTCGCAGCCAAAGTATGTAGAGCAAGTAGTTCCTGAACCTTTTAGCCTGTGACCCTAAAGGGTCGCCATGTTGCGAGCTTGTCACTTACACGTAAAAGTTACATTTGTGGATTTTTTTAAAAATATATTTTGATTGTTTTAAATGTATATTCATGCAATTCTTTGGAAAATTGTTAGATTTTATTTTTAATGTATGAAAAAGGAGGGAGATATTCAGTCGCGACCCATAATGTAGAGCAAAATGAGGAACTGTTTAAAACACTGCTATTTGAAGATTAAAAAGCTTGTTTCAAAATCGATTAGCTCAATCTACAAACTTAGTGAGCTTGTAGAAAGCCTATTTTCAAAACGTTTTTGACAAATCTTTGCCAAACATCGAACAATTTCCTAAGGGGGACTCAAAGGGGCGTCCAAATACATATCAATCACATCAGCCCTGTACTTAACGAATGCATGTGTCTATTTGCAGATCCAGCACCAGCAGCTCAGCGGTGGACTGGGGCAAGATGGCCGAGCAGTGGCTGAAGGAGAAGGAGGCAGAGGGCAGGAAGAAGACGCCACGTATGACCCCACGGCCGTCGCCGAGCCCCATGATCGAGAGCACGCCCATGTCCATCGCTGGAGACGCCACGCCCCTGCTGGACGAAATGGACCGATAGGACAGGCAGAGGGGGCGCTTTTGTCCCTGCAGCTCTGCTCCCCCCTCACCCAAGACCTTAGTCCTTCCATTTTTTACCATCTCCTCATCTACATACACTTCATTAGTTGTCATTTGTTCCTCTCTTTTTTGGGTGGCTTTCCAACCAACCAGTGTGTTGATGGACACCCCACGCTCCCGCTCCCTTCATGGCATCCATCTCGTTGTCCACCTGCAGTCAAACTTTTACTCCCATATCCTGCAACAGTGGTTTTCAAAGTGGGGTCCGGGGACCCTCAGAGAGTCTCAGGGGCCCTTGAAATGAAAAGGTTTGAGAACCACTGTCCTGCTGCCATCCACACCCTGTATGAGTTTCTTTTATGTTCCCTTGTGTCCCATCGGTTTTCTCCTATCTTGCCTGTTCTTTTAATGAATATCTCTCCTCCCTCAGCTTCTGTTGCTGTTTCTGGCCACATGGTATTTTATATAGTAAACATAACACTGTATCATGTCACTCAGCAAGTCGTGATAATGACACAAATACACTTGAAATGACTGACTGCGATTGCAAAT
Source organism: Protomyctophum bolini (assembly GCF_963924005.1). NCBI lineage: Eukaryota > Metazoa > Chordata > Actinopteri > Myctophiformes > Myctophidae > Protomyctophum > Protomyctophum bolini. Next base: position 14,908,466 of record NC_137874.1, on the reverse strand, counting down.
AGGACATGGACCTACTGTATATATTGATAACATCTGTTATCATCATCATTGGTAATTGGTGGCTTTAGTTTGGTTAATTTAGTGGTTTTGACAGAGGCAATCATGACTTCCCCCCCTAGTTTGTAGTTTCAAAAACCCACCAGTTCCCCCGACCCTTCCTTGTGACGGGTGGTTTTTGCCAAACGAGCGCTTTGCCAAGCTGATCAGCTAATTGACCACGTTGTTTTGTTTTCATATGCAACATGAATAAAGACACCTTTTTCCAGTTTGAGCCAGAAACCTGCACTCTTCACATCTGTCAAGGCAATCGCACAACACAGGTAGCACATGCAGACAGTCTGGTCTGTCATGTTATTCACTGATGATGACTCCTTCAAATGAGGGGGCTGAATAATGTCTAGAAACCAGGGAGAAGTGACAGAAAAAACCCCCATTCATGGCACCTTTAAGTTTCTCCCTTGTGTAACAAAAGCCTGCTACTGGGTCTACCAACCAGGAATCGTATTATCAGAGAGCCTAATATGTATTTTGATAAAAGGTCTTGACTCTTTATATGTATTCTCGTGCCGACTGTTAAAGAGGCCCTCTCTAAGAGAACTGTTCCTATGATAGAAATGACCATGTTACAGATAAGTATGGTAACATTGCTCGCATGTCGTTAACTTGAGAGTTAATGGTGGAATAGTGAGGAGTTACACTTAAGACTTTTTTTGTTGCTTTTGCTGTGTCAATTACTTTGCTGGCAGATGTAACGTGAGTGTTCCCTGCTGTGTTGAGTGTCCATGCTAGTTTAGCAAAGCATCAGTTTTTAATGTGCTTGGTCTGGTTAGTTTGCAAATCAGTGGATGTTTTACATTTGCCATGTACACTAGCATTTGATCTCATGGTACATCATTACTGAACTTCATCCCCCAAGTAAAAAAAAATTGAGTAACGTGATGTAGGTCATGGCAGGTATTGTGCTTTTTGAAAAGAGGTGATTACAGCTGCCCATTGAAAAGCAGGGGCCCAGATTTATTTAAGCAAAAATAACAATTCTTTACACAATCTTACACTAAGAGCAGCAGATGATTACTGACAAAACCAGTTAATTATCCAGCTTCACTCCACAACGGTAGAATATTCTTTAATATAGTTTTAATAGTATGTTTGAAAACATTGATTATTTTATGATCTCCATGAGCCATTTCTTGGGCTGTCGGCATGCCTCACAAAATGTTAAGCATTCTGGCTAATGTTCTTTTTTTATTATTTTATTTTATTACTGTGTGTGTGTCCCAGTCCAAACAGGTGGTGCCAGTATGCATTGCTGAGCTTTATTTAGGAGACTGAAAAGTAACGGATCAATAAACGTTTATTTTTAAACAAATGGCTGAGTAAATTCCAAATTACTTTAGAGTACGAATGCATTTTGACCTTTCTGTGGTGCATTTACTGTGACTATCCAGCTATCTCCCAAGAGGTTGCGATTGGTTATCGGTGGTAGGAGGTGATTTCTCTGCTATTCTACTGCTGTTGACCTTTTCCACCTGTGATCCCTTTAATAAAAGTGTTAATATGGAATCCCAAGGCTTGTTTGTTGTTAATATGGACACAAACACGGCAACACTGAAGGCCAATTAGTCATGGAGTAAGTCTGTGTTGGAATGTATTATTTGTAGAACTGGGATCACGCCGGGCAAAGAATGTAGGGAATTTCCGTATATTTGCCACAAAGTTATGCAATTTAGTCATTTGACACTTAAGTTATGCAATTTAGTGTTCCTATTTTGAGAAGGAAAATTGCAGCAACAATATCTCTGGTATATCATTTATAATATAATCAATGATCCATACAAATATATTGGTCATCCTACACATATGATGTGGTTAGTGCCAGTTAGAACCATCAGGTTTATCATACAGAGCAGCGATTCATGACTTAGGCCATCATCAAAAACACATTTTATTGATGATATAACCAATACTAAATGTAAAAAGTTGTCATGGCATGTTTTCTTTTAAAACCTTGAAAAATGTGCATTTATTTATTTTATGACCTAAATTACACCCACACAACCTGAACTTTGAGTGGATTTTCTGTGGTCTGGAATTTTCTTTGTGTGTTCTGAAGCCTTTTGAGCTGCAATGAAAACAGGCAAAACCGTGAAAACTGGCAGATTCCTATGGCATTTGTGGACTCTTACCTCACAATCCACAGGCAAATCAGAGCACTTGTGTGAGCAAGAAAACCGCAGACCACAGAAAATCTACTGAATGTTAAAAGTTCAGTTTGTTTTGGGTGCAATTGAGCTCAGAAAACCTAAACCCAAACTTGCTCTGAAAATACACGAGGTCCACCCCATCTGACCACCACTCCGTGTTAAAGGGACACTTCACCCTTTTTGCAAAAGAATATATGTTAATGACGTTTAGGAGCTTTAGAACACTTTCCTGGGGGTCTTTATGTGTGTAATATGTGGTTTTAGATATTTTAGATTGTAGCAGTGAGCCTGTTGTCTCTGATGTCATGGACACTGGGCTCACTTCCTTCCTGGACTACATGTTGTCTCAGTAAGACAGCTCTCCCCCTATCCACAAGGAGGAGCAGTGCACCAAAGAATTATGGGAATTGTAGTCCAGGAAGGTAGTGAGACCAGTGTCCATGACATCAGAGACAACAGGCTCACTGCTACAATCTAAAATATCTAAAACCACATATTACACACATAAATACCCCCAGGAAAGTGATCTAAAGCTTCTAAACGTCATTAACATATATTTTTTTGCAAAAAGGGTGAAGTGTCCCTTTAAGTGGACAGATGGGTGGGCCGTGAATGCTTTTGAGATTTTCAAGTGGGCCCTGATCCAGAAAAGTTTGGGAACCCTGAACCCTAACATAGCACCCAACAAATGCTTTATTGTTTCCTGTGGGAGAGTAAATCAATTCGTCACAGATGTAAACACGGTCTCCAAAAACAATCCCTCCATTTTTTTAGATCATGAGAGTTCCTAATGTCAGAGGGAAGACGAGCCGTGCGGAGTAGTGAGAGTGGTCATGGGAGACGGTGTGTGCATCACATTAGCACAGAGAGAGAGACACATGACAGCCAGGAGGAGAACACAAAGAGACTTTATGTCCGTTGCTGACGTCTTATCCACACGCAGAAGACATTTCACCAAGTAGGGCCAACCACTATTTGCTATTGATTGAGGCCTGGTGGTCAAAGTTCACCAAAGTTTAACTCCAGGCAAAGCCGAAGGTGTGAATTTGCTTTGCCACCGCAAATGACATTTCCTCCCCTCTACGCTCACATACTAGTGTAGATGGAAGTGAACAGGAGCGACCGTGCCCTTATTATACTTTACTTTTCAAGGGCACGACTAAAGAAAGACAAAGTCTGTCTTGTGTTTGCGCGTGTTGTCGGCACTTAAGTGAATTATCTGATCCATGTGCTTTTCTGTTTTTCTTGTCGGTCGTGAGTTCAGTGACTTCAGTCGTCCCTCAAATCTCCAGAGTGGCTGTAGTTTTTTTCTTTCTTTCAGCAACAATTAGCTTTCCTGTTGGTGGGTTTGCATTTCTCCTCTGTGCTCCCAGTGATTCCTGTGGAGAGTAACCAAATGAAATCACGTGCTGTACATTTCACATTAGGAGACACTTTGAAACATGTAACATGAAAATGAACTTACAGTCGTGATCACAAGCATTCCAAGCAAGCAACACAGTAAACTGTTTTATATGTATATGACATTTGAAGATGCTTAATTTTTGTCTGCTGACACTGTCAAGAGACACTTGTTTTACAAAGCCATAGGGAAGTCACATAGCCAGCAAAGTCACACAATTGGCCTATGGTGTATGTTTAATTGAGTGCTGTTACGTAACTACAGTTTTTGCGTATCTGTACTTGACATGGAAACGGTGGAGAACCACTGGATTAACGAGTCATTATTTGAGGAAGCCAACTCACGGATAATATCACCAACGTTCCTCGAGTCGTTCCTCTCGAGCTCCGACAGGACGTTGGCTTCAAACGTCAGAGACGCCACGCGGAAGAATAAGTCCCTGATACCGTCCCCTGACAAAAGAAATAAGACAGAATAAGTCCCTGATACCGTCCCCTGACAAAAGAAATAAGACAGAATAAGTCCCTGATATGGAGCTGGCCTGTTCTGACATCACAATGACACAAAGGCCTCTGCCCGGGCTCTGGACGGAGCCCAAATTAGCCAATTGATCACACCTGATCACCCCTAGATGGCCTGTTCTGACATCACAATGATGTTAATGGGCACCGCTCTTGTGTTAATAAAATTGCCATCGTGAGCTTACGTCCATTTGATGTCCTCACAAGTACGGTATATTCATACAAACGTGTGCGACTGTTTGAGTGTCCCACCTGACTTGGCGGACACAGGCCAGTACTCGGCTTTGATCTCCTCTGACAGTCTGACAGCCTCCTGCTCTATGTGAGCCAGCTGCTCAGGAGACTGCAGAGAGAGAGAGAGACAGAGAGAGAGAGAGAGAGAGAGAGAGAGAGAGAGAGAGAGAGAGAGAGAGAGAGAGAGAGAGAGAGACAGTGCATGGTGGAGTTTACAGCAGGGGAAAACACAGAGAAGAACAGGCAGGTGAACCACAGGCTCCACCAACACAACCATGTCTCTCGGTCAGTGCCAAATCAGCCATTGGGCCAGTGGGGCTGGGGTCCAGGGGCCCTTGGCTTTCCAGGGCCTTTCGGGGAAACTGGACTGTGTGGTACTGGGTTTGAAGCCCTGACAAGGGCTTGTGGCGCCCTTCATTGGCTGATTGTGTTCATTTTAGGTCAGAAAGATAATAAAAATCACACCCGTGTGAAGTAAGGGGCGCTCTTATCATCGTACATCATCATGACGTAACATGTCGATTTGCTCGTCCGCGTACATTCTCCATTCATTGTCAATGGGAAATTAATATTATTTTGTGTAAGATGAAAATCTACTGTTGTGTTATCATTTTAGTTTAGTTTTACTGTACTGTACCTCTGTGCTGTTTACATAAAGTATTAAGTCAATCAATCAATCAATTGTAGATAAGAAACTTATTTAAGATATATTATTTGTTTTCGTTTTTCTGAAGAATTCAGATTCAGTTTTTTTTTTAATTAGATTTGCGACCCAAAAATGGTCCTTTCTCCCAGGCCATGGTTTGGGTAGCACTGCTCTATCCAAAAATAAGACGTTCACACGGTTAAGTATAAATGATTATGCATTGATTGAGTTGTTAATGCCACCCACACTGAGGTCCTTCTTGGTACCGACAAGGAACAGCAACACACTGGATGGGTCATTCTCCACCATAGCATCCTCCAGCCACTGCCTACACAACACACGCACACAGAGAGAAGGGGGGAAAGGGGTTACAAATACTTAAATAATTGATAATTGTGTAATAATGTACTTCAGTTGCATAAGATAACAATAATAAGGCTTACCTGGCATGTACTAAAGACCCGACATTGCTCAAGTCAAATACCACTATGATAGCTGGGAAAATATGAATGGACAGGCACATTAGTAACAGTACTAGTACAAAGAAACGCTTGTGTGTGTGCGTGCGTGCATGTGTTTACGTGTGCTTGAGTGAGTGTATATCACATTTTTTATGTCATCATCATCATCATCACCTTTATTTAAACTCGGGCAAATATAAATGAGCTTTATATAAATATAGGTACCAGTGTTTATCCCGCCTCTCAGTCCTACATTGTTCGATGTTTCATTTTATTCATTGAAACAATTCACAACAGTTATCCTGTGCTCATCTGTAATATGTAGAGGACATTTACCCTGTGCTCCTCTATAATATGTAGAGGACATTTACCCTGTGCTCCTCTGTAATATGTAGAGGACATTTACCCTGTGCTCCACTGTAATATGTAGAGGACATTTACCCTGTGCTCCTCTGTAATATGTAGAGGACATTTACCCTGTGCTCCACTGTAATATGTAGAGGACATTTACCCTGTGCTCCTCTGTAATATGTAGAGGCCATTTACCCTGTGCTCCTCTGTAATATGTAGAGGCGATGCACTTGAAGCGCTCCTGTCCTGCCGTGTCCCACCTGACCACAGTGGCAGAGAGAGAGGGAACAGAGAGTTAGTGGCCCTTATCGGTTATGTCTCACCTGTGTGTGTGTGTGTGTGTGTGTGTGTGTGTGTGTGTGTGTGTGTGTGTGTGTGTGTGTGTGTGTGTGTGTGTGTGTGTGTGTGTGTGTGTGTGTGTGTGTGTGTGCGTGTGCGTGCGCCTTACTATACTTGTGAGTGAGTTGTGAGGACCGAATGTCCATCAAATTACAAATGTCCCCACGAGTATAGTAGAGACATATGAGAAATGGCTGTTTCATGGTTTAAAGAGGATTTTAAATACAGGTTTACAGTCAGCTACATTACAGTTACATTTAGGATTAGACATGTAGAGGTCAGGTTAGTTGTGCGGCGAATGCCACAAACCAGAAAATAGCTGATCTACTAATGTTGATCACAATATAGTAACATGAACGTGTGTGTGTGTGTGTGTGTGTGTGTATGTGAAGTTCCATGGTATATGCTCACAGCTGTAAACTGAAGGGCACTCCTAGCACCTCAAAGCGCTCCATCTCAAAGTCCACCCCTATGGTTGCCTTGTAGTTCTTATCAAACGCATTCTTGCAGAACCTACAGGACAGGTAGAAACGGAAACCGCTTGAAACCGTGAACGATCTTATTACACCGGTGCCATCACTCTAATTTACTAACAGAGAGCTGATCCACCTGTCTACAACAAAACGACCTCACAGGACATGAAAGAAATTATGTCCGTTTTCTTCTTTCGCACCTGTTCAAACCAATTAAGGAACCCATGCACAAGTCCCAGAAACATACTGTAAAGCGTCATTTATATGTGTGTACAATTTGTCTTCACCTGTGAATGTGGTTTGGACTACAATGGTACAACGGCAGGTTCATAATAATTTTAGATGGGGGTCCGCAGCCAAATCATATCAATTTGGGGGTCCTTGACATGAAAAGATTTGAGAACCATTCAATATGAACGGTTGCAAACAGACAGTATTAATAAGCTTTGAGCTTTGGCCTATGCCTTTTCGATTAACCAAAAAAATAAATGTGGCATGTAACATCATTTGTAATGACTTGTTATACAGTTTATGATGATCGCAATAAACTAAACTAAACTAGAAGCACTGCACTAGGGTTCTTGTGGTGAGGTGAACACAAACAGATGAATCCTGATAGCTTCCATACCTGCTGATTAGACATGTCTTCCCAACCGCAACATCACCCACTACAATCACCTTGGCAATGTTTAAGCTGGGAACACAAAAACAAGAGTCCATATAAATACTGATTCAGTCAGTCTGTGTGTGTGTGTGTGTGTGTGTGTGTGTGTGTGTGTGTGTGTGTGTGTGTGTGTGTGTGTGTGTGTGTGTGCGTGCATGGTGTGTGTCTGTGTGGAGGGGGGAAGGAGGGTTCTCACCCCTCTGTAGAGGTCTTCTGTTCTTGGCAGGCAGCCGTCACCTGTTTATGGAAGCCATCTTTGGTGTCCAGCGCAGCATTTGGACTAAAGGCCTGCAAAGGTCAAACACAACAGGAACAGGGAGGATATGTACTGTATGTGATGATATATGTATGATGTAAGATTAACCGAAAATATATTAAAACAAATATTTAGGACAAATAACTGACCTAATCTTGTGCAATACAATAATCTAGGACCGGGTTTATTTTTTTCCCCATATCAACAAATTAACCATATAGGCATGGGGTGGGTGATGGACAGACGGACTGACAGGAAATGCACATTTTAATAGTAAATGCAATGTGCGGTCGCAATAAACCATCATATTAAGTACTGATTATACGATGCTTTACATCATAAAGCACGGCAGAAGAGCTGTAATTTGGGATATTAGTGTGTGTGTGTGTGTGTGTGTGTGTGTATGTGTGTGCGTGTTCTACCTTAGGGAGGTGAGTAATGATCCGGTCTCGTTTCACAGGCAACATAGCCTGAATGAGAGTGAAGCAGATATGCACAACCTCAGGTCTTCAGCAGCTTTCACTCACACTGACATGACGTAACTCACGTTCACTAGAAGAGAGAAAGAACCCGTTTTTCTTTTCAGCTTTCAAGTTCAACAACACCTAAAAACAACACTGTACTTTACTACTGACACAATCAATTCATGTACTGAATTGAATAGTTGCCTGAAGGAAATTTTGGATAATTAATGCATAACCATAGTTGTGTAGACAAGTTCTCAACCCTTTTAATTTCAAGGACCCCCATTTGATACCAAGCATGTTTGGGGTCATTTTAATGTCTACTTGCACCCCAGCCAAGACCATTTTTAAGTTGCTTGTAAAAGTTTGAGAACTATTGTTCTCTAGACTAGACAATTAAATTACCTCTTGGCTCCAGAGGTAATTTATCTGTTTACTACGCAGCTGTCTCCATGACAAGAGCTGCAGAGCATAGCATGAGGTAAACATTGTCATTATGTTTGCCCTGTCACGAATCACGATGGTACCTTTTAGTCACTATCTCAGCACTATAATGGACAATCGAGAATGCATAATCAACAGACTCATTTGGCCAATGTAACATGTCTACTGTATGACTAAGGTGCAAATATATATGGCAGCTTTAGCTTGCTGCCAAAGTGACAGAATGTGTGGATTAATCATTTGTTAAATTGGACTACTATAGGCTGCAGGGCAGGCACATCAGAGAAAATGCATTAAAGAGCAGCAGAGGATATCGTTTAGAAATTATGTATTGAATGTAAAGCAATTTAGGCTAATACATCACTCACAACACGTACAAGACAGAAGTTATAGAACATTCCGTATAATTCATATAGACTATCGTAGTAGGTTTTACTAAAGATCATTTCATCTGTACCTTGAAGTTTAGGCATATTTTGAAGGCTGGCTGTTGGGGGGAAAATGCAAACAAGAAGATCGAAGTGTAAAAACAGGGAAAAAAGGAAAACAAACAGTCCCGTTTTCTTAGAAACATTCATCCGGTTAGGTTACTCCTTATTTATGGACTCCATAAGTACATAAATAATAATAATGCACTGCAGGAAGACCGACGGACGGTGGTTGTAGAGGGAACGGGAGAGACATCTGCGCTAGTCTCTCGATCGTCTCTGTGATCATGTAACCATGGTAACCATCACTCCTCCCTGCATGCTGCTGTGGTCACTTTGGAAGTCCACCTCTTTTTCACGGTTTGTGACCGAATCTCGTGGTTCTCAACCTTTTCAGGCGGTGAAGTGTGAACTCTGTGAACGCCAAACATATTTGAGCTGGGGGCACACGACACCACGCCTAGATTTCTCGTAAAAAGTCGTAGCTGTATCGATTTAGACCTTTTCAGTCTATGAGAGACATGTGTTAATTTCCCTGAGGGGGAGAAAGGACGCTGAAATCTTGGGATTCCGAACGAACGGTGACAGGTACAAGTCAAATGCAAAATATACCGTGGCTTGTCCTATACCCTCTGATGCCCCAAATGTTTGAGAGGCCGCTTATACCTGATTTCAATAAAGAAGTGTTTTAATCCAGTCTGTGGCCGATTCCGCCTTAGGCTGTCACACAACCGGACAATAACTCTTGCCTGGAATGTATAAGTGGAGGCATTCCATTTAGTTTGACTCGGTTCCAATTCCAATTTCCAACCGTTCCACTTAAGTCTTGTGAAACAACAGCAACAAGAAGAATAACAATAACAAATGATCTAACGACGGATCTAAAAACAAAACAATGAAGATTATGAATATGATGGTGGTGCACTGGTGGTGATGATGATGATGATGATGATTTACTATATTGATGTATGTGCAATGCATGTTAGGCTATACTAAATGCGTTTCTGGAGATATGGCGCCATCTAGCGAAGGCTTTCACACACTGCATGAATGCATTGTCATTGTCACGGTTATAACAATTTACAAATACTCGAACGATGTTGCATTGTTTAATTGTATAAGTTTCCCTGCTGTAGTTCACTTATTCTATTTTGTATTACGCTGTGTTCGCTCGCTGGTTGGTTGCATGGTTGGTTGGAGGCAGTTTTATTTTTTTCCCCTCGTGTGTGACGCGTTATTCAGGCGACGGTAGACTATAAATACTTTGAGACCACGCTGTCGTTCCTCTGACCGCGCCTGCTCTCCGTGATGTGTGGACGTGTTTTCTGTTTTTATGTCGCTTCTGTTATTATAGCCGGGCGTGCGTTTACTTTAGTAGGATAGCTCAATAATACCGTTGGTGTTCGTTATTTACGACTGCTGAACTATAGGCCGATACGATGCCCCTCCGGTTATGCAATGGCCGTTGCGATCTAGACCGCAGAAAGCCATTAAACAACGTTATGTTAGTTGAGCAACTAAACGAATGGATTTCCCCCCCTTCTAGCAGCATGCATTCATTCAGACTGGAGTAAGTTTGTGAATGCTGCCTTAGCTAGAATTCTTCATGAGCGTTTGAGTAAGGTAGTCCAGTCCTTCCTCATGCAAGGCCCTCGACCATAGAGTAATAACTCTATGCCCTCGACTCCTCGAGCAGTCACGTCACACCTGACGTAGGGCAAGATATGGATGGGTCACGCATGTAAGTAAAGTAACTACTATAAATCAAACGTGCAGTGTCAACATATATTTAATTCTAATTGTTGTGATAAAGCTAAACTTTATAAGCTGGAATTACCTTCAGATCGTTTAGTGGTGATTTAAAGGTTTTCTGAAACATTGAGAAGTTTGTAATAAGCATTTATCTTATAATGACATTATGCATGTCCTCACCATTCTGCCCACTTGTGTTTTTCTCAAGGCTGGTGATGCTGACCCAGTGCAATAAAACATGCATGCACAGAGTTGTGGAGGCTGTATGGCAGTAAGTAAATATTTGCTGTTCATTTAAACTACTATCATGTCTGTTATGATGAAATCTAAACTGAAATTAGCTGGAATTACCGGCAGATTGTTTAGTGGTGACCCTTTGGTTTTCTGAACACTGAAAGGTTGTTCTGCATTGTTAACTGTGTCAATCACTTTACTCCATTCTCAATCTGTTTAAATGGCTGTTCATTCCTTAGGTGGAGATGGCTTTGCCCTTCTGATTAAATGCTGACAATGGCTGCCAGCCTGGTGTGTCTGCAGGCTTGAGGAGACTTCTCATAATCTTGTAAGGTTCGTTCTTGGAAAGGCTGCAGGTGGTGTAATAAAGCTTTGTCGGTGATGACAACTTTAATAGGAAGTGCCGTCCGATGCGACAACTGACGATTTTCCTCATGTTCTGAGACTTCAAAGCTTTACACATTCCTTGTTGGAGTTAATTTAACAATATGAAACTTTGCGAAACGTTTAAATTGCGCACTTCCATTTACACTTGTTTTTTTCTTTAGGTATCATCCAGTGCTCTATGAACTGAAGTTGGCTGAAGGGAGATTTCACTGACTCAGGTATTTGGTCCTTAAATTAAACTTGGAGGAGGGGGGGGAATTGGCAACTGTTAACTGTGATGAAACTTAAACTGAAATAGCTGGAATTACCGTCAGATTGTTTATTGGTGAGACTCGGTTTTCTGAACGTTAACGTGGCATAAAATGCTTGTAGCGCAAATCTTAAATGACATGGTTTTAAACGCGTAAAATTTTGGTCATTCCTCAGGTGGAGTTGGCATGGTGATGCGCTTCCGGTTAAATTCCGACAATGGCTGACGGCCTGGTGGGTCTGCGCTGCATCCAAGGAGAAGTCGCATCTTGTAAGGCTTGATGAATGAAATGTTAAAATTTCAGATTAATAAAGCTTTGTCGGTGATGACAACTTTAATAGGAAGTGCCGTCCGATGCGACAACTGACGATTTTCCTCATGTTCTGAGACTTCAAAGCTTTACACATTCATCGTTGGAGTTCATTTAACAATATGAAACTTTGCAAAATGTTCAAATTGCGCACTTCCATTTACACTTGTTTTTTTTCTTTAGGTGTCATCCAGTGCTCTATGAACTGAAGTTTGCTGAAGGGAGATTTCACTGACTCAGGTATTTGGTCCTTAAATTTAACTGGGGGTGGGGTGGGGAATTGGCAACTGTTAACTGTGATGAAACTTAAACTGAAATAGCTGGAATTACCGTCAGATTGTTTAGTGGTGAGACTCGGTTTTCTGAACGTTAACGTGGCATAAAATGCTTGTAGCGCAAATCTTAAATGACATGGTTTTAAACAGGTAAAATTTTGGTCATTCCTCAGGTGGAGTTGGCATGGTGATGCGCTTCCGGTTAAATTCTGACACTGGCTGACGGCCTGGTGGGTCTGCGCTGCATCCAAGGAGAAATCACATCTTGTAAGGCTTGTTGATGAATTAAATGAAAAGGCTGTAATGAAATGTTAGAATTGCAGATTAATAAAGCTTCGTCTGTGATAACATGAATAGGAAGTGCCGTCCGATGCGACAACTGACGATTTTCCTCATGTTCTGAGTCTTCAAAGCTTTACACTTTAATCTTCAGTGTTATTTTAAATGTAGCCAAATGGACCATACAGGACATTTGTAGTTTAAGGACAGAAGTTTACTGTATAGTTGATCAAAACCTTAAATTACCAACTTCCATTTACAGCTGTTCTGTCTTCCTTTTTAAAGGTATCATCCAGTGCTCTATGAACTGAAGTTTGCAGAATGCAGATTTCACTGACTCAGGTATTTGGTCCTTAAATTTAACTGGGGGTGGGGGGGAGAATTGGCAACTGTTAACTGTGATGAAACTTAAACTGAAATAGCTGGAATTACCGTCAGATTGCTTAGTGGTGAGACTCGGTTTTCTGAACGTTAACATGTTAAAATGCTTATAGCGCAAATCTTAAATGACATGGTTTTAAATGGGTTAAATTTTGGTCATTCCTCAGGTGGAGTTGGCATGGTGATGCGCTTCCGGTTAAATTCCGACAATGGCTGACGGCCTGGTGGGTCTGCGCTGCGCTGCATCCAAGGAGAAATCACATCTTGTAAGGCTTGATGAATGAAATGTTAAAATTTCAGATTAATAAAGCTTTGTCGGTGATGACAACTTTAATAGGAAGTGCCGTCCGATGCGACAACTGACGATTTTCCTCATGTTCTGAGACTTCAAAGCTTTACACATTCATCGTTGGAGTTAATTTAACAATGTGAAACTTTGCAAAATGTTTAAATTGCCCACTTCCATTTACACTTGTTTCTTTTCTTTAGGTATCATCCGGTGCTCGATATGAACTGAAGTTTGCTGAAGGGAGATTTCACTGACTCAGGTATTTGGTCCTTAAATTAAACTGGGGGTGGGGGGGAGAATTGGCAACTGTTAACTGTGATGAAACTTAAACTGAAATAGCTGGAATTACCGTCAGATTGTTTAGTGGTGAGACTCGGTTTTCTGAACGTTAACGTGGCATAAAATGCTTGTAGCGCAAATCTTAAATGACATGGTTTTAAACGGGTAAAATTTTGGTCATTCCTCAGGTGGAGTTGGCATGGTGATGCGCTTCCGGTTCAATTCTGACAATGGCTGACGGCCTGGTGGGTCTGCGCTGCATCAAAGGAGAAATCACATCTTGTAAGGCTTGTTGATAAATTAAATGAAAAGGCTGTAATGAAATGTTAGAATTGCAGATTAATAAAGCTTCGTCTGTGATAACATGAATAGGAAGTGCCGTCCGATGAGACAACTGACTATTTTCCTCATGTTCTGAGTCTTCAAAGCATTACACTTTCATCTTCAGTGTTATTTTAAATGTAACCAAATGGACCATACAGGACATTTGTAGTTTAAGAACAGAAGTTTACTGTATAGTTGATCAAAACCTTAAATTACCAACTTCCATTTACAGCTGTTCTGTCTCCCTTTTTAAAGGTATCATCCAGTGCTCCATATGAACTGAAGTTTGCAGAATGCAGATTTCACTGACTCAGGTATTTGGTCCTTAAATTTAACTGGGGGTGGGGGGGAGAATTGGCAACTGTTAACTGTGATGAAACTTAAACTGAAATAGCTGGAATTACCGTCAGATTGTTTAGTGGTGAGACTCGGTTTTCTGAACGTTAACGTGGCATAAAATGCTTATAGCGCAAATCTTAAATGACATGGTTTTAAACGGGTTAAATTTTGGTCATTCCTCAGGTGGAGTTGGCATGGTGATGCGCTTCCGGTTAAATTCCGACAATGGCTGACGGCCTGGTGCGTCTGCGCTGCATCAAAGGAGAAGTCACATCTTGTAAGGCTTGTTGATTAATTAAATGAAAAGGCTGTAATGAAATGTTAGAATTGCAGATTAATAAAGCTTTGTCTGTGATAACATGAATAGGAAGTGCTGTCCGATGCGACAACTGACAATTTCCCTCATGTTCTGAGTTTTCAAAGCATTACACTTTCATCTTCAGTGTTATTTTAAATGTAACCAAATGGACCATACAGGACATTTGTAGTTTAAGAACAGAAGTTTACTGTATAGTTGATCAAAACCTTAAATTACCAACTTCCATTTACAGCTGTTCTGTCTTCCTTTTTTAAAGGTATCATCCAGTGCTCCATAAGAACTGAAGTTTGCAGAATGCAGATTTCACTGACTCAGGTATTTGGTCCTTAAATTTAACTGGGGGTGGGGGGGAGAATTGGCAACTGTTAACTGTGATGAAACTTAAACTGAAATAGCTGGAATTACCGTCAGATTGTTTAGTGGTGAGACTCGGTTTTCTGAACGTTAACGTGTTAAAATGCTTATAGCGCAAATCTTAAATGACATGGTTTTAAACTGCTTAAATTTTGGTCATTCCTCAGGTGGAGTTGGCATGGTGATGCGCTTCCGGTTCAATTCCGACAATGGCTGACGGCCTGGTTGGTCTGCGCTGCATCCAAGGAGAAGTCACATCTTGTAAGGCTTGATGAATGAAATGTTAAAATATCAGATTAATAAAGCTTTGTCGGTGATGACAACTTTAATAGGAAGTGCCGTCCGATGCGACAACTGACGATTTTCCTCATGTTCTGAGACTTCAAAGCTTTACACATTCATCGTTGGAGTTAATTTAACAATATGAAACTTTGCAAAACGTTTAAATTGCCCACTTCCATTTACACTTGTTTTTTTCTTTAAGTATCATCCAGTGCTCGATATGAACTGAAGTATGTTGAAGGGAGATTTCACTGACTCAGGTATTTGGTCCTTAAATTTAACTGGGGGTGGGGGGGAGAATTGGCAACTGTTAACTGTGATGAAACTTAAACTGAAATAGCTGGAATTACCGTCAGATTGTTTAGTGGTGACTCGGTTTTCTGAACGTTAACGTGGCATAAAATGCTTGTAGCGCAAATCTTAAATGACATGGTTTTAAACGGGTTAAATTTTGGTCATTCCTCAGGTGGAGTTGGCATGGTGATGCGCTTCCGGTTAAATTCTGACAATGGCTGACGGCCTGGTGGGTCTGCGCTGCATCAAAGGAGAAATCACATCTTGTAAGGCTTGTTGATTAATTAAATGAAAAGGCTGTAATGAAATATTAGAATTGCAGATTAATAAAGCTTTGTCTGTGATAACATGAATGGGAAGTGCCGTCCGATGCGACAACTGACAATTTCCCTCATGTTCTGAGTTTTCAAAGCATTACACTTTCATCTTCAGTGTTATTGTAAACGTAACCAAATGGACCATACAGGACATTTGTAGTTTAAGAACAGAAGTTTACTGTATAGTTGATCAAAACCTTAAATTACCAACTTCCATTTACAGCTGTTCTGTCTTCCTTTTTAAAGGTGTCATCCAGTGCTCTATGAGCTGAAGTTTGCAGAATGCAGATTTCACTGACTCAGGTATTTGGTCCTTAAATTTAACTGGGGGTGGGGGGGAGAATTGGCAACTGTTAACTGTGATGAAACTTAAACTGAAATAGCTGGAATTACCGTCAGATTGTTTAGTGGTGAGACTCGGTTTTCTGAACGTTAACGTGTTAAAATGCTTATAGCGCAAATCTTAAATTACATGGTTTTAAACTGCTTAAATTTTGGTCATTCCTCAGGTGGAGTTGGCATGGTGATGCGCTTCCGGTTCAATTCCGACAATGGCTGACGGCCTGGTTGGTCTGCGCTGCATCCAAGGAGAAATCACATCTTGTAAGGCTTGATGAATGAAATGTTAAAATATCAGATTAATAAAGCTTTGTCGGTGATGACAACTTTAATAGGAAGTGCCGTCCGATGCGACAACTGACGATTTTCCTCATGTTCTGAGACTTCAAAGCTTTACACATTCATCGTTGGAGTTAATTTAACAATAGGAAACTTTGCAAAACGTTTAAATTGCCCACTTCCATTTACACTTGTTTTTTTCTTTAGGTATCATCCAGTGCTCGATATGAACTGAAGTTTGCAGAATGCAGATTTCACTGACTCAGGTATTTGGTCCTTAAATTAAACTGGGGGTGGGGGGGAGAATTGGCAACTGTTAACTGTGATGAAACTTAAACTGAAATAGCTGGAATTACCGTCAGATTGTTTAGTGGTGAGACTCGGTTTTCTGAACGTTAACGTGTTAAAATGCTTATAGCGCAAATCTTAAATGACATGGTTTTAAACTGCTTAAATTTTGGTCATTCCTCAGGTGGAGTTGGCATGGTGATGCGCTTCCGGTTCAATTCTGACTGGCTGACGGCCTGGTGGGTCTGCGCTGCATCCAAGGAGAAATCACATCTTGTAAGGCTTGTTGATGAATTAAATGAAAAGGCTGTAATGAAATGTTAGAATTGCAGATTAATAAAGCTTCGTCTGTGATAACATGAATAGGAAGTGCCGTCCGATGCGACAACTGACTATTTTCCTCATGTTCTGAGTCTTCAAAGCATTACACTTTCATCTTCAGTGTTATTTTAAATGTAACCAAATGGACCATACAGGACATTTGTAGTTTAAGAACAGAAGTTTACTGTATAGTTGATCAAAACCTTAAATTACCAACTTCCATTTACAGCTGTTCTGTCTCCCTTTTTAAAGGTATCATCCAGTGCTCCATATGAACTGAAGTTTGCAGAATGCAGATTTCACTGACTCAGGTATTTGGTCCTTAAATTTAACTGGGGGTGGGGGGGAGAATTGGCAACTGTTAACTGTGATGAAACTTAAACTGAAATAGCTGGAATTACCGTCAGATTGTTTAGTGGTGAGACTCGGTTTTCTGAACGTTAACGTGTTAAAATGCTTATAGCGCAAATCTTAAATGACATGCTTTTAAACGGGTTAAACTTTGGTCATTCCTCAGGTGGAGTTGGCATGGTGATGCGCTTCCGGTTCAATTCCGACTGGCTGACGGCCTGGTGGGTCTGCGCTGCATCCAAGGAGAAGTCACATCTTGTAAGGCTTGATGAATGAAATGTTAAAATTTCAGATTAATAAAGCTTTGTCTGTGATGACAACTTTAATAGGAAGTGCCGTCCGATGCGACAACTGACGATTTTCCTCATGTTCTGAGACTTCAAAGCTTTACACATTCATCGTTGGAGTTAATTTAACAATGGGAAACTTTGCAAAACATTTCAATTGTCCACTTCCATTTACACTTGTTTTTTTCTTTAGGTATCATCCAGTGCTCGATATGAACTGAAGTTTGTTGAAGGGAGATTTCACTGACTCAGGTATTTGGTCCTTAAATTTAACTGGGGGTGTGGAATTGGCAACTGTTAACTGTGATGAAACTTAAACTGAAATAGCTGGAATTACCGTCAGATTGTTTAGTGGTGAGACTCGGTTTTCTGAACGTTAACATGGCATAATATGCTTTTTAGCTGAAAGACTATTCTCGGTTTTCACCGGTTAAATTGTCGTTCCTCATGTAGATTTGGCATCCTGGCACTAAAAGCTGCTGATGGCTGCTAGCCTGGTGTCTTCACTAAGGATACCACATATCTTGTAAGGTTTGTTTATGAAAAGGCTACAATGAAATGTTTTGCAGAGGTTTCGGTGATCAAAACCAGAATAGGAAGTGCCAATTGACTATTTTTGTCCCGATTCTTGAAAGTACACATTTATCTTCAGTGTATAACAAACAATTTGTACAAATGTAACCAAATGTCATGGACCTTACAGGTCGACCTGTAGTTAAATTAACAGGAAGTTACTGTGTATTTGATCACCTTTTAAATTGCCCACTTCGTTTACAGCTGTTGTGTCTTTATTTTTAAAGGTGTTCAGTGCTCCTTGTCAACTGAAGTTTGCTGAAGGAAGATTTTGCAGACTCATTGAGGTGCGTAAACTAAACTGGGGGTAATTGGCAACTGTGAATTGTGGCAACTGTTAACTGTTGTGATGAAATCTAAACTGAAATAAGCTGGAATTACCGTCAGATTGTTTAGTGGTGAGACTCGGTTTTCTGAACGTTAACATCAAGCAGCACTGGAGATTGTTGCCTGGAAAATTATTTATCAGAATTTGACTCTGAACTCTTTCCATAGATCAGACTACTGCTGTGTTGAAGACTTGTTATGGGATTGATGTGTGCACGTATCCTGTTCCACAAGGCACTTTTGGAAGATTCTTAATTACTTTGCATGTTTGAGAAATTTGATTGAATATTTTAATAAAGAATGTTTTGGACAGTAATCGTTGTTTGCCTTTTTAATACAATCAAATTAAAATGTAGACATTGATACAAAGTAAACTTCAGGAATCATGGAAAGAATGAAATGCATGTAGTTGAGAAATAATGCAATGATTAGACCCTAGGTATTTGTATTCTAGTGTTGTGCAAAAATGGCTAATTTACAAGCTCAACCTGATGTGATCTTGTAGGTCTCATTTTGAAAAATGTCTGGTCTATGTGTGAAAGTCTAGGTTTTCAATCTAAAAGTGCTAACATGAGTTTGACTGGAAACAGGTTTTTTTATTTAAAAGTTTCTTATAGTAGCCTACAGTATCAAATTAGTGATATGTACAGCTATACTGTACCATAAGAATTGAGATTTGTACAGAAGGGCAGAAGGCATACTATGAATGTGTCAGTCTTCATCTGAACATACTACCTACAGTACAATATGTGACCCTGTCAAGCCAGCTAGGGTTCCCAAACCGTTCCAAGGACCCCAAATCATACTGTATAGAACCTGAATAGGAAGTCCCAATAGATGTTGGCAAAACGGCCCCTCCATTTATTGTGAGCTTTGACATTAGCATATTTTGGAGAGTGGATTTCAATTGACATGTCACATGGTTGAACAGTCTGGGCTTAGTTGGAGGAAGCAAAATATGTGGAAAAATGTGCAAAAAGCAAGCCTATACCACTAGCTTTCTTCACAATGTGTTCATAAAGGTGTATCACCTCAATTTGTTCCAAAGCTGCTCCCTATTGACAGCTCAGCTGCTGAAAGTTGGGATGCTATTAACGACTTATATGGCAACATTTAGAAAATGGAAAATGTCATAGCATGTGACTTGTCACTTGAATGAACTGAATTATTTACGATGTCCTCTCCTTGACAAATGGCACTCCCTGGTGGCTGTCATGAACAACTGCTGTAGCATTACATCCTAGTACCAGTTCATATGGAAGAGAAATTTGACTTTCGGTAGCTGGGACCCTATAGTGAATAAGCAGATGCAAGCTAAACGTGTGCGAGCTTGTAGAGCTACTTTATAGCCCTGTTTTCTAATTTATGTATTTGATTTACTACATTTAAAAAAAAATCATTGAATTTGTTTTAAATAGATATTTATGCTTTTATTGGAATTGGCCTAATCACTAACCAGTAAGACACCTGAGGGCGCGAAACGGGCGAGGTCACCTGCACGCATCCACCTGGGTGACAGCAGACTGCTGGGCGAGTGCTGGCACTTTATGAATTCTGTACTGGTCAGGCCATATATGGAGTGTCTTGAGTGTACAGGGTTTGGTCAGATCAACATAGGAATGTCAGAACAGATTAGCTCCATATCTGGAGATGGAAGGGTGGCAGTGTATTGAGTGTACAGGATTTGAAAAAAAAAAGAGGAAAAATATGACTGTTTGACTTAAAGAATCTGTCTGTCTTCCACTTCCCGCTCAAACCACACAGGCGTCTCTCCTTTCCATCTTGACTAACATGTTTCACCAATATTTCTAAATCTAAATCTAAAGTAATCATACAAACCTGCTGAATGAAAGAACGGAGGTATAGTATATCCTTTTAACAGGAATATCATTTATATGTCTTTGTAGGTCTTCGAGTCTATTTATATTGCTTTTTGTGATTTAATGCCTTTCGTTTTGTGATTGAACGCAAATGTTACCTTCACCTCCATTTCCACCCATTGGTGATAGACACTATCAGAAGGCCATGTCTGGTGTTATTATACTGTGGTGTGGGGATTAATAACTAGCTAACTGTCTGCCGTTCAAATTATGTCATCCTTAGGCATATTTTGACATGGTTGTTTTAAAGGACCTTCTTCATCTCATCGTATAGCACCAGGACGAAAGCACCACCCATGCCTCGGAAAACGTTGGACAAGGCTCCCTTGAAGAAGGCCTTGGAGCCCTCGTCACGCGCAATCTTTTGCCAGCAGTCAATGGTCCCAGTGTACATGATGTCGGCTCCTTTGCGCCCAGACTGCATCATCATGCGCCTACGGACCGTGTCGAAGGGGTAGGACACCATGCCGGCAACAGCGGTCACAGACTGGGCGATTGCCCAGCTGACCAAGATGTGTGTGTTCTTGGGATCTCCAGGAAGCATACCTTTGGCTGTGTCGTACATGCCAAAGTAGGCAGCCCTGTAGATAATGATGCCCTGCACGGACACATTGAAGCCCTGGTACAGGCCTTTAGCACCGTCAGACTTGAGGATCTTCCCCAGGCAGTCTACCAGGCCGTTGAACTCTCTCCCGGCGCCGGCCTTGCCGACGTCGGCGGCCAGACGGGTTCTGGCGAAGTCGAGTGGGTATACGAAACACAGGGAGGTGGCTCCGGCCGCGCCACCGGAGGCCAGGTTGCCGGCGAAATATCTCCAGAACTGGGTCTTCTTGTCGACACCATCGAGGAAGATCTTCTTGTAATTGTCCTTGAAGGCAAAGTTAAGAGCTTGAGTGGGGAAGTATCTGATGACATTGGCGAGGTTACCTCTCCAGAAGGAGAGGACGCCCTGCTCCTTGGGAATGCGGACGAAGCAATCTATGATACCCTTGTACTGCTGATCTGCTGCGATCTGCTTGCTGACATGCTGGACCTGAAGTAGAAGCTTCACTCTCTCAATGGGGGCGACGGCGGTCTTCGAGATGGCAGCTGAGACGCCGCCAGCCAAGAAGTCCTTGGCGAATGACACAACGGTTTCATTCATGGTTGTAAAGATGTTGAATATAGATATTACAACAAGCAACAGGCAGTGAAGACAACGTGGATGCACACAGACAAAAGAGACTGAGAGTGGGAGCACACTTTTAAACCTAGTTTCCTCATATCTCGTCGTCATAACGAGATATTATAGCCCATATATGGATCTAAACCACATTTTAACTTTGCATAGACTTTAAGCCGGCCTAAACACTATATTACAATGTTATGTCTTTTACAGAAGCTGACCTCAGTGTTACAGGAACTGGAATGCAGGGGGGGGGGGGAGGTTAATATTGGGGTTCTGAGGCGGGTATATTCTGGGAAATGAATTCAGCTTTCTTTCTGAATATTGTGTTGCTGGCAGTACAGTGTCTCCAGGAGGAGGCTGTATGGAATGTATCGCAGGACAGACAGACAGACAGACAGACAGACTGACTGACCCCTGCATGGACGGATCATTTCCCACTGCTTCTTGGCTCCCACAGCCGAGACATTTACTGTATATGTCACTTTGTCTCAATTACTAGTTCTTTCTCTCTGCCCCCCTCCCCTCTCTCTTTCTCTCTCTCTCTGTCACACACTTACCAGCGTGGTAAATTTAGCTCCACCATCAACCAGCTGAAAGTGATCCTGTGACGTTGATAGAAGAGGGACGGCAGTGACGGTGTACAAATAGAGACTCTTGTTCAGATTCCTGAACATTGCCAGGAGCAGCCACCACAGCAGGGAAACGTGGAAGGGGGAGGCACATTTCTGGAGAGCAGCGAACCAACCAACGAACGAACGAAAGGGACGTCTGGCACGTAGGCACCAAGCCACAGCTTCACCCATTCATTCATTCAGTGAGGACAAGAGGACATCATGCTGGCTCACATGGGACATCCACAGGTAAGAGACTTGGGGATGGGACAAGCCAGTGGGACAGGGGGGCACCATCTGGAAAACAAGGTGTAGACCTGCTATTTTTGGTGAAGAGGTTTGCTGAATTTACCAGAATAGGGATGCTGCCATGCTGGCCTGGGCTCTAATGGTTAAACATCGAGTGTAGTTATTTTCAGTCTGTCCTAAATGGGAACTGATATTCTCTCATACTTGTGACATACTGTATCTTATAGGGAAAATATTTGCATATTCATGTATACCATATTATGACATATATGTAAGGTATAAAAACAATGTAATTCAAGGGTGCCGTGGATGAAAATGTTACTTAGCTAAGCAGTGGTTCTCAAACGGAAAAAGTTTGAGAACCACTGCTTTAGCAATCCCAGCAAGCTGCAAGCAGCAATGATGACGTTCATGACGACCCTCTTGTAAACAAGTGTAATGCTTTATTGGGTCGTCCACTCAGACTAAAAGTCTTTGTATTGAGTTGTGCTTGAAATGTACTGTAATTCTGCAAACTGTTAATAAATATTTCAATCAATCAATAAATTCAGGACTAGGCCAGATCACAGCCCATATGGGGATGATCTTCACCAGTTGAAATAATATAGCTTATTCTGGGCCAGACCGCAATCGAGACGTCACCAATTCATCCAGGTCCTGACCGTGCTTGCTGGGATGTGAAACCTAGTATCCCAATTATGGGGCGATCGTTTGGTGAAAATAGCAAATCTACAATCTGTTCCAAGAGCTTGTAGAGCAGGGATTTTCAACCGATTGTGAACCAGATTTAAGGCTCATTCATAGTCTGGATTTTCGGTGGTGAGGTGACCACCGCTCTGGTGGTGAGGTGACCACCGGAGCTGAAATAACGTTGAGCGGTGGTGAGTAAAAACAGACAGAACAGCGGTGGTGGTGGTTTGCTCTTCACCGCGGCTCATGACGTCATGTTGTAGTTCGGTGGTCACCTCACCACCGAAAATTCATTATGATCCTTTAGAATCAACCTGGGGACTACTGTGCTGGGTTGACTGAATCATGGCAGTTGTAGTTCCTGGTATACCTGGCTGTGATGTTTGCAAGGGCTGTCGTCCAGTCTTGTGTTACATGTATCATCTTGGTGGCAGTTTATTTGAGTCTAGCAGTGTGGAGTACTGGAGTCAGGAGCATTCATTCACGATCAACCAGTGTTGATTTTGACAGCAGATTTAGTTGTAGTCTTTTGAATACAATTCTATTTAGTTTTAGTCATATGAAATGCTTTAGTTTTGGGCGACTAAATATCATGTGAATTTAGTCAACTAAATCTACAGTTGATTTTGTCGGCAAAAATGTATTTTGGTAGGCCTTGATGGTACTTTTGATGGCAAAGGTACAACTTGGCCCCAGAGTTAAATGACGTAAGAATCATCGGTTGTGTTGAATAGCCTATTGTAGGACAATTAGAGACACAAAAACATCTCTCTGGTCTGACTCGGGTTATTTTATTGAATGCACGTGTATTTAATTATTTGGATGTCAAAGTGGGGTCTAACCGAGGGACCCTCAGGGTACCTTGAGGGGGTTCCAAATGGACCCTTACAGGTCTGTAACTCTAAGAGTGTACAGATACGAGGATCCTTGAAATGAAAATTCATACATGAATGTCACTCAAAGTGTACCTCTGACACACACACACACACACACACACACACACACACACACACACACACACACACACACACACACACACACACACACACACACACACACACACACACACACTCACACACACAGAGGTCACGTAGTCTCCTGCCACCCACTCTCCATGGGTCGGTGCGTTGGGTTGACGTCATTCGCACTAGGAGGTCTGTCCAAAGGTCCCTGCGAGGGGAAACCAAAACCTCACATCCCGTAACACAACAGAACAGAGCTGTGCAACTCCCAGCCTCTCGCTCACTCACTCAGGGGAAAAAAGCAGCAGCCTGTGTGAGTATGTACTGTAGGCCTCACATTCCTCCTGTCCATGTGGTCTCTTCTCTTCTCTTAATTCCTTTCTCTTCTGTTTCTCCCACATCCGCAGACTTGTGTACAGTCGTCATGACAGCTGCTGCTGGGAATGGGATATCTCTCTCTCTCTCTCTCTCTCTCTCTCTCTCTCTTTCCAGGAAGGATGTATGAGATTACTCAGATATTTTGGCAGTGAAATTGGACAGTTGTTTTTTCCTTTTTTTTACCTCCCTTTTTTATTCGTTCTCGTGGAGTTGAGAGAATTGGATTTGGTTGCCAGCCAGGTTGATTTGAGATGGATGAGTGACAGGTGTGAACTATCTAGGCCCTATTTTGCACATTAGGAGATGTAAATGTTTGTTTTGACAGCATGGTAATGTATTTCACTTAAAATTTAATTGTTCAACTTTCAAATGTTTTATTGGTGCTCCTTAACAATTGCATTGTTTGTTTGCCTGGTGTAGGGCCTCTGTTCTCGTATACTGTAGGTAGGTCTAGGCAGGGTTTGACGACTTTTACCCTGATGATAAACGGATTCTGCCGGCAAGCTTTATCTGCTGTAATATTGTTAGTTTAATCTTAAAAACAGCAATTTTGTCCTTGATTTGAAGTGAAGGACTTCGCGGTGTCCTGACCCTCAGGGTTCTCTAGTGTAATTTCTGTTTTCTTGCGTCAGGTTGTGACCTTCTCGATCTGCTATTTTCAGCAATGGTATCCCCCACAATACAGATGCTGGGGGTTAATGGTTAAGTAATATTCAAATATTGTATATTGTTCAGCTGAGAAGCCATGGTTAGAAGCCTCTGCTTCGGGGATGTTGTTTTATATGAATCTGTGCCGGTCCATCTGTAAAGCCTAGGCTATAGCCTTTGATTTCAGGTGAAGATGACATCACCATCATCTGGAAGTCATTTACCAGAAAGAATCTGTGATGCCGGCTTTGAAAACAAGTCCGGTCATGTAGATTTGACTTGGCCCTCGACCACATCTGATTCCCCTGGCAGGCTGGCTGGCTGGCTGCGTCGGTTCATACGTAGAGCAGAATGCCTTAAAAGGCACAGAGAGATTAGAGAGAGGACAGAGGCAAACACAGACAGACAGACTCTCATAATCAAACCACCTACGGCAGCCAGTCTGTTCCCGTTCCTGTCCCAGAGCAAAAACAAAACGCAGAGCAGGTGATCATATAGTAAACGTTATGGATCTTCTTCTGTCGCTGAACGACCGCCCTCCTCCATCCTTCCAGCCACAGGCGGCGGGGCTTCTGTTGGGGTCGTCCGGCGGAGCCTTTCCTTCTCCACCAGCGGCGGCCACGCTGTACGGGATGATGATGAGCGAGGGAGACGTCACCACGCTACCCGGCGCGGCAGGGGACGTCCTGCTGCCGCGGCTCGACCAGCGCTGCTCCCTGACCAGACTGTACTGCCAGAACGGAGGCTTCCACCTGAGGATGCTGCCGGACGGGACCGTGAGCGGAGGCAGGCAGGACAATGACCCCTACGGTGAGACAGAAACACACGTTTGATGTATTTTACAATGTAAAACCCTGTTAAACATGCTGTATGGAAATCATAACATTTTCAAGAATAGCCAACATTTTTCAAGATCCAAAAAATTCCAAAACTTCCTATATCTACAGTACAAGCTGACAACGCACCACGATGTGAGGCATTGTGTGCTCGTAGATCTGCTATTTTTGCTATTTGCTATTAGAATAAGTTTACCTTTTGCGTTTGTTTGTGTGCACACATGCACAACACGTTTGGGATGTCTCAGCTTGCGTGAGTGGGTAGAGGCAGGTGTCATCAGGAGCCCCCTGCAGTTAAGTGACGTGTAAATTATTGTGTTGTTTAGCTCAATGGCAGCGAGGTGAACCTACATACAGCAGTATCTGTAGACATTGAATCATTGGTCTATGTATCTGTTGTGTGTTGGTTCCTGCAGACATCTTGACATTGTCTCTGTTGTGTGTTGGTTCCTGCAGACATCTTGACATTGTCTCTGTTGTGTGTTGGTTCCTGCAGACATCTTGACATTGTCTCTGTTGTGTGTTGGTTCCTGCAGACATCTTGACATTGTCTCTGTTGTGTGTTGGTTCCTGCAGACATCTTGACATTGTCTCTGTTGTGTGTTGGTTCCTGCAGACATCTTGACATTGTCTCTGTTGTGTGTTGGTTCCTGCAGACATCTTGACATTGTCTCTGTTGTGTGTTGGTTCCTGCAGACATCTTGACATTGTCTCTGTTGTGTGTTGGTTCCTGCAGACATCTTGACATTGTCTCTGTTGTGTGTTGGTTCCTGCAGACATCTTGACATTGTCTCTGTTGTGTGTTGGTTCCTGCAGACATCTTGCGAGTGAAGGCAGTGAGTGCAGGGGTGGTGGTCCTCAGGGGGGAGGAGACAGGCCGCTACCTGGCCATGAACACAGACGGACACCTCTACGGATCGGTGAGTATAGGCTCGTAGGTCAAATATTGATCCATTGGTTTTCTATTGGTCATATAGGCAACTCTTCTTGGGCGCCGGGACATATACGGTACCAAACATCAGATAAATAACTAATCCGGATATTCATTCATTATAGCCAAAGACAAAAAAAAGAAAGACATGCCCACACGGTAAAATATAATATTCATTCATACTTTCAGGGACTCTGCAATGTTGGTTAAGTACAAGGTAAACGTATGTGTCAATGGATACATTTATTTTGTGAAAACAGATACCCTTTAAATTAGATAAAGTCAAGAGTCACAGCGATATTTTATAGAGGAGGCCATTTCTTTCCAGCTTACTGCGGAGCAGTGGAAAACTACTGAGTAGAAGTATTTAGTGTTTTCCCCATAACCTTGTAATCAGCATGAGCAATAGTGAAAGTGGTGCCATGGGTCCATAATGCTATAAATCATAAGATGATGAGTAAGGTAGAACGTCAGATACCTTTAGATGTGACGCATTAAACTGTTGCTGTGCGTACAGTGCATATGTCATACACAGTAGTTAAATATGAACTGTACATTGTGCGTGCGTCATACGCATTAGTTAAATATGAACTGTACATTAGACTGCTGTGTGTACAGTAGGCTACATATGTCATACACATTAGTTAAATATGAACTGTACATTAGACTGCTGTGTGTACAGTAGGCTACATATGTCATACACAGTTGTTAAATATGAACTGTGGTGGAATAAATACTATGATGTTTTACTTGATAAAAAACAGCACGTCCACAATGTAGAAATTAAAAGTCCTGTAGTACCGGTACTCAAAAGGATCATTTCACAATAATGCATTCATGTTTAATGTTACAGTTGGTAAAGGTGGGGCTGATTTGAATTACATTGTGTGCTGCTGCGTAGCTCAACCTATAACTCGGACAGAAACACTCACGTCAAAGTAGATTAACCTTGTATTGCAACGAATGGAATATATAGTTAAACTTGGCGTTAAAGGCTCCGCTCTGGGAGATGTTCTCTGAATTTTGTCTAATCAGCAATCAGCATGCTAACCAAAATCAGGGAACGTTGAGCAAAACCCTCATAGGGATACGATAGTATTGCAGCCATAAGCAATACATTGACATTGATATTTAGCTTGAAGCAGCTAAATAGTGTTTGAGCCTATGCCAGACTCTGATCAAAAGGTGGAGGCTGGGGTGGAGGAGGCAGCTAAGCATCAGTGGATGCGAAGCAGGCAGCAAGACAAGCAGAGATGAAGTGAATGCAAAGCCGTATTTAAAGGGAACGCTATGTTTGAGCGTGATCTCTGATTGGAGTATGGGTGTGTGACTTAATGATCAGCTGAGATGTGAATGAGGATTTAGGAAGCCAGGCTGATTGATACAATCAGCTGACTGACAGCTGATTACATCTGAGGCGTACGCTGTGCTTCATCAATACATACCAGTGAATGTATGTTTTTTAATGCATATTGTAACAGTTTTAGTAACTTTGTAGCTGTCAAATAATCGCATTTGAGTTAAAGGTGTAGTGGAGTAGAACAGTATAATGTGCCAAGAAAAGGAAACACTAAAGCAAAAGTACCTCAAAACTGAACATGAGTGTCTCTTGCTCGCAGCTGGCATTGACGGATGAGTGCTACTTCTGTGAGAAGTACGAGGAGAACCACTACAACACGTATCGCTCTCAGAAGTACAGCTGGTATGTGGCTCTGAAGCGGAGCGGTGAACCCAAGCCAGGACCAAACACCCACCAGGGGCAGAAGGCCATCTATTTCCTGCCCAGGCCTGTAGGCAGCCTGTAAATCAAGTGTGTGTGTGTGAGTGTGTGAGTGAGTGTGTGTGTGTGAGTGTTAGTGTGTGCGTGCGTGCGTGCGTGCGTGCGTGTACACAGCGTATTCCATCTACAAAATAATATCCACTTCATGAGAAACTGTATATAATAGTTGAAAGTATTAGCCAGAATGCTTCATTTAATATATATATATATATACACACACACACACACACACACACACACACACACACACACACACACACACACACACACACACACACAGATTAATTTATTCTGTATAATGCAGGTACATATATATGCAGGGATATTTGTGATTATGACAATGAATGCACAGTAAGAAGGGCATCCAAAATGTGTCTTTGATGATCAGCTAGAATCTGTTCGTCCTGCATGGCTCAGAACAGGACAAGCACGCCAGAAAACCCATGAACGACCAGTTGTACAACACTCTGCCGTAGGATAGTGGTCACATTTAAACTGCCGCCATAACCTAGTTTAGTATTTATATTTCCATCCCAAAGAGTCGGTCCGGACCCATTTGTAGCCAGGTCGCGGACACTTTTTTATGCGTCCCTATTTTTTCCTATAGGCCAATGGTAGGCCTATAGGAAAAAATAGGGACGCATAAAAGTTTTGAATTATTATCATTTCATAACATTAAAAAAAAAAAACTTCTCCTGAATTAAAAACATCTTCTTTCAGTAATTTCATGAAGAAATCAAAGACAAATCTAAGCAATTCCGTATATTAGAAAACAAATGTTTAAATAGTAGTGAGAATAGGCGATCTGATAGGCGAAGTGATGCCGTGGTCGCAAAGTGAGCTTAAAGATGTGCTATTTTCACTATAGTTATATCAAATGGAGATATCAAATGTTTGGGAACCACTGCTCTAGAACTGCTGGTTTTCTATTCTAACAGGACCTCTAGTACTGCTGGTTTTCTATTCTACCAGGACCTCTAGTACTGCTGGTTTTCTGAACTACCAGGACCTCTAGTACTGCTGGTTTTCTATTCTACCAGGACCTCTAGTACTGCTGGTTTTCTGACCTACCAGGACCTCTAGTACTGCTGGTTTTCTGACCTACCAGGACCTCTAGTACTACTGGCTTTCTATCTTATTAGAAACCAGGACTGCTGCTAGTTTTCTATCCTAGTTAGGTCTGATAAATAAGTAACCTGTGATAAAAAATGGTTGTTGCCTTATTCAAAAGATCAAGAAACGGCTCACAACCTCACACATAACCATATTGAGTACTGTGTTAAATTTATGGTGGTTACAACAAAGTAATAATGGACCCTGTGAAACTTATTCCATTATTATCTTCATTCCCCTTCTTAGAACAAGCATATTGCTTTTCATACAATTATTGTTGGAAGTCTTAATTGTGAATATTTATTGATGTCATTAATTGATGTTGAATAATGATGCATAGATTGTGTTTATGCAATTTATATATATATAATTAAAGACCAAAAATGGCTGTTCAGTCACCCTTTTTAAGTAATTACGAATGTATGAATGCAATATGTTAATGCATTACAGTGGAGACCTATAATATGAATTATTAATAAAGTTATTTTCTACTCTTTATTGTGTGTGCCACCGAATTACCACAGCACAAACACAAGATGGCGCCAAAGTATTTCTTTGAGTTAGGTATGAGTTGAGTACATGGTTGGAATGCTATCTCTTAGGTTGGAAATTAGAAGCATTTCCACCCTCTCCCGGTCAAGCATCTCTGGACTAAAAAGTCCAGGTACATTTTTGATGAGCTCACACTTACATTGCATCACTTCGTGCCATGCATGCTGTGAGCTTGTACATCTGTGCCATGCATGCTGTGTGTGAGCTTGTACATCTGTGCCATGCATGCTGTGTGTGAGCTTGTACATCTGTGCCATGCATGCCGTGAGCTTGTACATCTGCTTGAACATTTTTTTTTAATCACACATGTCATCATACATCACATTCCATGCTCAGCCAATCAAATTATCACAAATGTCATTCCAGCCAATCACTTTCGGCATCTTCACTGTGTGAGGGCAGAAACGTCACTTTTTATCCTCAATATGTATATATTGAAATGTTATTTCCTTTAGAGGATAGCCCCTTGAGATGTATCATCTCGTTTTAGAGAGGGTCCTCGGGCACCAAAACCAAACCACTCAAACACTACATCAAGACCAGAAGCAACTACTGAAACACCTAACAAAATACTAATAATAGTGATACTAATAATGAAAATAATAAATAAAGATACAAATTATAATCAAGCATTAAAGTACACACCTCTCTCCAAAAATCTAAAACAAGTACAAATGGGTTTCAGGTCTACAAGCAAAGAAGCCTTGAAAATGTTAAATGATGTAATTGATCTCAAAGAAAGTTGTTCCAATCAGATTTAAACTGAAAAGCACGTCTCCCAATGTCGTTGGGCGTACAGAAAAATAAAGTTGTTGAGTATGTCTAAGAGGGTATCTAGAGTTATATGTAACTAATAACTGTTTTAAATTAAATTAAAGTAAATGCACTTAAAATGAAAAGCAACCAGTGGAATTGCCTCCTCGTTTGAGGAGGCAATTTAAGGTATCGTACATGACAGTGGTGTGTCTGATAGGGACACCTCAAGACAAATCTACAGATACTATTATACACAACATTTAATGAATGGAGATGAGCTTCAGTAGTATTCTGATAAATGATATCACCATAATCAATAACAGGAAATAAGAGTTGTTGAACAATGCGTATTCTTACTGTGAAAGTAAAGCAATTTATAGACCTGTACATTATCTTGAGACTAATATTAATCCTAGTTTTAATAAACTCAATATGAGGTCAAAAAGGTGAGCTCAGAATCCAACCAAAGACCCAGGTATTTAAACACAACAGAGTTAAGAATGGACCCATCAGCAAAGTGAATGGCCAAGTCAGACGGAGCACGGTTAAGATGGTATCTAGTGCCAAAAAGCATACTGTACTACAAGACTTCTGTTTGTTTACAACTAAGTTGTTGTTTGAAAGCCATTCCTGAACCAAACAAAATTCTGACTGTAACGATCTTCATATTTTAGATATATCTGGATCTGATGTATAAATGACGGTATCGTCATATAAATGCATAGAGCAGTTAGACATAATTTTTCATAAATCATTAATATAGATTGAAAAAAAGTAAAGGACCTAAAATAGATCCTTGTGGAACCCCTTTCTCAACAACTAAAAATTCTGATTGGGCCTGATGGAAATGTACTGATCAAATCAAATCAACCAATCAAATCATCGCTATGGGTGGGGTGATCAGCCAATAAAATCGTGTTTATGTTCACACAAACAGACAAAGCTGGCCATAAGAATGGCTATAGCTCCCCACAAAACTACTCGTATATTGAAACTGTTTGGAAACACAATCTTGTCTTCCGGGGGTCCCTGGCTGGGACAGAAGTTAATTAATTTACTTTACACTTACTGTACCTTTTTATTTAGTAGTAGGCCTATCTAGTGTCTCCTGGGTTTCCTCTGTTGCTGATCTCTACCTGCATGTCTTGTCTAACCAGTGAGTAAGTTCACCTGTGTCTAGCTAGTCCTTGTGTATTCATACCTCTGTTCCCAGTGCTTCCTTGCTATATGTTATGTCTTGACTCCACTGCAGTCGTCGTGGCTTAGTTCTTTATTTCCTTGTGTTCCTTCTTAAGTGCTTCCAGTGTAGGGGTAATCGCTATTCTGGCTTGTGGGATGGACTATGGACACAGTGCTGGACTGGGTCAAGAATTCGGCCCTGGCCCAGACCGGCACACCACAACCGGCAAGCAGATACTCTACCTGGCTGTACATCAAGTGGCCAGTCCAGTCCAGTCCAGTCCAGTCCAGGCCTGGCCTGGATGGACATTTTTGTCAAAATTAAATTTTTGCCATGGACATATACACAGAGTGGACACTAATATTATCAGAAATGCGTAAAGAGTGAATGACCATAACAGGTCTGTAACTCTGAGAGTGTTACGGGTACATTTGGTTCCATGTTGTGCACTGCACTCTCAGATTTACATTTAGATACATTTACACTGAGAATTTCACCTTGTATGTCATTTTACCATAGAGTTATGTATTTTACCCGTATACCGAATGAAACATTATATAAACTGAATTTCAGTAGGAGAGAAATATCCAGTTGTCAGTACACGGTGCCTGACGGCAAGGAAAAAGCGCTCCACTCATTCTTAGCTTAAGTACTTTCGCCACATTTTTGGAAGCGAGAGCTCACTTGCATTCCTTAACGCACACGCTAATCCGCACTTATGTGTAATGGCTGAAACAGATCATGGCCCCTAAAATGCTGTTTCAGAGAAGTGAGGCTTTCCGATTGGCCCGAGGCAGTGGTGGAAGAAGTACTTAAGTAAATGTATCAATACCACAACGTAGGATTACTGGTACTTACAAGTAAAAGTCTGGTATTCAAAATTTACAAACGTAAATGTACTTAATGTACCAAAAATAATGTTAACTCATTATGCAGACTGGATCAA
>NC_137874.1:14852969-14870469 GCF_963924005.1 Protomyctophum bolini | reverse complement strand
GCCAACCGTCCCTTGAAGTACCGAATCCTCCCTTATTTGGAAACTAAAAGTCATGTCCCTTTTTTAACTGATAAAAGGACACACTTTGTTCCTTATTTTTGGGAGTCAAACTATGACACGCATCTTACAACTTCAAACAGCATTCTTCAGGAATAATATATTGTATATTATTATTGAAGAAGATCCAAATGGATCAAATCGTTGAAGCAATAAACTAGTGGAGCTGAGTCTTATTTACCAGTTTACTCTATTTTTACCAGCTGTTGTGCAAGCACATCTGGTCAATGTTCTCTCTGTGGTGCTTTCACGCACACTTGCTGTAGTTGAGACCTATGTTTCTCATCGGCTGTACTGACAAGCTATCGTCCTGATTGGCTGCCTCGTCTCTAGGCAACCACACACTTTGTGCCTCTAGCTGACCTCTCAGCCATGGGATATAAGGCAGCAGCTGGTAATTGATTGATGTCATCAATTCGTGTTTCTTCCTGTATTACCGTTTGTCCAGCACCTGCCGTATAGTGGATGCATGCAGCATCACCATAATACTGACCATGATACTGACCATAATACTGACCATAATACTGCCATGATACTGACCATGGTACTGACCATGATACTGACCATAATACTGCCATGATACTGACCATGGTACTGACCATGATACTGACCATGATCAGAGTATTCTATTTAAGCCATTACTACTACTACTACTACTACTGCTACTACTGCTACGAAGGTGAATCATGGCGTTCACCCCCCCTCCCTCTATGATGTGCTGCTTATCTTCTCCATGGATGACTCAACATCCAGTCAACTCCCCTCTGCCTCTCAGCGCAAACACCTTTTATTAACCGTCCAATTCAAAGTCAGTGTGATGTCCTTCCTGATGACGCTTGTGAGGCAGTATTCTTTTCTTTTTTTTGGAGGGGAGGAAGAAGAGCTGCTCACCTCTATCCGGTTTACAGAAATGGGTTGAATGCATTTTTAATGAGTTTGTCAATGATGGCTTTGAGAGTATTATTTGGCTACGTTTGTGGCCCCACTTTCTGGAACCGGTGCTCTAAAAAACATTGGTTGTCACTTGTCACAGCGCGTCACTTTGTGCCACGCTGCAAGCTTCTACATCTGCTAAACAAAATGTTATTTTTTTTTAAAATTTGGAATATGTTTGGAATATTTCGAATTAATTCGAAAATAAATTGAATGGCGCTCCTATGCACAGCATTGTGTGTATATGTCTGGAATGCGCTCAGCTGATTGGCTGAGATCTGTCCGTATGAGCACAGATTGCGATCAGCTGATTGGCTGGAACGGCACGGAACTGTTTGTTTTTCTTTTGGATTGTTTTTTGAAAATGTTTTTGAAATAATAATTCAAAACAAAATGTAGGGACCCATAAAAAAGTGTCTTCCTAATGCTTCCCAACCCAGTATTTGGGAAGCGCTGATATACAACACTATGGTCTTCTTGTATTTTCCCTAGAAGCGGCCCGTGGAATAAAGGCTATTCTGGGGAGTGAGTTGAGAGTACAGTACGTAAGCAACACGAGCGGTAACGCCCACGTCTCTCCCTGCCTGCTGTCCTCTAGTCTACGGCGAGGGAAGAGAGACGTCTGCGTTTCAAAATGTTTATCTCTTCCTCTTCCCCTCCCCTCTTCCTGTCATTCAGAAGATGAAGGAGGACAAAAAAGAGAAAGAACCCCAGACCCGGGCCAGCCACGAAGGAAAAATAGATTTGTAAAAGTTTGAACAAACAGACGGTCAGGGAGCTCTATTTATGGCAAATGCTTCGCATTCCACTCGTCACAGACAGATTGTGGTGTTTCTGGCTTGCATTGTTGGCTGCGTCGGTGCACAGGATACGGAGGACAAACGTCTCTTTCTTCCCGTGTGTCTGTCTGTCTGTCCATTTCTGTCCCCCTCGCTCCTTGATGTAATTCACTGTGTTTTGATTGCCATACTGGATTAGCAGCAGGTAGCTATATCGACAGGTTCCCGGTTTGATTCCCGGCTCCTCCTTGGCTTTGTGTTGTTTAATTGAGCAAGACACTTGCTCAACTGGCATCGCAATACAATCCGCGTAGAAACAGAGATTCTAAAGTTCTCTGGTGACTAAATCATGTCAGTATTATGGTCAGTATCATGTCAATATCATGGTCAGAATCATGTCAGTATAATGGTCAGTATCATGACAGTATAATGGTCAGTATCATGTCAATATCATGGTCAGTATCATGGTCAGTATCATGTAAGTAGTATGGTCAGTATCATGGTCAACTGACCAGTACCATATAGACACTAAGGAGTTAGGAGTTACAGTAAGTGCCTTGCTCGGAGACACTTTGACACATAGGCCGGGAGAAGAATGGGTGACACACACATTTGATTACCACGAGACGACCTCTCTACCCACTCAACTACAGTACAGCCGGCCCAAAGGTTGACTGGGTGAATCTGACCCACCCGCCCCCCCCCCCCGGTCTCTTCCACAATACCACCCCCTCATTCACATTTTCTTTTTCACCCTCATTTCTCCCTTCCTCTTCCTCCCGTTTTTTAAAGAGCATCCTCCTCCTCCCTTTTTTTGTGGTTTCGGGCCGGAGGAGCGGGCTATAATTGTCCCGTGTCTGACGGGAATGTCTGAAGGCAAAACCTCGCCTTTTGAAGTGGTCCATTGTCCCACAGCCACATGTAGGCGAGAGGGAGGGAGGAACTGGAGAGGGGGAAGGGGGTGTTAAAGGATCAAGGGGGGGTCCAGAAAGAGAGAGAGAGAGAGAGACAGTGAGAAAGTAATAACCAGAGAGAGACCACGTCTTTCGTGTCGTGCGTCTATCTCAGTTGCCTCCCTGAGGTTGTCGTAGCCTGACCAGTTTGACTTCCCAAAACAAACTGGTCAGGCTACTACTTGGCCTCACTCCCCGAACCCACTTCACCCCAGCCCACTTTGACAGGCTGGAATGGGTTGACGACAGAGTACAGCATCTTGCAATGGGTCTCGTCCACAAGATTCGCTACACCACCAAGATACCCATGTACCTGTCTAAATACTTCCTTAATGTCAACGATGTCCACACCCACAACACCAGAGGGAGTTCAACAAACCATGTGCAACCCACATTCGACACAAACAAGCGACCAAAATGTGGAACTCCCTACCAACAGTCATTAACCCATTCAGACCGGGAACCCATTTTGGTGTTAGCATCATGTTATGCTTTAGCTATTGAAAAATAGCAGATCTACAAGCTCATAGCGCGCCACCGAGTGGCGTGCTACGAGCTTGTAGGTCTGCTATTTTTGAAAAAATCGGAGAACGACTGACATTTTTAGAATCTGATCTCAGGTCAGAATGGGTTAATCAGACCAGTGTGTGTCCCGTGGAAACCTCGTATGAATCTGATCTCAGGTCAGAATGGGTTAAGACATGCAAATCCATTAACTCCTTCAAAACCGCTCTCAAAAGGCACCTACGGACGACCGCAATTCTAAACTGGTCCCCGTAAAATCGGAATCCCAACGTCTTCCCATGCACACCCATCACTGTACGTTCTTGCCAAACGTATACAGTCATGTAGGTTTTCACTGGCGACCAGGCTGGAATTAACAGGAATGACCCTGGCTGGATGCAATGGTCAATTTTGTGACCTGCTAAGTACTGTATAGTTATAGGCATACTGTCAGATGTTCTGAAGCAGTCCAAAGAGAACAACGGCTGACATGTTCATGAACTAAATGACAGAGGTGTCTGCAATGTAAATGGAGCTGTTCTGTGCTCTCATGTGCGGGAACATCCATGCCTGTATAGGAATTGCACGTGACGTCATTAAAATAGTGATAGCGAGAGAGGCCAGGATATTACTAGCAAAAAAACATTAGCATAACTTGCTGGAATAGCAGTGTGGGAGAGTTGTTTTCACATGCCCTATAGCTCCTTGGCAGCTTTCTCCTTTTTTATATCAGGGGCTCTCGGATAATTCAGCCAGCTGCTATTTTTTATCTGCATTCTAAATGCTTTATGCTACATCGTAAGATGTAAATATCCGATATACAAATAAGCATATGTTGGGCTTGTAATGGCTAGTGTAAAACAGACAGTAAAACCGGGAATCTGTGTCATTTTAGGTTATGAAAAAAAAAGTTAAAATGTGTGCAAATCATTGGGGGTCCTTTACATGAGCAAGTTTCAGCACCACTGATACGTTTTTCAGAAATCTGTTTGGATTTAGAAG
This sequence comes from Protomyctophum bolini, assembly GCF_963924005.1. NCBI lineage: Eukaryota > Metazoa > Chordata > Actinopteri > Myctophiformes > Myctophidae > Protomyctophum > Protomyctophum bolini. The sequence continues at coordinate 14,866,241 of NC_137874.1, read as the reverse complement.
ACATTCTTAAAGAATCTGCCTCAGGTCTCAGCTAAATGGGTTAAAAAACTTTAAAGGGATACAGGCTGAGGGGAAATCTCTTCTGAAAACCATCTCTCCCCTGCCACTGTTTTCTTTTTTCCGTGTCCGTGTAATTTTACCGAAAATAAATACCAAGTAACTGCCCTCTCAAAATAGCGCTTCACTCAATATAGCAGTGGGAGGGTTGGTCATGATGCCAGGCTACACGAAGCGGATGGGCTTGTGGAAATGTGGTGTGTGTGTTTTTGTTTTGTTTTTCGTTTTGCCCACAGGCCCACATAAGCATGGGACAGTCGCTCTGTTCTGTCTGTGTGTATAATTACCACACTGGAATATAGTGCTGCACAAGTAAAGGTCACTTTACATGGCGTCACAAAGCAAACAGGCCATTCACAAAAAGAGGATGGACACCAAATACCAGTGTTGGAAGACATACTCGTTACAATTTACTTAAAGGGGTAGTTCAGATTTTTTTACTTTAGCTGTATGAAATACTTGCCATTAATATAGTGTTTGCAACTGTATTAATTGATTGCCCGAGTCCGCAGTGGGAGTTCTGCTCTAGTTTTGGTGCGATGTTAAATAGTTCCGGTCATTTTGTGGGGGGCACAAAACTAAGCGTCATTTGTATTGTTGAACTCTCGTTCATTTTTTACCCCTCTATCACACAGAACTATGTTTTTTGTATCCATATCACTACGCCCAAAAAATAGTTCCATGTGATAGAGTTGAACTAAAGTTGTGCTAATATTTTAGAATCAGCTATTTATTTTAAAATGTTTTAAAATAGTAGAAAATGGCAAATTAGGATTACACAAAAAAGTCCTTGCAGTCTTGTTTCCATTGGGGTCCTATTCCTATTCATCAACATATAAGAAATGACATCAGAAATTCAATATCACAAAACGGGGGTGGGGGGCTGTAAATGTAAAGGGGGGTCCTTGACATGAACAAGTATTGGGAACCACTGCTGTATGAGGTAATACTCGGCTATAGAGAAGTAAGGCAAGTTTGGTCTTTTATGATCGATGCTCATGCTCACATTACATAATGTGTAAAAAGTGCACATGCAGTACGTGTTTTTGCGTGTTCATTTGGAGCACCATCTCGTCATATTCTTCTGTCATGCTGAACGTGACGTCAGAATCACTCTCATCACAGAATCTGTCTCACCCCCCTGTCTTTCTCACTCTCTCTCTCGCCTCCCCATCTCTCTGCCTCAGCTGCAGTTTCACTTTCACTCTCCTTCTCTATCTCCATCTCTCTCTCTCTTGCTCTCTTTATCTTATGTCTCTCTCTCCTGCATGGTCTCCCATGGGCCCAGAGAAGATGATAAGGGTGATGTCATCCTCTCCGCTTCCTGGGGATGTGAGTAACTGTACACTGTGTGCCCTGGGCAAGTGTGTGCGTGCGTGCGTGTGACTGCGTGTGTGCGTGCGTGCGTGCGTGTGTGCGTGCGTGCGTGCGTGCGCGCGTGCGCCTCCCCAGAGAGAAGCAAGAGAAAGAGCACACTGATTACAAAAGACAAAATGTTTCCGAAGTAATCCACACACAAAGTCGCACACAGGGGAAGTGCGTTCCCATGGTGTTTTATGGCTATTTGAACATATTCACCCAAGTCAGTTGTTAGTGGAGAGGACATTTCAGCCTCTGTTTATGTAGGGGAGGGCTTTCACCCAGCATGCATGTTGTCGACTATACAGAAACACAGCGCAGCATCTTCAGCACGCATGTTGCAGTAGGGGTCGTCTAAGGCAGTGGTTCCCAAAGTGGGGTCCGGGGACCCCCAGCCCCAGGGGTCCGTTTGGTTAGGGTCTGTTTCATTCCATACACTCTCAGGGCTGTATTTTGCGTGTCTTAAGTACCAGGTCTTATTACTTAACTTAAGACCTGTAGGCGTGATCAATGCCATTTGGCTATTCTGAGTGGCCAAAGAGCCACGCCTCCAGGTCTTAAGTTAAGTGATTTTACAATATAAATTGGGGGTCCCAGAGATAGAAATTCCATTAAATGGGTGTCCGTAGATTAATATGCATGTCAAACTGGGGGTCCTCCGGTTTGAGAATCTTTTCAAATGGGGGTCCTCCGGTTTGAGAATGTTTTCAAATGGGGGTCCTTGACCAGGAAACGTTTGGGAACGAATGTGGTGAAATTGGAAATACTCAAGTAAAGTACAAATACTGGGAGTTATTCTGGTACTGGGAGTATTCTGGTATATACTAGGTAGTATAGAGCGTCGCAGTCCCGCCCCCTCGAGAGACCCGGAAAATAAATCGCTGTTCATTTTCCTCATAGGCATTTCTTAAAGTATTTATTTAAAGACTGTTATGCCGCGGACAAAGCCAACTCGGATCGTGACAAATCATGACAATGAACACAATATTTTGGGCCGATCAAATCATTAGAAAGAAGAAAATAAAGTCAGGAGACAACACTTTGTTTTGTTTTTCTTCTTATATATTATTTGATCGGCCCAAAACATTGTGTTCATTGTCATGATTTGTCACGATCCGAGTTGGCTTTGTCCGCGGTGTAACCGTCTTTAAATAAATAAATAAAATGCCTATGGGAAAAATGCATTGGGATTTATTTCCTGGGCCACTCGTTGTTCTGAAAGAGGGAGGGACTGCGACGCTCTATAGGGCCTACTAGGTACTGGGAGTATTCTGGTATATACTGGTAGTATAGGGCCTACAAACTGCCACATTTCCAAGGCTAGACCTCAATGAACAAAAGCATTGTGATTAATGATGATGAACTTACAAAATAAGGCTTCATTCACAAAATGTAAAGAGAACATATATGAACAGATTATCACAGGTGACTAAATGAATACGTGGTAAATACTCAGCTGACATCAGGCCATATCACTTTCTCTTATTTCCTTCAGGCTGATTAACCACCTCCGCTACGCGTGGGTGGATAATCAGCCTGTTGGTGATTTATCTATTAACAATGACCACTCAGCCATACATTATCCCTTACCTACTGCAGCCTATGTAGCATACTGTTTACTGCAAGTTATTCCAAATTAAATAATCAACTATTATTAGAGTTGGATAATATTGTAAGCTGATATGGAATGCAAAGATAAGGCACTGTATGAAAAACAATTAATCTTGTGCATAATAACATTACCCTTTAGGTCTTAACTTATTAGCCATTTATTTTGCTATTTTGAAAAACATTTAAAAAATAGTTCAACTAGCCGTCTACATCGACACGTTGTGAGCCTGTAGATCTAGGCTAGTGTGAACTATTTTATAATGTTTTTCAAAATGGCCCCGAAAAAGGCAAGCCGTTTGGGGATAATATAGGCTAAGGAGCGAGAATGGGCCCCACGTGTGTTCTTATTGGGATTCAATCAATCTGGCAACGCATGCTTATATATAAACTTTATTACAGGCTCATGGCCCACAAGGTAAAAACAATACATCACATATAAAAAGAATAAAGAAAAGAAAAAGGATACAATACAGTACATTTACCCAGCCCCAGGTTATAATCTAAGAGAGGCACTCCAGTCTGCACATGAATTTGTAGGCCAGGTTCCTCAACAGAGCCATGGAGGTGGTGAGACCCAGTGTACAAAAGAGCTTGTGCGCCTGGGTTTCTTTAACAGAATCCTAAAACAGTCACTGCATCTTGCGTAAGCTCTCCCTCTTATACTTCACCCACAATATAATCGCAAATACTGAAAAGAAAGGAGTTCTGGGAGTGTTTCTACATTGCAGTATTGAATCCTTTACTAAAGTAATTGAAATGTGAGTATACTTTGCCCACCACTGCAGCTCGGACATTATATTGAAGGCCTTTAATAATAGGACTGGCATTTCGGTGCTATGCCACATGTTCCTCAGAGTCATGACTCTGAGGAACATCAACAGCAGCATTGAAATGTCAGTCTGATTGTCTGCGAATAAATGCTCTCACCTTTTATGAGTGCTCTTCTGGGTTCCATGCGTCTGTGGGAGCATGCAGCTCCATATGCACCTTCTGATCACAACCCCACCACCAGCATTAAGCTCTCTGCTCTAGTGTTGATTTTGAGACAGCAGAGTTTGAGTCAAATTTTATTTCGTTTTAGTTATATGTTAGTCTATTTTTATCTACTACTATCTACTATTTGAATCTACTGTTGATTTTGTCGACTAAAATGTATTTTGGCGGGTCTTGATGGCATCTTAATGGCTGATTTTACAATTGGTTGCCTGCTGAAAATAGTAAAAAAATATTTTCAGTGTAACCAAACATAAATTTGCTTGTCTTTTAGATATACTGGATCTCTTCTCAATACCCACTAGTACATCCCTAACATTTAGTCTAGTTTATTTGTTGACCAAATTGTCAATATAATATATTTATAGTCTTAGTTTTAGTCATCATATAAAAAAGGTGAGAAAAGGTAGTCAAACATTTTTCGTCATCAACACTGTTGCTCTGTCTCTGCTTTCTGGCATTGCCCGAGTCATTTTGAATCAGAGACTCCTTCCCCCCAGACCATAAGAGCAACACGGGAACGCTTAAATCAAACGGCGTTCCCCTTCAACCAGACCTGAGGCCGATTCTACAAAATGACTTCTAACAGTTTTAAAATAAATTAAAATAAAAAGTATATTCATAGTTTTGTGGTTCACAAACTTTATTTCATGTCAAGGACAAACCAAAATGATATCGGATTTTTCGGGGTCCAAAGTACATAAAAGGACACACAGATGCTTTCCCGGAGCGGTTTCGGCAGGTTAAATGAGTTGCTCTGGGACGCTCATAGGGGGGGTTAAATGGGTTGTACTCTGCTCTGGGACGCTCATAGGGGGGGTTAAATGGGTTGTACTCTGCTCTGGGACACTCATAGGGGGGGTTAAATGGGTTGTACTCTGCTCTGGGACGCTCATAGGGGGGGTTAAATGGGTTGTACTCTGCTCTGGGACACTCATAGGGGGGGTTAAATGGGTTGTACTCTGCTCTGGGACACTCATAGGGGGGGTTAAATGGGTTGTACTCTGCTCTGGGACGCTCATAGGGGGGGGTAAATGGGTTGTACTCTGCTCTAGGACGCTCATAGGGGGACGCTGGACAAATTCCAGCGCAGAGGAAATGAAACCCGATATAGATCTGCGTGAACTAGAGTGAACCCACACAGGTCATTAACCCCGTGCTGTCCCATTCCTCTCCTCCCGTGCTGTCCTCTCTGACTTTGGGAGTTGAACTAACATTAACCTACAACACGCCACCGTCACTGGGAAGAAATCCTCCCATCTCTGTTCAGCGGTGTGCTCTGCTCTGTGACACTGTGCTCTGCTCTGTAACGCTGTGCTCTGTGACACTGTGCTCTGCTCTGTAACGCTGTGCTCTGTGACACTGTTCTCTGCTCTGTAACGCTGTGCTCTGTAATGCTGTGCTCTGTGACACTGTGCCGGAAATAGCAGATCAACAAGCTCACAATGCCTTACACAACAATGTGTTATGAGCTTATAGATCTGCTATTTTCAGTGTGCAGCAGCACAATGCACAACTGTATAAATCAGACATATATGGCATGACGCTGTGCTCTGTACCGCTGTGCTCTGTGACACTGTGCTCTGTACCGCTGTGCTCTGTGACACTGCTCTGTACCGCTGTGCTCTGTGACACTGTGCTCTGTACCGCTGTGCTCTGTGACACTGTGCTCTGTACCGCTGTGCTCTGTACCGCTGTGCTCTGTGACACTGTGCTCTGTACCGCTGTGCTCTGTGACACTGTGCTCTGTAACACTGTGCTCTGTGACGCTGTGCTCTGTGACACTGTGCTCTGTAACACTGCTCTGCTCTGTAATGCTGTGCTCTGTGACGCTGTGCTCTGTGACACTGTGCTCTGTGACACTGTGCTCTGCTCTGTGACACTGTGCTCTGTAACGATGTGCTCTGCTCTGCGACACTGTGCTCTGTACCGCTGTGCTCTGTGACACTGTGCTCTGCTCTGCGACACTGTGCTCTGTACCGCTGTGCTCTGTGACACTGTGCTCTGCTCTGTGACACTGTGCTCTGTACCGCTGTGCTCTGTAACGCTGTGCTCTGTGACACTGTGCTCTGTGACACTGTGCTCTGTGACGCTGTGCTCTGCTCTGTGACACTGTGCTCTGCTCTGTGACACTGTGCTCTGCTCTGTGACACTGTGCTCTGCTCTGTGACACTGTGCTCTGTACCGCTGTGCTCTGTGACACTGTGCTCTGCTCTGTGACACTGTGCTCTGCTCTGTGACACTGTGCTCTGTACCGCTGTGCTCTGTGACACTGTGCTCTGTAACGCTGTGCTCTGTGACACTGTGCTCTGCTCTGTGACACTGTGCTCTGTGACACTGTGCTCTGCTCTGTGACACTGCTCTGCTCTGTGACACTGTGCTCTGCCAAATACACTGAACATCCAGCATCTGCACACATAACAGCATAATATGTGCCTGTCTGTGCGTGTGCACACAAACAAAAAAAAGCCACAAACCTGCATAAACACAAATGCACTCTCTCTCTCTCTCTCTCTCTCTCTCTTCCCCCCCAGTGATTCTCAACCTGTGGGCTGGGGTGAGGGTATTGCAAGCGGGCCCCCAAATAATTGGCAAAACACTATGTATTATTTTCACTTTCAAATAAAGAACTATATAAAATAAATGAAAAAAGTCATTGAAAAATCATGACCCCTCACACATTAGAAGGACATATACTGTACATACGTTCTGTGTATATATATATATATATGAACCTTTATTGAGAAAGGATATCCCCTTGAGATGCATCATCTCGTTTTCGAGGGGGTCCAGCAACATACAGTAAATACAAGACAATACAACAAGTACAGTCATACATACATAATCGAGGACAAAACAAACAACAAAGCTCTCCTAAAACTAGCTGCTCCCATCCCACCTATTCACCCACAGCACTGTATCAATAAGTCAAAATAGTATAGTATACAAGATAATGAACATACATCGGAAGAACATCAGGCCGAGCATCATGACAGACGTGAGAATGCATTAACAACATTGTCAATACATCATAGCAGAGTACAAACATGCACTTGAAAATAGTAAATAGTAAATAGTAAATAGTAAATAGTGAGTAGAACATTTGCCACATGATGTAAGGAGAGAGAGAACAATCCGAACAATAGGAGGCATTTAGAAGCAGGAGCATGGTATTTGGAGATGGGTAAAGATAGACACTTTAAAAATATTGAAGGAGTTAATGGATCTGAGGGAACTGGGGAGATTGTTCCAGTCGACAGGAGCTTTAAATTTAAAAGCACGCCGACCAACTACTTTTCTGATGTTGGTGGGGACTGTAAGGTAAAGATGGTCAGTGTGCCTCAGGTTGTAAGGTGAGCTGAAGGGACGTAGATATTGTTTTAAGTATTCCGGGTAATTGAAGTGTATGCATTTGAAGATAAATAGAAGCCAGTGAGAGTGTCTTCGAGCTTTTGGTGTTAGCCAGTTGAGGGACTCGTACAGGGTACAGTGGTGGGTCATATAGGGACACCTCAGTATAAATCTACAGAGATTGTTGTATGTTACGTTGAGGGGATAGAGGTGTGTATCGGAGGTATTTTGGTAAACAATGTCAGCATAGTCTAAGATAGGGAGAATTAGTTGAGAGATGATTCTTTTCCTGACCTGAAGGGTGAAACAGTTAATTGATCGATATAGAATTTTCAGGCTGAAATTAACTTTCTGGATAACAGAGGTGATGTGAGGCTCGAATGTCAGTTGAGGGTCGAGCCAAAGGCCGAGATATTTAAATTTGTCAACCATTTCGAGCTGTGTGCCGTCAGCAAATGTAATTGCTAGAGGCAAAGAGGTTGGTCTTGTGGAAAAGACCATGCTAACAGATTTCTTTTTGTTTAATATCAGCTTGTTAAGATGGAACCATCTTTGAACTGCATATGTGTATGACACAAGCGTATAGGTACAATGGGAAAAAAATGCCAAACATGCAAGAACAAACTAGCAATCAAGGCACTCGTGAGTCGTGGGCATGTATTTATTGAATTTTCTTTTATTTTTTCCCCACAAACAATACAACAGAACCATACATGACAACACAACAATCAGACATTACAATCACTTAAATTTGACCTTTTCACATCAAGGCGGACCCCCATCTGAAAATATGTTGTGCCAAGGAAAATAATACTTTTAATTAAGTTTAAATAAGTCATATTTTAATCATCTGAAATGTTTTTTTTGTCTAGTTTTAGTCGACTACAGTTGATTAAAAAGCCTTTATTTCTCAGTTCAACAATGAGACAAGAGATAGAAACTTAACACACAGACACACACACACACACACACACACACACACACACACACACACACACACACACACACACACTTTCCATACACAGAGGGTAAAAAGACAACTGTAACCCTTTATTTTGAAATGTGTCAAGCTATTACGCAACAGAACGCTATTCATAGCCCTCACCTGGCAACACAGAAAAGGAGTTAAAAATATCTTTTGATCAACGTCACATGGGCACTACATTAGTGGGCGGCGTGTGTGTGTGTGTGTGTGTGTGTGTGTGTGTCAGACAGACACAAAGGGAGGAAGTCACCCTCTGACTGTACGAACAGTAGGTCACTTCCTTAAGTCTGTGGGAGGAGACATGAGTCCAGTCCAATTAAGGGCTGGTACTGTGTGGACTCATGTTCACCTGTGGGAAAAGGCATCAGGTCTTTATGGCATTCTATTAATAGGGCGGTGGTTTTCAACCCTTTTCATATCAAAGTCCATTGTTTATTTGGCATTTGAGCCTCGTACGGACCACCATAGAGTTATAAATAATAGAGACGGCACCGGAATTCCCCTCCCATCCACTTGCATGGAGTTGCTCACCGAGCGCATACTCCCTTTTCACCCCTCCGTCCTGGTTGGAAAAGTGGTGGGCTCCGCCGATTTTGGGCCCATCTACGTCATAGTATTGCATTCATGAACGAATTCTGGACATGTACTTGTAAAGGAGTATTTTTAGATTGCATTATTGATACTTTTAATTAAATGAAACATTTGAGTGCTTTTTCCACCACTGAGTTTAAGTACATTTCCATTGTAATGTATTTGAACATCAGCAATCCATGTCACTACATAACACCAACCAATCACACGATGTCACTACATAACACCAACCAATCACACGGTGTCCTCATTGCAAAAGTGTAATTCATTCCAAAGAATTCCGGAGCCCTGTGTCATCCGTACCGGATTTTGACTGTAAAAAAACAACAGGTCAAAAATGAAACATCTGCACAGCACTGGCCGTGGGAAAACGGGGAAGCATACATTCCTGTGTTGACTCGTGTCAGGAAGAGGCAGAGGTTTGTACACAGCTGGACTGATAGTTGCATATTCCACACTGGGGGAAGTGAGTCAGTCTTTGACTATACATCCTATACTTCAGTGGTTCACCACCGGTGGTCCTTGAGGGGGTTCCAGTCAGGTGGTCCCTCCCCAGCTATAAATGATGGGAGAGTTGGTACCCAAAGGGACCCTTATCAGATCTTTATTTGGTCCATTTGGTTTCATGTTCAATTATTGCTAAACATCTGCATTACTTAATTTACAAGACGTTTACGCAATTAGAGAATGTTGAACAATTGTTATTTTGATCAACGGCATGGAGTTGTAGACTAAATCCACAACGACAACAAAATATTCTTGGTCTGAGAGGCTAAATCTCATCAAAATGGTGGTCCGTGCCTCAAATGCTGAATACATATGGGCCTTGATAGGAAAAGGGTTGAAAACCCTTGGCCTATCTACAGTGGGACTGCTGTGGGACTGGGAACCAACACACGGGCACCACCGGTCTCTATGGTCATGTGATCAAGACGGATCTGTCCGATTTGTTATATTCCAGTCTGATTGGCCCACAATAATCTGTGCTCCGAGGACCACTTACCACTTTGTCTAAGTGTAATTCCAAACTTATGTTCTTGCTGTATATAAACAGTGAACACACACACACGCACTTCTGTGATCATATCAAATCATATGTACACTACTCTTGAGAGGTGGGGTAGGCTGGTAGGGGTTGTGATGATGGTAGTGTTTTGGAGGGGGTGGGGGTGGTGGGGGGGTGCCTTTGTGTGCAGCTCAGTGGCTGAATGGGAGCGATCAGCCAACCATAACAATCCATAATGGCTTTTCTGCCTCATCCACAAGTCTAGAAGCGTGCCTCCGGTTGCCCCCTCCTGCCTCCCGGACCCCCTGCCCTTACTCCTCCCCACTGTGTGTGTGTGTGTGTGTGTGTGTGTGTGTGTGTGTGTGTGTGTGTGTGTGTGGGGGGGGGGGGGTATATATGTTGCATGTAAAAATATTAGTGTGCCTTTTGTACCTTTGTTTGTGTCTGAGACTGATTGTGCCTGGCTTTCAGTTTCCACGTGTTTCTGTTTCTCTGTGTGTGTGTGTGTGTGTGTACAGGACCATGAGGGCTATGAATGCGACAGCGGAAGACCCCGATTTGAAAAGAAGTGGAGTCAGCCAGTGGAGAGATGGAGGGGCCCCTCGGCCTGTCTGACCACCAGTGGAGAGATGGAGGGGCCCCTCGGCCTGTCTGACCACGCAAGCCCCCGTGCATGGGGGGGGCGAGGGGTGAGTGGTGGGAAAAGTACTGTTTTACCTAAAGTAAAAGTAGCAATACCGCAATATCATTATGTACGTAAAACATATTATAGAAATACAAGTAAAAGACCGGAATTAAAAATATACTTTAGTGAAAGTACAAAACTATTGGCATCAAAACTACCAAAAGTAAAAGCAGTCATTGTGCAGAAAGCCTCAGGGGCTTCAGAAACATTGGTTATAGTGATTATCAAACGTATTCTTTTAACGACCCGCGTAACTCTGAGAGTGTACAAATGGAACCATTTTACAACTCAATATCCACTGCAACCCCAACCAAGAACATGAGATTCCCGCAAACAGGCTTCACCAATAGTTAGCTCTTTAGGTTATGCGCATGCAGGCAAAGTGAGTGGAAAAGTGAGTTTAAGGTTGTTTAATGCAATCAGATAGGACTTTTCTGTTTGGATGTATGGGCTGTCATGGCCAGAATTTAGTTTTTTGCCACTCAGTAGGCATTCCTGCATATCTTCCGCGTATGATGATGTCAAGCACATACCCTCTATAGCAGGTGTTCCCAAACTTTTTTGGACCAGGTACCCCTTTTGGGGTAGATATTTTTCCAGGTACCCCCTCATCCTCGCAACACGGATAACAATATATTTACAACCACAAGCAGTGTTTCCTGCAGGAAAAGCTTTGGCATGGTGCTGGGCACAGGCCGCAATTTTGATTAATTAATTAATTTGATTAATTAATTAATAAGATTAATACATTAAGATTAATTTGTATTATTGCTCTTGTATTGCTATTGGAGACACTGGGGGGACACTGGGGGACACTGGGCAGTCACTGAGGAGGCACTGGGGAGACACTGGGGAGGCACTCAGGGGCACACTGGGGAGGCACTGGGAAGGCACTCGGGGGGCACACTGGGGAGGCATTGGGGAGGCACTGGGAAGGCACTCGGGGGGCACACTGGGGAGGCATTGGGGAGGCACTCAGGGGGACACTGGGGAGGCACTCAGGGTGACACTGTCTAAATGTATACGTCTAAATGTATACGTTTAAATGTAGACGTCTAAATGTAGACGTCTAAATGTATACAGACGTCTAAATGTAGACGTCTAAATGTAGACGTCTAAATGTGTACATCTAAATGTAGACGTCTAAATGTAGACGTCTAAATGTGTACGTCTTCTCTTATGGGGGTCCCTGGCATATCTTTTCAAATGGGGGTCCACGGGCTAAGTAGTGTCAATTTGGGGGTCCTTGACATGAAAAAGTTTGGGAACCACTGCTTTAAACACTTTAGCACTTTATGAACATGAACAAAATAGATGGGTCCCCCCTGGAACTCCCTCAGGTACCCCTGGGGGTCCCCGGACCCCACTTTGGGAACCACTGCTCTATAGAGCGCCGAAGTCTGCCGTCATTTCTTTCCCCATTCTGAATTCCAATAGACTTTTCTTATATTGCGTCAAATACGAATGTGTTCCAACAATAAACAATTCGTATATGAGAGGATTCTCAGTTGACCCTGTTAGAGAAATTACTTCCGCAACCCAGGTAAGGGGGTGAGCGAGTGACGGCAGGACTCTGGTATTCTATTATAATGAGCAGTGAGGACCCTTAATATGACGATATAGGTTGAATGTAGATGGAGTGGTCCTTTAAGTAAAAAAAAACAAAACTATCTTCCACCACTGAGAGAGATAGGAGGGGAGGAGGAAGGAGGGGGTGAGGGGGGGGGGGGAGGTGAAGTAGCCATCCATCCGGTGATCACTTTACAGGCTGAGAGGAAGTGTTCCTGGGGGGGGGGGGAAGAGAGAGAGAGAGAGAGAGAGAGAGAGAGAGAGATAGATCACTGAGGTGGGTGGGCATGTTCACTATAGAGCACTGGTTCCCTGTGGGTCATGTTCACTATAGAGCACTGGTTCCCTGTGGGTCATGTTCACTATAGAGCACTGGTTCCCTGTGGGTCATGTTCACTATAGAGCACTGGTTCCCTGTGGGTATGTTCACTATAGAGCACTAGTTCCCTGTGGGTCATGTTCACTATAGAGCACTGGTTCCCTGTGGGTCATGTTCACTATAGAGCACTGGTTCCCTGTGGGTCATGTTCACTATAGAGCACTGGTTCCCTGTGGGTCATGTTCACTATAGAGCACTGGTTCCCTGTGGGTCATGTTGACTATAGAGCACTGGTTCCCTGTGGGTCATGTTCACTATAGAGCACTAGTTCCCTGTGGGTCATGTTCACTATAGAGCACTGGTTCCCTGTGGGTCATGTTCACTATAGAGCACTGGTTCCCTGTGGGCATGTTCACTATAGAGCACTGGTTCCCTGTGGGTCATGTTCACTATAGAGCACTAGTTCCCTGTGGGTCATGTTCACTATAGAGCACTGGTTCCCTGTGGGTCATGTTCACTATAGAGCACTGGTTCCCTGTGGGCATGTTCACTATAGAGCACTGGTTCCCTGTGGGGCATGTTCACTATAGAGCACTGGTTCCCTGTGGGGCATGTTCACTATAGAGCACTGGTTCCCTGTGGGCATGTTCACTATAGAGCACTGGTTCCCTGTGGGCATGTTCACTATAGAGCACTGGTTCCCTGTGGGTCATGTTCACTATAGAGCACTGGTTCCCTGTGGGTCA
>NC_137874.1:14832969-14850469 GCF_963924005.1 Protomyctophum bolini | reverse complement strand
ATGGAAGGCCCCTGGTATCCAGCAGTGGAAGGCCCCTGGTATCCAGTAGTGGAAGGCCCCTGGTATCCAGTAGTGGAATGGAAGGCCCCTGGTATCCAGCAGTGGAATGGAAGGCCCCTGGTATCCAGCAGTGGAAGGCCCCTGGTATCCAGTAGTGGAAGGCCCCTGGTATCCAGTAGTGGAATGGAAGGCCCTGGTATCCAGTAGTGGAATGGAAGGCCCCTGGTATCCAGCAGTGGAATGGAAGGCCCCTGGTATCCAGCAGTGGAAGGCCCCTGGTATCCAGTAGTGGAATGGAAGGCCCTGGTATCCAGTAGTGGAAGGCCCCTGGTATCCAGTAGTGGAAGGCCCCTGGTATCCAGTAGTGGAAGGCCCCTGGTATCCAGCAGTGGAATGGAAGGCCCCTGGTATCCAGTAGTGGAATGGAAGGCCCCTGGTATCCAGTAGTGGAATGGAAGGCCCTGGTATCCAGTAGTGGAAGGCCCCTGGTATCCAGTAGTGGAAGGCCCCTGGTATCCAGTAGTGGAAGGCCCCTGGTATCCAGTAGTGGAAGGCCCCTGGTATCCAGTAGTGGAATGGAAGGCCCTGGTATCCAGTAGTGGAAGGCCCCTGGTATCCAGTAGTGGAAGGCCCCTGGTATCCAGCAGTGGAAGGCCCCTGGTATCCAGCAGTGGAAGGCCCCTAGTATCCAGCGGTGGAATGGAAGGCCCCTGGTATCCAGTCCCCTGGTATCCCCCCTGGTATCCAGCAGTGGAATGCAGCAGTCTCTTGAAAAGCAGTTATCAGCTAATGAGAATTCCACTCGGAGCAGGAAGGAAGGGCTTAGAATGCGTGTCCCTCAGAGAATTGGGGCGAATGTTAATCACGATGCCTTGAGCCTGTGTGTGTGTGTGTGTGTGTGTGTGTGTGTGTGTGTGTGTGACACAAACACAACACAAGAGAGAGAGGGAGTCTCCACTACTCTAGGCTGAGCAGAGAGGCAAGGTGGACAGAGGAAGCATGCAGAGAGAGAGAGAGAGAGAGAGAGAGAGAGAGAGAGGGATGGGCAGAGAGTGGATGTTTTTAAAACGCATGGCTTGGTGTTGTCTTCGTGGCTCGGAACTAATTGGTTTCAGATGAAAGTCGTCACTGCCGTTGCACATAAACACGAGAGGTTCTTAACTTCTTAATGTTCATTACTCTGCCTTGCACTCTCTCTCTCTCTCTCTCTCTCTAACACACACACGCGCACGCGCGCACACACACACACACACACACACACACACACACACACACACACACACACACACACACACACACACACACACACACACAGGTCCCCACGGTCAATCGATCCAAACCCTCTCGGACATCCGGGAATCCACCGGTCTTAAGAACTCGACAACACATTTCTCTGAGAGGCGTGCAGGCGTGCAGCCTCAGTGTCATGATAAAACACACTGGCGCTTGAAAACCAAGACTTGGGTGAATAATAGCGTGCAGGAGGCCGGACTGACTGTCTCTGTCGGTGGGTTGGTACGGTGTGCACATGTCTCTGTCGGTGGGTTGGTACGGTGTGCACATGTCTCTGTCGGTGGGTTGGTACGGTGTGCACATGTCTCTGTCGGTGGGTTGGTACGGTGTGCACATGTCTCTGTCGGTGGGTTGGTACGGTGTGCACACGTCTCTGTCGGTGGGTTGGTACGGTGTGCACATGTCTCTGTCGGTGGGTTGGTACGGTGTGCACATGTCTCTGTCGGTGGGTTGGTACGGTGTGCACGTCTCTGTCGGTGGGTTGGTACGGTGGTACGGTGTGCACAGAGTCTCTTGGACTCTCCAGCTCTCTTTCCAACATTCCTACATACAGTAGGCTATACATGACTTCTCCTGCCTGGGATCTCACTGTTTTATTCGTCAACGGTTTGTATTTCCTCTCTGTCTCTGTCTCCCTCTCTGTGAAGGACACCAGTCCTCCGGAGATCCCGTCCCTCAGGAGGGAGAAAGCACCCGGCCCCCCTCCATCACCCCCGGCTTTTTTCATAAGCTATTATTTATGTCTGACAGACCTCCTCCAGACAAATGGCTGCCATATGGAGAACGAAAGGAGAGAAAGACAAGAGGGAAAGGAAAGGGAAACTTCTCTCTCTCTCTCTCTCTCTCTCTCTCTCTCTTTCTCTCAATTTTTCAATTCAATTCAAATAGCTTCATTGGCATGAATGTAATTACAGTATTGCCAAAGTATAAATTGCAGCAAAAAACAAAGCAAACATATTAAAAAAAAATAACAGAACAATATCAAACATACAATTAGAACTAGTAGGAGCAAGCAACAGCCTGTCCAGTTGGCTGGACTCTGGTAGGTTGGGTTCTAGTAGGCTGGATTCTGGTAGGCTGAGCTCTGGTAGGCTGAGCTCTGGTAGGCTGAGCTCTAGTAGGCTGAGTTCTGGTAGGCTGAGCTCTGGTAGGCTGAGCTCTGGTATAGGCTGAGCTCTGGTAGGCTGAGCTCTGGTAGGCTGGGCTCTAGTAGGCTGGGTTCTGGTAGGCTGACCTCTTATATATAGGCTGGGCTCTGTTCAACTGGTCTGATGTCAGGCTTTCCTTTGGCCAGCGTGGTGTGTGCTGGTGTCTCTGGTTGAGCCGGGGTGGTCCTGTGGTGGAGTGTGGGTCTGAGGGCTCTCCATCAGCTGCTGAACTATCATTCTCCTATCACAGCAGCTCATGATTCGAATGCTGTGTTTTCACATTGTTGCCCATCAGCATCACTGGATGATAATTTGCATCTATACCGAAATGAAAGAAAACAGAAAGTCAACGACTAAATCTACAGTTGATTTAGTCGACTAAAATGTTTTAAGTATTGGAAATTAAAAATACTATTTTTTTTTAAACTTAAGTAGATCTACAATACTTTGGTAAGAGTACAATATTTGGATTAGAGATGCAGTGAAGTAGCAGGAAACGTATTGGAAATTCGAAACACTCAAGCACTCAAGTACCTCAAAATTAGCAGTGATTCTCTCAACCTGTTTAATTTCAAGGACCCCCAGTTTGACATTTTATTGTAAAATCAATGTTAATATAACGACTGCGCTATATGATTTAATTTGAATCAGTAACAGTTTTGGACGTACTGTATAATGGGGAGTGTACTGTAAACACGGCTGGCATCGTTAGCTTCCTGTGTCTCCCTGACTGCCTCCCTCTCTTTATGCTCTTCCACTTGCTCTTCCTGTCAGAATAGAAATGTCTCTTTATGTCTGCCTGCCACCAAAAGGAGCAGCTGGCCTATAGCTAATCCCTAATGGGGCCTTCTCCTTCTCTCCTTCTCTCCTTCTTTCCTTCTTTCCTTCTTTCCTTCATTCTCTCTCTCTCTCTCTCTCTCTCTCTCTCTCTCTCTCTCTCCATAGATTTCCCTTCATTCCTTCCTACCTCTCTCCCCTAATAGCTCCCTTGTTCCTGTCGGACAAAACACTACCTTTGTGGCCTCTCTCTCTCTCTCTCTCTCTCTCTCTGTCTCTGTCTCTCTCTCTCTCTCTCTCTGTCTCTGTCTCTGTCTCTGTCTCTGTCTCTGTCTCTGTCTCTGTCTCTCTCTCTCTCTCTCTCTCTCTCTGTCTCTCTGTCTCTCTGTCTCTGTCTCTGTCTCTGTCTCTGTCTCTGTGTCTCTGTCTCTCTCGGAGTGGAGCAATAGTCAAATTGTAAACAGGAGGTGTTTTGGGCCTGGAGGCCGAGGCAGGACGTCCAGCAGAGCAGAGAAGCAGGCCTTTGTTACTGGGAGGAGGAGGAGGAGGAGGAGGAGGAGGAGGGAGAGGAGGTGGGTGGTGCTGCTGCTGGTGGTGGGAGGGTTAAGGGGGGATATAGCCACCTACAACCAAAAGTACTAAATTTTGTTACTTAAGTAAAAGTATCAATACAAGAAATACTCAATACAAGTAAAAGTAAAACAGGTAAAAGTCTGGAATGCAATATTTAGTGTAGGCTACCATCAAAACGTACTTAAAGTACCAAAAACAACTCTGTAATCTTAGAGGTACAATTTATAAGATGAGGAAAACGTATGTTGGTGCTTATTCTATGTTTAGTGAAAGTAATAACCCTATATTATTTCAAAAACATGGGCTATAACCCATCGTTTTTGTAATTTCGTCATTTTTTTCAAATCCTCAAAAATGATGAAAAACGGCGCGCTATAGTATGCCGTACGATATGGCCTATAGCCCATGGTCCAAAATGATGAGAAACGAGGCTAACTTTTTTTTTCAAAATTTCAAAAAACATGGGCTATAACCCATCGTTTTTGTCATTTCGTCATTTTTTTCAAATCGTCAAAAATGATGAAAAACGGCGCGCTATAGTATGCCGTACGATATGGCCTATAGCCCATGGTCCAAAATGATGAGAAACGAGGCTAACTTTTTTTTTCAAAATTTCAAAAACATGGGCTATAACCCATCGTTTTTGTAATTTCGTCATTTTTTTCAAATCCTCAAAAATGATGAAAAACGGCGCACTATAGTATGCCGTACGATATGGCCTATAGCCCATGGTCCAAAATGATGAGAAACGAGGCTAACTTTTTTTTCCAAAATTTCAAAAAACATGGGCTATAACCCATCGTTTTTGTCATTTCGTCATTTTTTTCAAATCCTCAAAAATGATGAAAAACTGCGCGCTATAGTATGCCGTACGATATGGGCTATAGCCCACGGTCCAAAATGATGAGAAACGAGGCTAACTTTTTTTTTCAAAATTTCAAAAAACATGGGCTATAACCCATCGTTTTTGTCATTTCGTCATTTTTTTCAAATCCTCAAAAATGATGAAAAACTGCGCGCTATAGTATGCCGTACGATATGGGCTATAGCCCACGGTCCAAAATTATGAGAAACGAGGCTAACTTTTTTTTTCAAAATTTCAAAAAACATGGGCTATAACCCATCGTTTTTGTCATTTCGTCATTTTTTTCAAATCGTCAAAAATGATGAAAAACGGCGCGCTATAGTATGCCGTACGATATGGCCTATAGCCCATGGTCCAAAATGATGAGAAACGAGGCTAACTTTTTTTTTCAAAATTTCAAAAAACATGGGCTATAACCCATCGTTTTTGTAATTTCGTCATTTTTTTCAAATCCTCAAAAATGATGAAAAACGGCGCACTATAGTATGCCGTACGATATGGCCTATAGCCCATGGTCCAAAATGATGAGAAACGAGGCTAACTTTTTTTTCCAAAATTTCAAAAAACATGGGCTATAACCCATCGTTTTTGTCATTTCGTCATTTTTTTCAAATCCTCAAAAATGATGAAAAACTGCGCGCTATAGTATGCCGTACGATATGGGCTATAGCCCACGGTCCAAAATGATGAGAAACGAGGCTAACTTTTTTTTTCAAAATTTCAAAAAACATGGGCTATAACCCATCGTTTTTGTCATTTCGTCATTTTTTTCAAATCCTCAAAAATGATGAAAAACTGCGCGCTATAGTATGCCGTACGATATGGGCTATAGCCCACGGTCCAAAATGATGAGAAACGAGGCTAACTTTTTTTTTCAAAATTTCAAAAAACATGGGCTATAACCCATCGTTTTTGTCATTTCGTCATTTTTTTCAAATCCTCAAAAATGATGAAAAACTGCGCGCTATAGTATGCCGTACGATATGGGCTATAGCCCACGGTCCAAAATGATGAGAAACGAGGCTAACTTTTTTTTTCCAAAATTTCAAAAAACATGGGCTATAACCCATCGTTTTTGTCATTTCGTCATTTTTTTCAAATCCTCAAAAATGATGAAAAACTGCGCGCTATAGTATGCCGTACGATATGGGCTATAGCCCACGGTCCAAAATGATGAGAAACGAGGCTAACTTTTTTTTTCCAAAATTTCAAAAAACATGGGCTATAACCCATCGTTTTTGTCATTTCGTCATTTTTTTCAAATCCTCAAAAATGATGAAAAACTGCGCGCTATAGTATGCCGTACGATATGGGCTATAGCCCACGGTCCAAAATGATGAGAAACGAGGCTAACTTTTTTTTCCAAAATTTCAAAAAACATGGGCTATAACCCATCGTTTTTGTCATTTCGTCATTTTTTTCAAATCCTCAAAAATGATGAAAAACTGCGCGCTATAGTATGCCGTACGATATGGGCTATAGCCCACGGTCCAAAATGATGAGAAACGAGGCAAACTTTTTTTTCCAAAATTTCAAAAAACATGGGCTATAACCCATCGTTTTTGTCATTTCGTCATTTTTTTCAAATCCTCAAAAATGATGAAAAACTGCGCGCTATAGTATGCCGTACGATATGGGCTATAGCCCACGGTCCAAAATGATGAGAAACGAGGCTAACTTTTTTTTCCAAAATTTCAAAAAACATGGGCTATAACCCATCGTTTTTGTCATTTCGTCATTTTTTTCAAATCCTCAAAAATGATGAAAAACTGCGCGCTATAGTATGCCGTACGATATGGGCTATAGCCCACGGTCCAAAATGATGAGAAACGAGGCTAACTTTTTTTTTCAAAATTTCAAAAAACATGGGCTATAACCCATCGTTTTTGTCATTTCGTCATTTTTTTCAAATCCTCAAAAATGATGAAAAACTGCGCGCTATAGTATGCCGTACGATATGGGCTATAGCCCACGGTCCAAAATGATGAGAAACGAGGCTAACTTTTTTTTCCAAAATTTCAAAAAACATGGGCTATAACCCATCGTTTTTGTCATTTCGTCATTTTTTTCAAATCCTCAAAAATGATGAAAAACTGCGCGCTATAGTATGCCGTACGATATGGGCTATAGCCCACGGTCCAAAATGATGAGAAACGAGGCTAACTTTTTTTTTCAAAATTTCAAAAAACATGGGCTATAACCCATCGTTTTTGTCATTTCGTCATTTTTTTCAAATCCTCAAAAATGATGAAAAACTGCGCGCTATAGTATGCCGTACGATATGGGCTATAGCCCACGGTCCAAAATGATGAGAAACGAGGCTAACTTTTTTTTTCAAAATTTCAAAAAACATGGGCTATAACCCATCGTTTTTGTCATTTCGTCATTTTTTTCAAATCCTCAAAAATGATGAAAAACTGCGCGCTATAGTATGCCGTACGATATGGGCTATAGCCCACGGTCCAAAATGATGAGAAACGAGGCTAACTTTTTTTTCCAAAATTTCAAAAAACATGGGCTATAACCCATCGTTTTTGTCATTTCGTCATTTTTTTCAAATCCTCAAAAATGATGAAAAACTGCGCGCTATAGTATGCCGTACGATATGGGCTATAGCCCACGGTCCAAAATGATGAGAAACGAGGCTAACTTTTTTTTTCAAAATTTCAAAAAACATGGGCTATAACCCATCGTTTTTGTCATTTCGTCATTTTTTTCAAATCCTCAAAAATGATGAAAAACTGCGCGCTATAGTATGCCGTACGATATGGGCTATAGCCCACGGTCCAAAATGATGAGAAACGAGGCTAACTTTTTTTTCCAAAATTTCAAAAAACATGGGCTATAACCCATCGTTTTTGTCATTTCGTCATTTTTTTCAAATCCTCAAAAATGATGAAAAACTGCGCGCTATAGTATGCCGTACGATATGGGCTATAGCCCACGGTCCAAAATGATGAGAAACGAGGCTAACTTTTTTTTTCAAAATTTCAAAAAACATGGGCTATAACCCATCGTTTTTGTCATTTCGTCATTTTTTTCAAATCCTCAAAAATGATGAAAAACTGCGCGCTATAGTATGCCGTACGATATGGGCTATAGCCCACGGTCCAAAATGATGAGAAACGAGGCTAACTTTTTTTTTCAAAATTTCAAAAAACATGGGCTATAACCCATCGTTTTTGTCATTTCGTCATTTTTTTCAAATCCTCAAAAATGATGAAAAACTGCGCGCTATAGTATGCCGTACGATATGGGCTATAGCCCACGGTCCAAAATGATGAGAAACGAGGCTAACTTTTTTTTTCCAAAATTTCAAAAAACATGGGCTATAACCCATCGTTTTTGTCATTTCGTCATTTTTTTCAAATCCTCAAAAATGATGAAAAACTGCGCGCTATAGTATGCCGTACGATATGGGCTATAGCCCACGGTCCAAAATGATGAGAAACGAGGCTAACTTTTTTTTTCAAAATTTCAAAAAACATGGGCTATAACCCATCGTTTTTGTCATTTCTTCATTTTTTTCAAATCCTCAAAAATGATGAAAAACTGCGCGCTATAGTATGCCGTACGATATGGGCTATAGCCCACGGTCCAAAATGATGAGAAACGAGGCTAACTTTTTTTTCCAAAATTTAACATGGGCTATAACCCATCGTTTTTGTCATTTCGTCATTTTTTTCAAATCCTCAAAAATGATGAAAAACTGCGCGCTATAGTATGCCGTACGATATGGGCTATAGCCCACGGTCCAAAATGATGAGAAACGAGGCTAACTTTTTTTTCCAAAATTTCAAAAAACATGGGCTATAACCCATCGTTTTTGTCATTTCGTCATTTTTTTCAAATCCTCAAAAATGATGAAAAACTGCGCACTATAGTATGCCGTACGATATGGGCTATAGCCCACGGTCCAAAATGATGAGAAACGAGGCTAACTTTTTTTTCCAAAATTTCAAAAAACATGGGCTATAACCCATCGTTTTTGTCATTTCGTCATTTTTTTCAAATCCTCAAAAATGATGAAAAACTGCGCGCTATAGTATGCCGTACGATATGGGCTATAGCCCACGGTCCAAAATGATGAGAAACGAGGGCTAACTTTTTTTTTCAAAATTTCAAAAAACATGGGCTATAACCCATCGTTTTTGTCATTTCGTCATTTTTTTCAAATGCTCAAAAATGATGAAAAACTGCGCGCTATAGTATGCCGTACGATATGGGCTATAGCCCACGGTCCAAAATGATGAGAAACGAGGCTAACTTTTTTTTCAAAATTTCATAAAACATGGGCTATAACCCAGGGGTATTCAATTAGATTAGGCCGTGGGCCACAACTGTAGAATGATTGTGTGTGGGGGGCCGCACAGTGTGCGCGCGAAGCGCGGAAATTTGTGGGTTCTCAAAATGCTTTTTGTGCTCAAACACGAAGATTTATGTATATTTCCGCACAGTAATGAGCAGGGTAATATGTCTATACAGGTATATGCCACCTTAGAATAGATGTAGGCCTAGACCTATTTGACAGTGCATAAACAGCATTGCTTTGACATTAACGACCATCAGCTGGACGGACACACACACACAAACATTACATAGAGCAGTGATTCCAAAGTGGGGTTCGGGGACCCCCAGGGTCCTTGAGGCAGTTCCAGGGGGTCCCCAGGGAAATGGTTTGGAATCAAATGGACCCTTATGGGTCTGTAACTCTGAGAGTGTACAAATGGAACCAAATGGACCCTAACAGGGTTTATTATTGTGAGAATGATGGCTTCCATTTTCGCAACTTTTCAGGACTAGAAAGCCTGCAGTTTCTATTAGCTTGGATTCTCCATTGATGTCACTGTGGGTTTCTGAACTGCCCACAGCCCTCCTATGTGACACAGACCGAGTAGAAAAAAACGTGTCATTTTATCATGATTATTAGTGAGGACCTATTATGAAGATAGGTTGAAAAGTGGTCCTTTAATGATTACTGTCATTATGGTAATCTCACAATTAATATCGCACAAACCATACCTGTAACTTTTATTAGCCCTATTATTATTCTCAAAAAAAAAAAGAAAAAAAAGTTTTTTTTTCTTTTTTTTTTTCCAAAAATTCTTCCAGGGGCCACAAGGAGGCGCTCCGCGGGCCACATGTGGCCCGCGGGCCGCCAATTGAATATCCCTGCTATAACCCATCGTTTTTGTCATTTCGTCATTTTTTTCAAATCCTCAAAAATGATGAAAAACTGCGCGCTATAGTTTGCCGTACGATATGGGCTATAGCCCACGGTCCAAAATGATGAGAAACGAGGCTAACTTTTTTTTTCAAAATTTCAAAAAACATGGGCTATAACCCATCGTTTTTGTCATTTCGTCATTTTTTTCAAATCCTCAAAAATGATGAAAAACTGCGCGCTATAGTATGCCGTACGATATGGGCTATAGCCCACGGTCCAAAATGATGAGAAACGAGGCTAACTTTTTTTTTCCAAAATTTCAAAAAACATGGGCTATAACCCATCGTTTTTGTCATTTCGTCATTTTTTTCAAATCCTCAAAAATGATGAAAAACTGCGCGCTATAGTATGCCGTACGATATGGGCTATAGCCCACGGTCCAAAATGATGAGAAACGAGGCTAACTTTTTTTTTCAAAATTTCAAAAAACATGGGCTATAACCCATCGTTTTTGTCATTTCGTCATTTTTTTCAAATCCTCAAAAATGATGAAAAACTGCGCGCTATAGTATGCCGTACGATATGGGCTATAGCCCACGGTCCAAAATGATGAGAAACGAGGCTAACTTTTTTTTCCAAAATTTCAAAAAACATGGGCTATAACCCATCGTTTTTGTCATTTCGTCATTTTTTTCAAATCCTCAAAAATGATGAAAAACTGCGCGCTATAGTATGCCGTACGATATGGGCTATAGCCCACGGTCCAAAATGATGAGAAACGAGGCTAACTTTTTTTTTCAAAATTTCAAAAAACATGGGCTATAACCCATCGTTTTTGTCATTTCGTCATTTTTTTCAAATCCTCAAAAATGATGAAAAACTGCGCGCTATAGTATGCCGTACGATATGGGCTATAGCCCACGGTCCAAAATGATGAGAAACGAGGCTAACTTTTTTTTCCAAAATTTCAAAAAACATGGGCTATAACCCATCGTTTTTGTCATTTCGTCATTTTTTTCAAATCCTCAAAAATGATGAAAAACTGTGCGCTATAGTATGCCGTACGATATGGGCTATAGCCCACGGTCCAAAATGATGAGAAACGAGGCTAACTTTTTTTTTCAAAATTTCAAAAAACATGGGCTATAACCCATCGTTTTTGTCATTTCGTCATTTTTTTCAAATCCTCAAAAATGATGAAAAACTGCGCGCTATAGTATGCCGTACGATATGGGCTATAGCCCACGGTCCAAAATGATGAGAAACGAGGCTAACTTTTTTTTTCAAAATTTCAAAAAACATGGGCTATAACCCATCGTTTTTGTCATTTCGTCATTTTTTTCAAATCCTCAAAAATGATGAAAAACTGCGCGCTATAGTATGCCGTACGATATGGGCTATAGCCCACGGTCCAAAATGATGAGAAACGAGGCTAACTTTTTTTTCCAAAATTTCAAAAAACATGGGCTATAACCCATCGTTTTTGTCATTTCGTCATTTTTTTCAAATCCTCAAAAATGATGAAAAACTGCGCGCTATAGTATGCCGTACGATATGGGCTATAGCCCACGGTCCAAAATGATGAGAAACGAGGCTAACTTTTTTTTTCAAAATTTCAAAAAACATGGGCTATAACCCATCGTTTTTGTCATTTCGTCATTTTTTTCAAATCCTCAAAAATGATGAAAAACTGCGCGCTATAGTATGCCGTACGATATGGGCTATAGCCCACGGTCCAAAATGATGAGAAACGAGGCTAACTTTTTTTTCAAAATTTCAAAAAACATGGGCTATAACCCATCGTTTTTGTCATTTCGTCATTTTTTTCAAATCCTCAAAAATGATGAAAAACTGCGCGCTATAGTATGCCGTACGATATGGGCTATAGCCCACGGTCCAAAATGATGAGAAACGAGGCTAACTTTTTTTTTCAAAATTTCAAAAAACATGGGCTATAACCCATCGTTTTTGTCATTTCGTCATTTTTTTCAAATCCTCAAAAATGATGAAAAACTGCGCGCTATAGTATGCCGTACGATATGGGCTATAGCCCACGGTCCAAAATGATGAGAAACGAGGCTAACTTTTTTTTTCAAAATTTCAAAAAACATGGGCTATAACCCATCGTTTTTGTCATTTCGTCATTTTTTTCAAATCCTCAAAAATGATGAAAAACTGCGCGCTATAGTATGCCGTACGATATGGGCTATAGCCCACGGTCCAAAATGATGAGAAACGAGGCTAACTTTTTTTTCCAAAATTTCAAAAAACATGGGCTATAACCCATCGTTTTTGTCATTTCGTCATTTTTTTCAAATCCTCAAAAATGATGAAAAACTGCGCGCTATAGTATGCCGTACGATATGGGCTATAGCCCACGGTCCAAAATGATGAGAAACGAGGCTAACTTTTTTTTTCAAAATTTCAAAAAACATGGGCTATAACCCATCGTTTTTGTCATTTCTTCATTTTTTTCAAATCCTCAAAAATGATGAAAAACTGCGCGCTATAGTATGCCGTACGATATGGGCTATAGCCCACGGTCCAAAATGATGAGAAACGAGGCTAACTTTTTTTTCCAAAATTTCAAAAAACATGGGCTATAACCCATCGTTTTTGTCATTTCGTCATTTTTTTCAAATCCTCAAAAATGATGAAAAACTGCGCGCTATAGTATGCCGTACGATATGGGCTATAGCCCACGGTCCAAAATGATGAGAAACGAGGCTAACTTTTTTTTCCAAAATTTCAAAAAACATGGGCTATAACCCATCGTTTTTGTCATTTCGTCATTTTTTTCAAATCCTCAAAAATGATGAAAAACTGCGCGCTATAGTATGCCGTACGATATGGGCTATAGCCCACGGTCCAAAATGATGAGAAACGAGGCTAACTTTTTTTTCCAAAATTTCAAAAAACATGGGCTATAACCCATCGTTTTTGTCATTTCGTCATTTTTTTCAAATCCTCAAAAATGATGAAAAACTGCGCGCTATAGTATGCCGTACGATATGGGCTATAGCCCACGGTCCAAAATGATGAGAAACGAGGCTAACTTTTTTTTTCAAAATTTCAAAAAACATGGGCTATAACCCATCGTTTTTGTCATTTCGTCTTTTTTTTCAAATCCTCAAAAATGATGAAAAACTGCGCGCTATAGTATGCCGTACGATATGGGCTATAGCCCACGGTCCAAAATGATGAGAAACGAGGCTAACTTTTTTTTTCAAAATTTCAAAAAACATGGGCTATAACCCATCATTTTTGTCATTTCGTCATTTTTTTCAAATCCTCAAAAATGATGAAAAACTGCGCGCTATAGTATGCCGTACGATATGGGCTATAGCCCACGGTCCAAAATGATGAGAAACGAGGCTAACTTTTTTTTCCAAAATTTCAAAAAACATGGGCTATAACCCATCGTTTTTGTCATTTCGTCATTTTTTTCAAATCCTCAAAAATGATGAAAAACTGCGCGCTATAGTATGCCGTACGATATGGGCTATAGCCCACGGTCCAAAATGATGAGAAACGAGGCTAACTTTTTTTTTCAAAATTTCAAAAAACATGGGCTATAACCCATCGTTTTTGTCATTTCGTCATTTTTTTCAAATGCTCAAAAATGATGAAAAACTGCGCGCTATAGTATGCCGTACGATATGGGCTATAGCCCACGGTCCAAAATGATGAGAAACGAGGCTAACTTTTTTTTTCAAAATTTCATAAAACATGGGCTATAACCCATCGTTTTTGTCATTTCGTCATTTTTTTCAAATCCTCAAAAATGATGAAAAACTGCGCGCTATAGTTTGCCGTACGATATGGGCTATAGCCCACGGTCCAAAATGATGAGAAACGAGGCTAACTTTTTTTTTCAAAATTTCAAAAAACATGGGCTATAACCCATCGTTTTTGTCATTTCGTCATTTTTTTCAAATCCTCAAAAATGATGAAAAACTGCGCGCTATAGTATGCCGTACGATATGGGCTATAGCCCACGGTCCAAAATGATGAGAAACGAGGCTAACTTTTTTTTCCAAAATTTCAAAAAACATGGGCTATAACCCATCGTTTTTGTCATTTCGTCATTTTTTTCAAATCCTCAAAAATGATGAAAAACTGCGCGCTATAGTATGCCGTACGATATGGGCTATAGCCCACGGTCCAAAATGATGAGAAACGAGGCTAACTTTTTTTTTCAAAATTTCAAAAAACATGGGCTATAACCCATCGTTTTTGTCATTTCGTCATTTTTTTCAAATCCTCAAAAATGATGAAAAACTGCGCGCTATAGTATGCCGTACGATATGGGCTATAGCCCACGGTCCAAAATGATGAGAAACGAGGCTAACTTTTTTTTCCAAAATTTCAAAAAACATGGGCTATAACCCATCGTTTTTGTCATTTCGTCATTTTTTTCAAATCCTCAAAAATGATGAAAAACTGCGCGCTATAGTATGCCGTACGATATGGGCTATAGCCCACGGTCCAAAATGATGAGAAACGAGGCTAACTTTTTTTTTCAAAATTTCAAAAAACATGGGCTATAACCCATCGTTTTTGTCATTTCGTCATTTTTTTCAAATCCTCAAAAATGATGAAAAACTGCGCGCTATAGTATGCCGTACGATATGGGCTATAGCCCACAGTCCAAAATGATGAGAAACGAGGCTAACTTTTTTTTCCAAAATTTCAAAAAACATGGGCTATAACCCATCGTTTTTGTCATTTCGTCATTTTTTTCAAATCCTCAAAAATGATGAAAAACTGCGCGCTATAGTATGCCGTACGATATGGGCTATAGCCCACGGTCCAAAATGATGAGAAACGAGGCTAACTTTTTTTTTCAAAATTTCAAAAAACATGGGCTATAACCCATCGTTTTTGTCATTTCGTCATTTTTTTCAAATCCTCAAAAATGATGAAAAACTGCGCGCTATAGTATGCCGTACGATATGGGCTATAGCCCACGGTCCAAAATGATGAGAAACGAGGCTAACTTTTTTTCCCAAAATTTCAAAAAACATGGGCTATAACCCATCGTTTTTGTCATTTCGTCATTTTTTTCAAATCCTCAAAAATGATGAAAAACTGCGCGCTATAGTATGCCGTACGATATGGGCTATAGCCCACGGTCCAAAATGATGAGAAACGAGGCTAACTTTTTTTTTCAAAATTTCAAAAAACATGGGCTATAACCCATCGTTTTTGTCATTTCGTCATTTTTTTCAAATCCTCAAAAATGATGAAAAACTGCGCGCTATAGTATGCCGTACGATATGGGCTATAGCCCACGGTCCAAAATGATGAGAAACGAGGCTAACTTTTTTTTCCAAAATTTCAAAAAACATGGGCTATAACCCATCGTTTTTGTCATTTCGTCATTTTTTTCAAATCCTCAAAAATGATGAAAAACTGCGCGCTATAGTATGCCGTACGATATGGGCTATAGCCCACGGTCCAAAATGATGAGAAACGAGGCTAACTTTTTTTTTCAAAATTTCAAAAAACATGGGCTATAACCCATCGTTTTTGTCATTTCGTCATTTTTTTCAAATCCTCAAAAATGATGAAAAACTGCGCGCTATAGTATGCCGTACGATATGGGCTATAGCCCACGGTCCAAAATGATGAGAAACGAGGCTAACTTTTTTTTCAAAATTTCAAAAAACATGGGCTATAACCCATCGTTTTTGTCATTTCGTCATTTTTTTCAAATCCTCAAAAATGATGAAAAACTGCGCGCTATAGTATGCCGTACGATATGGGCTATAGCCCACGGTCCAAAATGATGAGAAACGAGGCTAACTTTTTTTTCCAAAATTTCAAAAAACATGGGCTATAACCCATCGTTTTTGTCATTTCGTCATTTTTTTCAAATCCTCAAAAATGATGAAAAACTGCGCGCTATAGTATGCCGTACGATATGGGCTATAGCCCACGGTCCAAAATGATGAGAAACGAGGCTAACTTTTTTTTCCAAAATTTCAAAAAACATGGGCTATAACCCATCGTTTTTGTCATTTCGTCATTTTTTTCAAATCCTCAAAAATGATGAAAAACTGCGCGCTATAGTATGCCGTACGATATGGGCTATAGCCCACGGTCCAAAATGATGAGAAACGAGGCTAACTTTTTTTTCAAAATTTCAAAAAACATGGGCTATAACCCATCGTTTTTGTCATTTCGTCATTTTTTCAAATCCTCAAAAATGATGAAAAACTGCGCGCTATAGTATGCCGTACGATATGGGCTATAGCCCACGGTCCAAAATGATGAGAAACGAGGCTAACTTTTTTTTTCAAAATTTCAAAAAACATGGGCTATAACCCATCGTTTTTGTCATTTCGTCATTTTTTTCAAATCCTCAAAAATGATGAAAAACTGCGCGCTATAGTATGCCGTACGATATGGGCTATAGCCCACGGTCCAAAATGATGAGAAACGAGGCTAACTTTTTTTTTCAAAATTTCAAAAAACATGGGCTATAACCCATCGTTTTTGTCATTTCGTCATTTTTTTCAAATCCTCAAAAATGATGAAAAACTGCGCGCTATAGTATGCCGTACGATATGGGCTATAGCCCACGGTCCAAAATGATGAGAAACGAGGCTAACTTTTTTTTCAAAATTTCAAAAAACATGGGCTATAACCCATCGTTTTTGTCATTTCGTCATTTTTTTCAAATCCTCAAAAATGATGAAAAACTGCGCGCTATAGTATGCCGTACGATATGGGCTATAGCCCACGGTCCAAAATGATGAGAAACGAGGCTAACTTTTTTTTTCAAAATTTCAAAAAACATGGGCTATAACCCATCGTTTTTGTCATTTCGTCATTTTTTTCAAATCCTCAAAAATGATGAAAAACTGCGCGCTATAGTATGCCGTACGATATGGGCTATAGCCCACGGTCCAAAATGATGAGAAACGAGGCTAACTTTTTTTTTCCAAAATTTCAAAAAACATGGGCTATAACCCATCGTTTTTGTCATTTCGTCATTTTTTTCAAATCCTCAAAAATCGATGAAAAACGGCGCGCTATAGTATGCCGTACGATATGGGCTATAGCCCACGGTCCAAAATGATGAGAAACGAGGCTAACTTTTTTTTTCAAAATTTCAAAAAACATGGGCTATAACCCATCGTTTTTGTCATTTCGTCATTTTTTTCAAATCCTCAAAAATGATGAAAAACTGCGCGCTATAGTATGCCGTACGATATGGGCTATAGCCCACGGTCCAAAATGATGAGAAACGAGGCTAACTTTTTTTTTTTCAAAATTTCAAAAACATGGGCTATAACCCATCGTTTTTGTCATTTCGTCATTTTTTTCAAATACTCCAAAATCGATGAAAAACTGCGCGCTATAGTATGCCGTACGATATGGGCTATAGCCCCACGGTCCAAAATGATGAGAAACGAGGCTAACTTTTTTTTCAAATTTCAAAACAGGGGCTATAACCACCCCATCGTTTTTGTCAATTTCGTCATTTTTTTCAAATCTCCTCATAAGAGTGATGAAAAACTAAACTGCTGCGCTAGTAGTTGCCGTACGATATGGGCTATAGCCCACGGTCGCAAAATGATGAGAAACGAGCGAACTTTTTTTCCAAAATTTCCAAAAAACATGGCTATAACCCATCGTTTTTGTCATGTCGTTCATTGTTTTTTTCAA